>NC_084480.1:133173343-133476373 GCF_030035675.1 Rhineura floridana
TTCTGCAATGGGTATATTAATAAAATTATCATTCATTTCATTAAAGTCTGTGTGGAAGGTGGTGGAAGAGTAGGGGAGTGGAGTTGGATGCAGAAGCAGATTGAGTGAAGAAAGTGAAGAGGGGGAAAGATGATGGACAGCAGATTTTCCTGCCCTCCTCCTGACTTGGAGGAAGTGCAGAGAAATGTCCTTTGCTACAGGCCAGGCCTGGAGAGCTTTGCAAGCCAAGAAATGGAGCCTTTACCTTTCAAACCTCTCTGAAGATGGGCACCAGCTCTGGGAGATTTCCCTGCTGAAGGAGGAGGAAGAAGGACTCTTTTTGTTTATGGTGAGGCATTGGGCAAGGAGAGAGGAGGGAGGTGGAGGCAGAAGAGATGCGCACATACCAACAGCAGGACTGGGTAGAATGGCATACTGAGTACAATGTAGCAGGTTTTGTTGAAGGTCCCATTAATAATGATGAAGATGATGATGATACTACTACTACTAAATAAATTACCACTTTGCGGGATCTGACTATCAGTTCGCACAACTCTGGTTATCTCTGGAGAGACTGATAGTTTCAGATGGCTATCAAAGGCCAGCATTTCCTGATATAACATAATACAGTGGGTAGTATTCAACAAAATCTTTGCACTAGGACAACTTTTCCCAATCTTTGGGTCCCCAAATGTTCCTGGACTAAAATTCCTCTCATTCCTGACCACCAGACATGCTGGGTGGGGCTGATGGGAATTGTGGTCCAACATCCCAAAGGTTGGGAAAGGCTGCGGTAGGGCAAGGATTAACAGGATTTTCTGCCTCTCCTCCCTCTGTGCCTGCCTCGCACCAGATCTGGTCCGGAAGGTTGGGGGAAAACCCAGAACAGATATAGTGGGGGAAGGAGAGGGGAAGTCCATTCCATTTTCCAAAGAGAAATCCTTGGACTGGTAGAACGTTCCGCTTACCGCTACATTGAATGCAACCCAGCCTCTGCCAGACTTCGGAAGTGCATCAGGACTATGCCTCCCACCCTGCCCAGCAAAGGTTAGTTATGAAAAAATGCCACTGAAATCAATAGAATATGCTAGGTGCAACTCATATAAGCTCTGTTGCTTTCCATAGGACTGAATCACAAGTGGACGAAGGTCTGGAAGAAGTTTATGATGCAATAACTGCTGCCTCAGTCGATTCTGCACACTGAACTTTAGAGGAAGCTGCCTCATACCAAGTCAAACCATTGGTCCATCCAGGACCTTTGGGATGCAAAAGCATGTGCTCTGTCAATAAGCTACAGATGTTATCCCCCCACCCAAAGACAAGGGAAAAAAAGCAAATGTGTTTCCTAGGTACTTTTTACAACCGCCTACATTCATATTCAAAAACACTGTGTCGAAACAACTCAGAATAAAAATCATATGCTAAGGAGAAGCACTTGCAAATATATCATCTCAGGCAGGAGCTTTTGCATCTGTTGTTTTGTTCTGCTCCCAGTCCAGGACTAAAATATACCGTTAAGTCTCCCATCACCAACACAGCCACTACCTTTCCCCCTTTTCCTTGTAAAATTGCTTTTCTATTTGTACTTGTTGCAGTACTCATTGAAGGAAAGGTACGTAGAAGGAGAGGGGAACTTGGTGATAATAAAGCCCGCTGAAAACATACACACGTGCATTTTGGATGGAAGTTTCACTGCAGAGCTGAGTCTTTAATGGTGTCAGTGTGCTTTTATATCTGACCTCAATTAAATAATTCAGTGTGGTGTCCCTGAAGATGCTAGAAAAAAAGGCGCACCAATGCAATTGTGCCAGACCTTCAAATGATATAAGATGGTTTAAAACCAGAGCTCGGAAGTAACTAGTTACAAATTACGAATTACTTGTAATTCATTACTTTTTTGAGTAATGAGTGGGTAATTCAATACATTTTGATTGTAATAGAACTAGGAGTAATTTTACTATTTTTGTGGAGTAATTGTAACGTTTCCAGCATTACTTTTGGGCATTACTTCGGGGGGGGGAGCAGGGGAAGTCTTCTGCTCCTCTGATTTGTGGATGAAAATCATGTGCCTCAAACTGGGCTTCTGTGCAGTGTCACTCTTTCTTCATGCTCTGTGAATGGGTAGGAGGCAACGAGGGAGGAGGCGGAGAGTGAGACGGGGTGGAGTGGAGAAAACAATTATTTTAAAAAACGGATAGTGGTGGCGAAGAATGGAGTGGAAGGAAAAAGGAGCCGGAGGTCAAGAACATGGATAAAGGAGGAGAAGGAGGCAGCAGCAGAATGGAGATAAAGAACTGTGGAGGTGAAAGATGACAGTGTGTGTGTGTGTGTGTGTGTGTGTGTATACTGTGTTTGCACTTTGCACACAAAGTGGCCTCCAACCCCCTCTCTGGCTACTGTGCTGCATTTGCAATATTTTACTTTTTTTGCATCTCAGGGGAAAATGTTTGCTTGAGTGAGTGTCCCTTAGTTGGTGGCAAGGCAAGGTCTGGGAGGTGGTTAAGTGAGAGACAGAGCTTGGAAGCTTACTTTTAAAAAGTAATAAATTACAGTTACAGTTACATGTTCCCCCAAAAGTAGTAATTACCGTTACAATTACAATTGCTCTGAAAGTAACTGATTACTTTACTTTTACTCGAAAGTAATTACTACAATTACATTTTAGTTACTTTTTAAAAATAAAGTTGCCTACAAGGTGCTGGCCTTGGCTGCTGCGCATCTCAGTAGCCTAAAACAACATTAAAAATAAGCACACACACAGAGGGTAGTAGTATATATATATTTATCCATAAGATTAACAGAATGGCATAACAGAATCTCACATCCCCTCACCCCACCCACCCCCAGCAATGATACCCCAACACACCTATTTTTTGTGTATATATATTGCCTCCTTCTCTTTTCTCCTTCCACTCCTGTCAATTTTTAAACAATTGTTTTCTCCACTCCATCTCGCTTTCCACCTCCTCCCTTGTTGCCTCCTAAGCACCCATAGAGCATGAAGGAAGAACAATGCTGCACAGAAGCCCAATTTGAAGCACATGATTTTTATTCACAAATCAGAGGAGCAGAAGACTTCCCCTGCTCCCCCCCAAGTAATGTGCAAAAGTAATGCTGGAAACATTACAATTACTCTTCTAAAGTAATGAAGTTACTACTCATTCTATTACCAGCAAAATGTAATGAAGTTACCCACTCGTTACTCAAAAAAGTAATAAATTACAAGTAATTCATTACTTGTAACTAGTTACTTCCAAGCTCTGGTGAGAGAGATTATGCTGGCTGGCTGAGGGGGGGTTGCACTTGATCTGACGTGCAAAGATCTCAGTAGTGGCCTCTGCCTCCCTCCCCACCTCCCTTACCAGCGGAGAGACCACCATTGTTATCTTATGGATAAAAAGAATTATTCTACTACCTCTGTATGTTTGTGCTTATTCTTAATGTTGTTTTAGGCTACTTAGATGTGCAGCAGCCAAGGCCAGCACCTTGTAGGCTTTTTTAACGTAACTGATATGTAACTGTAGTGATTACTTTGGAGGAAAAGTAAAGTAAACAGTTACTTTCAGAGCAATTGTAATTGTAACGGTAATTACTACTTTTTTTGGGCCATGTATCTGTAACTGTAATTTATTACTTTTTAAAAGTAATCTTCCAAGCTCTGTTTAAAACAACACAAGGAGGATTGGGTTTTTTTGTTTTAGTAAGGCAGAGGTAATACAGAGATGATTTACTCTTGACTGTGTAGCCCTGGGAGTCTTGAACCAGGAACTCTTGACAGCTGCCTACTGGAAAAGGTGGCGGTTTCGCTGTAGAGCACATTTTGCATGCACATTTTCAGTTCTTGGCAAGTTCTGATACGGCTGGGAAGGGTGTCGTGACCAATCCTGTTTTCCAATTTGTTGAAAATTTTCTTCCTCTGTGAAAGAGGCTTCTGAGTTCCTGCCCCCCCCTTTCACACAGTGATTTATAATTATGGGCTCCATCACTCCGGGTCGGATCTGGTTCACTCATAGTGACTCAGGCCTGTCAAAACGAGGGAGGGGGGCAATCTGGCAGCATGGAGAGGGTGGGAGAAGAAGATGCACAGGCAGTCTGCTGGTGTCTCCTCCTTCTGTCCGCATGTTTAATTAGAGTTTAAAACTCCGATTAAATATACGGGGCAGGTAGAGGAGAATGAGAGGCACATCTCCTTCTCTCCCCCCCAACTGCATTATTGTGCAAGGCCCCCAAAATGGTTCGGGGCCTAGAACCAAGTAGGGTTGGTTCTGGATTATCCTGGGTGGGATTGGGGCCACTCCAAAGCCCTGGATCAGGCCCTGAATTGTGCACATTCCTAGTGGTTAGTGTCAGATTAGGGCATGGGAGAGCAGAGTTCAAAACCCTACTCATACACAAAGCCCAGTGGATGACCTTAGGCAAGTCAGTCTCCAAGCCTCACCTTTCTTACAGGGTTGTTGTGAGGATAAAATGAAGAGGGAGGGAAATATGTACTCCACTTGAGTTCCTGGGCGGAAGCGTATGTATACTACATAGAAATGTAGTAATAATATATTATGGGGTTTTCAGGAAGGGCGGGCCCTTGGAAAGGCTTCTGAATGCAGACTTGCAGAATAAAAGAAAGGACACTGGCAAAGCCCTTGGACCAAGTCGGAAGTATTGTAAGCACAACACATCTCTCTGCATCTCGCCCATGAGAATCTCACTGAACCTTTCCTCTCCCCTTTGATCATTTTATTGAGCCCCCTATGGGACCAGAGCTTGGAAAAGTTACTTTTTTGAACTACAACTCCCATCAGCCCAATCCAGTGGCCATGCTAGCTGGGGCTGATGGGAGTTATAGTTTTAAAAAGTAACTGTTCCAAGCTGTGTATGGGACTGCCATGTATATCTGGGGACGGGAGGGGGCATTCAGCTTGATGAATGTGCCGGCTTGGTTTCACAGGCCCTTCACTCCTACACGTGTAGCATTTGCATGCCAGGAATACATCGCCCAAAGGGCTACTGTGCGGCCATTCAGATGCTTACATACAGATGCTTGTGCATATACGCATATAGGCTGCTGTGTAGGTGAGGAGGCTGGACTGAACAGTGCTTCCCATGCAATTATTACCCGGTAAAGCATTTGTTCTGTCGCTATGCATGTGTGGAGAGGTTAAAAGCTAGGGCTCCAGAGAAATGTCTCGCTTTCTTTACCCTTTCAAATTCCATTTCCTTCTTCTTGAAGCCCAGTGTGCCAATACCTGATAAGTGGTAGCAGGAGGTTAATAGGGGGATCATTATTGCTGACATACTGCATAACCCATTCATACATACAGCAAATTGGAAATAGCACTCTGGCATACGGAACACAAGACTCCTGCTCTGTGGATCTCGTGCTCACTGGTTTCAGTGACACCCAGCAGGCTGCTTTTATTTCAGGCAGACTTTTGAAGAGCTAAAGTAGTTAGCAATCCAAATAATGTGGGACAGGCTTTATTAAGCTCTGGTCTGGATGAGTCTTCCTGGCACATGAGAATTGTTCCAAAGAGAGATTTCAGAGCTGCGTCCACTGCCCTCCCATTTTCCTCTGCAACAAGCTCCCTCCTCAATGTGGCTCTTGAAAAATAGTGCTATTCTACTGAAAGGATACTTCCCCTCTCTTGCTGTGCAATGGCATTCAGGATCAGAGCTGGCTTAAGAGTTTTGTGGGACCTTGGGCACCATAGCGTCAACCCCTCCCCTCAACCCATCACACTCCCTTTCCTACACGTTGTCTCTTCTCCTTCTCACTCCACCAGCACCAACAAGATCCATGCTGATAGGGGCCAAAGGGAGTGTGAGCTGTGGTCCTTTCCCTCTGATTAGCCATGGGGAATCCATCAATTTCAGTTTCTCCCCATTTCTTATTTTCCCTTCCTAAGTTCAGTTCTCTGCATTTCCACATCAATTTGTGAACTGTTGGTTTTTAAAAAATAAGTTCCCATGGAAAATCGTCAGCTTTGTAGAGTGAATTTCTTCCAATATACACATGCTTGCAAGCAATTTTCCCTAATCAAACACATTTTTCTACATTATTTTTGCTAAAATATGCATTTGCATACCTATATTTGTTAGCAGATGCATTTTTGTATGTTACGTGACTGGAGGGCTGCATTGCAGAATTCTGAGGAGTGCAAATTTCAAAGTATGCCTGTGTTTCGGTTTGCAAACTGTTTAGCAAAGTGCAAATTAGGTAGATTTGACTTTAAATGGGAACTTAATTGAATTTCTCCCCCAGCCCTAAGTTTGACTTGCTACAAGGCTTCTTTGTGTGCATTTATGCCAGCAAATTCTTTACATTGTTCAAGCTGACAGGCAGGTCACTTTGTCATGTATACAAACTATGGCATACTAATAGGAGTCAGAGTATTTTTTAACATGGAGATCTTTGACTCATGCTGAAGTTGGACATCTTCCCCACCACACAGCATGCTCTTTGCTCATGCTAAGTTCCAATGTAACCTTTGAACTTGGCACACATAAATATGTAAGCTGTCAAATGAAGATGGATCTCTCTGTTGAATTCTGCCGAGCATGAAGAGTTTGCTCAGCACTACCAATACAATGGCTTGGCAGTCTCAAGGAATCATGAATGCCATGTGCAAAGGAAAGAAACTATATACACACTCATGCAGGAAGCAGCAACAACAAAAAAGAAAGCAATATGTAGTAGGAGGGAAAGGCATTCTTCGCACAAAAGGAAACATATGTATATATTTCTTTATAACATTTTTGATGCTTTTTTTAGAGATGTGTACCACCTTGTAGAATCAGATTTAGTGACTTGCTACTTTTTCTTCCATGACTTGATATTTAACCTATGCATTTGGCTGGTGGCGTAGTGGTTAAGGTGTGGGACTACGACCTGGGAGACCAGGGTTTGAATCCCCACACAGCCATGAAACTCACTGGGTGCCCTTGGGCCAGTCACTGCCTCTCAGCCTCATGAAAACCTTATTCATAGGGTCACCATAAGTCAGAATCCACTTGAGGGCAGTACATTTTTTTACTAAGAAGTCAGACCCTCTCTTTAAAGAGTATATAGATAAATTTGATATAATTCTGCTCCAAGAGACTTGGGCGCGAACCTCAGTGGAGATGGATGGGTTTGTTACACAGTATCTCCAGGCCACTGTAGGGGAAAGGCGGTAGGGTTGCCAGATCAGAAGCATCCCAAAACCTGAGATGTCACAGGGCGGGCCCTAGTGATATCATGGGGTAGGCCCTAGTGACATCACAGTGTGGGCCCTAGTGACATCACGGGGCAGGCCCTAGTGATGTCATTAAGCATGATACATTAAGTATCAACCACAGTTGCTTGGAGCATACCATTCAAACAAAAAAATTAATGCATTTTCTGTCCAAAACATCTTCTCTCGACTGCAAGAACCCAGTAAATTATTTGCAAATATCAAGAGATGAAAACATAGGGATATTGGGAGGGGGTTGTAGCAAGGGGGGGGCAGAAAAGAACATCTATTGCAAGAAGGAGTTTTGGTGAATTCCGGGAAGTGTGTGTGTGTGTATTTACTGCAAGACTTCTCCACTTTAGGCTGTTTTTTGCCCTACCTTTGAGCTGCAGTCAGCAGCATAAGTAACTGGCTGAACATTTTCAACTGGCACATGCCATATACTTTGTGAGAAAGATTTATTTGCATGACTGAACAAAATAAGTAGATCCTATAATGCTTTGTGTAGCCCAAGCCTATGCAAGTTTAGTCAGAAGTAAGTCCCACTATGTTCAATAGGACTTGCTCCCATAAGTGCCCATACACACTTACACACACAATCCCATACACACTTACGTGGGGGGGGGGAATCTTCACTGAACGTACTGGGGCTTACTACAGATTAACTTGCATAATCTCTTCTCGAATTTCCAGAAAATCCTGCAAATTTTCCAGTAACTGCAAACTAAGACGCATATAACAGTTATTGCAATTAATTTCCATTAGAAAAAAATCTTCCCACTACATCATGGTCAGCCATAAAGGACAAGCAAATCAAGTCCACTTTAGTTCTACTCATACTTCTCACGAAGAAGGAAACAAGCCACAACCTCTGGTTTCACATTATATTTGATCCAGGGACTGTGTTTTCATTCCCAACAAGCCATAATTTGTAGCCAAAGTTTGTTTGTTTGGTGAAGCTAGTAAGTTACATTAATTTTGACAGCTATTGGAAATAGTATTTCCATTCTCCCAACATTGTTCCCAAAACGATGCCGTGATACCATAAATACACTGCACAAATCAAGGGCAGGAGGACACCTCTACCAAGCTCAAACTTTATGACACAAAAAACCGGAAGGACGTTTCCGGAAACAAACACTGCATTTCACCATGAAATGTACTGTAGGAGCTGACTTATAATGAGGATATTTAAATCTTATTAAGTACTTGGTGACTCAAAGGGCTATGAAATTTAGGCTTGAGAAAGAGGAATTACAAGTATGCATTAAAAAGCAAGCCTATGCACACCTATTTGAACTCAGTGAAAGATTTATGAACCTATAAAGCTGTCTTATACAGCATCAGATTATTGGTTCAGTTGGCCCACTCTGAATGGGTGCTGACCCTTCAGGTGTCAGGCTGAGGAATCTCGCTCATCACCTGTTCCCTGATCTAATTAACCGGAGATGCTAGGAATGAATCTGGCAACTTCTGCATGCAACTCAGGTCCTCCCCCCCCCACAAGTTAGGACCAGACAACACAAGGCAGAGGAAGCTGTTCACAAAACCTAACAACAGAAAGGTGCCACAAACAACAAAAAGGGGCATAAACCAAATAAAAGCCATGTGCAACATTTTAAAAGTTACAGCACCTAAGACTCCACAGAGGTGTAAAGAAGAGTTTCTACCATTCTGCATCGTACTGGAGATGGGACCAATAAGCCACATGATAAACAGTTTAATTTTTCAAGCATGGCCTTCAGTTGGATAACCCAGAGGCCAATAAGTGCAATCCTAGTAGCTTATGAACTGAGACAGAAAAGGGTGGCCTTCAGGCTTCTGCTGGGGAATGCTACCAACTCCTGGAACGAACATCCACAAGAGAATACAGGTCAGAGTCTACCTTCACAGTCCTTGCAGGGTGAACCTGAATAATGCATTGGGGCTTTATACTTCCTTTTTTCTCTCAGATTTGAGCGTTGAAATAACTTAAAGTGGCAACAATTTGTTTCTTAGCATGTACTATAAGGAAACAAATGGTTAATGTATCTTAACGTTAGTATACTAGAGTTTATTTTATTTTATATGTTTTTTATATATAAGCTGTATAATTCAATCTGTTTATTTGTTTATATGCAATTCTTCTGCCTTTCTGCATTTAAATACTTGTATTTGTATGGCTGGTCATTGACGATAAACAACAAAGCAAAAGTAAAGTGAGAGCCAGTGTGGTGTAGTGGTTAAGGTGTTGGACTACAACCTGGGAGACCAGGGTTCAAATCCCCACACAGCCATGAAGCTCACTGGGTGACCTTGGGCCAGCCACTGCCTCTCAGCCTGAGAGGAAGGCAATGGTAAACCCCCTCTGAATACCGCTTACCATGAAAACCCTATTCATAGGGTCATCATAAGTTGGGATCGACTTGAAGGAAGTACATTTACATTTACATAAGTAACTAATGCATTGATCAAGTATGGGGATTTTTTCCTCCATCCCCATCCCCAACCAGATGTAACCAATAAGGAATAAACTGATCATTTGTCCTGTCTAGATATAGAAATAGCAATAAATTTAATACTAGTTGGCACAAATGTAATAGAGTTAAATGTGCCTAAGCTCATGGAAATCAATCAGCTGTTGTTAGGGATGGGTGAATCTGTCAGTTTGGGTCCTGATGTCAGTTCCTCATTTTTCCAATCTTAAATTTAGTTCTGCACTTTTCCACATCATTTTGCTTTAAAAAAATAAGTCCTCATGAAAAGTTTATTTCAAATTTCTCTTAATTTGCATGTTTGCATATAATTTTGCCTAATATACACATTTTTGCAAAGCAATTTCATCATGCATTTTTGCATGTTATTTCCACAAATATGGGCATTTTTATGCACACCATTACCCTAGTATATTCATTTTGTACACATTGCTTGGTTGGAGAACTGCATTGCAAAATTTGGAGAGGTTCAAGTGTCGAAATATGGCTGCGTATTGTTTTTGGAAAGGTCAAATTAGGTAGGTTCACCTTTAAATGTGAACTGAATTAAATTTCTTCTCCATCCCTAGCTTACATGTATTGAACTTTGCACTGGATCACAAGCCTTAGACCCAATTGTTACATGCAGACAACTACTTATGTGGTCCTACTTGAACCTAGGGCTGTCCATTTCAATTGGTAGTTTAGTAAACTCGAGTTACAGTGAAATCCTATACAAGGCAGCTGCCCAGGGACTGCAGAGTTGAAGGGATTTGGACTTAGGCCTCTGCCATTGGCAATGGACCAAGGGCCCCTGGAGGAGGGCTGCTCCTCCTGTCTCCCAGAAGGTACATCATAACAAGGGGGAGACCAACCTGGTGACATCCATCAGCTAGAGAAGGAGAAACTACAGGGAGGAAATTTGCTTCCCTCCTCCCTGACAAACAGCACATTAATAATAATTTTATAACTAAGAGCTAGTGCCTGAGTTTCTTTCTTTCTTCCTCCATCCTATTCTCCTTTCCTTTTGTGTCATATCTTTTAGATTATAAACCTGAGGGCAGAGACCATCTTGTTAGGGTGGGGGAGAAATTCATTTTAGTTTGTAGTTTAATGTGAATCTACCTAATTCACACCAAAACATACCTGTCAGTCCCACTGAAACCAATGAGAGACGTTAGTCATAACTAGGTGCAAGTAACTTAATCCTGGATCCAGAATGAATTTGAACTCTGTAAAGAAGATGATGCTTGCCAGCTATTAAAAGCAGGCAGAATCTCAAGTGATTTTTCTTTTGCTGAAAGGATGAATAAAGTTGCTGAGTACAGGAAGCTTAGATGATATGTTCAAAGACTAGGTGAAGGCAGAGCCCCAAGACAGACTGGCCTCTGGTTGCTCTAGTAAGACCACATTCATTTGGAAATGAAACAGGCAAAGTACTCTGAGACCAATTAGTGGGAAAAATTAATAATGCAAAAATTCTCAAAAGGATTAAATGCTCCCTCGTTTTATAAAAAAAAACTGGAGAAAAAATCTTTAGGCAGTGTAATGAAGTCAAATGTAGAATATGCAAATAACTGTTCAGTCTCTTGTACTACAGTACAACAATCATGTGACTCTATTTCTGTATTATTTTCTTCTGGAAGTAACATCATAACCTCCACAAAACAGCAGGTGCTGATTCAACTTCATGCAAAATACCAATAGATTAGGTGTAAAAGATTATTCATATGCTTTGCCAAGTTGCATCAAAATACATACTAGGGGCTTTTGGTGTGTTGTGTTTTCCCTTGGTTGACATAGAGCATGTGATAGACTGCTTGAGCAGGGAGGGCAACTTGCTGAAGCAGATGACTGGAGCAAAATGCCTGAACTTCATATGGGGATATGCATTCAGATGTGGGTATCTAGTGTCTTGAAAGAAAGGTCTTTATTGAGTCCATACATTCTGGATCTGCGTTTTGTTTCAGTTGGGAAGAACAAACAAGCCTCACCATGTGGGATTGTCTCAGCACAAAGAGACAGGAAAAATTAAATAGCAGAGCAATCCAAATTCCCTTTGTGCCAGGCTTAGCTGTCTGTGTGTGTGTGTGGGGAGTTGACAGAGGTGCCCCTCCATGCAATCCTGCTCTTCTCCGTTGGCCCCTGCTTCTGCAGAGCTCCCCCTTCTAGCTGCCACACCTGTAGGCAGGTGGAAGTTACACCTGTGGAACCTAGAAGAAAACCCCAAAATGGGGAAGGGGAGCTGAGCCAGCCTCAGATCCACCGAATCTTCTTCCTCCCTGATGCCCCACCCCATGATGGCTCTTGATCACTCCAGGTGGCCCAACCTGACCCAGGGCAATCTGGGGCTGTCTTTATCTGACTTGAGCAAAGCCTGAACCCCCCAGAATCTGCCTGATTTGGTGTGTGAGTCAGGATTAGTTTGAATCCAGTGCCCAGGCCTAGGAGAGAACCTTCACGCCCTGCTTGGAAGCTTCTTGGAGGTGTTTGACTGTTTAGTGTTGGAAACAGGATGCTGGGCTAGATGGACCTTTGGTCTGAGCCAAACAGAAAGTTTGGGGAGGTGGAGGAGAAGGACAACACATGTTGCTCCTACCCCCAGTGGAGGGTGGTGGCTGTGATGTCAGTGGGGCAGTGAATCCAGTCCAGGTTTTAGTCCAAACTTTCAATTAGGAAGCTTCTTCTACAGTGTAGCCAAGGTCTGCTTCTGTGCTGTTCCCACCCCATTCATTCTAGTCCTGGCCTTTGATGCAAGGGAGAACAAGGCTGCTCCATCTTTTACGTTGCAGCCTTTCAGATATTTGAAGACAGCTATCATGTCTCCAATTAAGCTTCTCCTCTTCAGGCAAAACATGCTGAGCTCTTTCAACCATTCCTCATAGGAGTTTGCTTCCTGTGGAGTTGGCATGGCTGCCTCAGAACTTTACCTGTGAGCTAGTGATTTATTACAATATCAACTACTTAATAATTGAAAGAACAGAACAAGGAACCCCACAGCAGTGTGCGTGGGGAGGTGCCATTAAATATTTACCTGTGGTCTTTGGAAATGTCTGTATTCAATAGAGTGAGTTAAAGATCAAAAACAGTTAGAGGAAAACTGAATAAGCCGAAGAATATTATTAAAATAGAAGGCATGTGGCTCCTCTAGTCATGAGGGTGAAGAGAAAATACCCAGTGATTTCAGCAGCATATTATCCAAAGTCATTTCCATGGCAAACTAGACAGAATTCTCTTTTAGACATTCAAGGATTGCTTCTACACTGTCACATTTCACAAACAGCAAGAGATTCTTTGATGGAAGTTTGTGATGTCTCCCAGATGTACCAAACTTCCTATTGCCAATAAATTACCATGGTGGCCCTCAAACTCCTGATTAACTGAAGGGATATAAGAAGGTCTTGATTTCCATTCCAACCTGTCTTCGTCACAATCAGCACTGTTTCCATTCTGCTACAGTTCAGTTTCTGCCAGAGACTGTTATTCATCTCACTGTCTGCTATTTAATGTAATGTAATTAATGATGTGATGATTTCCATGCCAATCATTTCAATGCAAAGGCCATTCGTTTTCTTGCAAAGGAAACATAATTTAAATGGGTGTGGGGAGGAAACATCACCGTTTGCATTTACCGGTTGCAGACTGAAAACAACATCAGTGGATACTGATTGCATTCATTGCATTGATTTGCATCATGGACATGGGACAAATTATTAATTAATTAATTAATTTAAAATATTTCTATCCCACCCTTCTACCCTACAATAAGGCGCTCAGGGAGGCTACAATAAAATTGCACACATATATAATAAAATACACAATAGAAACACAAACATTAAATTAAAATGCATAAAATACAATTAAAATACATAAAATGCATTATGCACAAACATATACACATGTACAAATATACATACATGTATATGTGTGCATACACATATGAGGGAGAGAATAAAGGACTTAAAAGATAAAAATAAAAGATAAAAAACTTAAAACAGTGTCAGGCTGACCCGTCAGTCCCAACCAAAGGCTCTCTGAAACAAAATAGTTTTTACAAATTTCTGGAAAACCATCAGGGAGGGAGCAAAACGGGCTTATTGGGGCAGGGAATTCCATAATCTGGGAGCCACAATTGAAAAGGCTCTCTTCTGTGTGCCTGTCAATCTAACTTCTTTCATTCCAGGAACGCAGAGGAGACCAGAGGCAGATGATCTTAAATCCAGGGTAGGGACATATGGATGTAAGCAGTCCCTTAGGTACATTGGTCCAAGGCGGTTTAGGGCTTTAAAGATCAAAACCAGCCCTTTGAATTGGGCCCGGAAACAAATTAGGAGCCAGTGAAGTTGATAAAGCACAGGGGTGATATGCAATCTGCGCCATGTTCCAGTTAACATTCTGGCTACTGCATTTTGGACCAATTGTAGTTTCTGAATCGTTTTCAAAGGCAGCCCCGCATAGGGTGCATTACAGTAATCAAGCCTTGATGTCACCAATGCATGTGTCACTGTGGCCAAGTCAACTGCTTCCAGAACGGATGCAGCTGGTAGACCATTTTGAGAAGGCCAAAAGCACTCCTGGCTACCGCAGCCACCTGATATTCCAGAAGCAGGGCAGGATCCAGAAGAACTCCCAAACTGCAGACTTGCTCTTAAAGGGGAGTGCAACCCCATCCAGAACAGGTTGCAACCCTATCCCTGGGGCAGTTTTCCCCTTGGCCAGCAACACTTCCGTCTTGTCTGGATTAAGTTTCAGTTTGTTTGCCCACATCCAGCCCTTCACAGCCTCCAGGCACCTGTTCAGGACAAGCAGTCCCATCTTGCCATCAGATGGAAGGGAGAGATAGCGTTGAGTGTCATCAGCATATTGATGACATTGCACTCCAAAACTCTGGATGACCTCTCCCAGTGGTTTCATATAAATGTTAAAGAGCATGGGAGACAGAATGGAACCCTGCGGTACCATAGGCCAACGGCCAGGGGGTCAAGCAGTAGTCTTCCAGCACCACTCTCTGGGTCCTGTCGATCAGGTAGGACCAGAGCCACCATAAAACGGTGCCTACCAATCCCATCCCAGCTAGATGGCCCACAAGGATACCATGGTCAACCGTATCGAAGTCCGCCGAAAGGTCCAGCAGCACCAACAGGGATGCACTCCCCTTGTCTGATGCATGGCGTAGGTCATCAAGCAGGGTGACCAGGACAGTCTGTCCCATGACCAGGCCTGAAGCCTGATTGGAAAGGGTCTAGATAATCTAATTCATCCAGGAAAATGTGGAGCTGACCTGCCACCACCCTCTCAATCACCTTGGCAAGAAAGGGGAGATTAGAGACTGGGCGGAAGTTATTAAGATCTGCAGGATCTAATGAAAGCTTTTTAAAAAAGGTCTAATCACAGCCTCCTTCAACAGTGTTGGCGTAGAACCTTCCCTTCAGGAGGTGTTAATCAGACATGTCAACCAACCAACCACTCCCAATCTGGCAGATTTAATTAGCCAGGATGGGGAAGGATCAAGCAAACAGGCAGTGGTCCTCATTTCTCCCAGAATCCTGTCAACATCCTCAGGCTTTACCACCTGAAAAGTATCCATGGAAAAATGACCAGAGGGAGCAATGGGGACATCTGGCACAACTGTAATTAACGAGGAGTCCAAGTCAATCTGAATGCGAGCAATTTTATCTGCGAAGTGCCTCACAAACATTTCACAGTGAGCAACTGATGGTTCAGAGTCTGCTGTTGGGCCAGATCCCAAAAGACCCCAGACCATCAGAAAAAGCATCAGAGTAAAGCTAAAGAAGAACAGCAAAACATTCATAATGCCAAAATAAAATTTAAATAACATTCCAGAAGAATATAAAGATCAAATAAGGAATAGGTTGGAGGTTTTAAACTTAGTTGACAGAGAACCAGAAGAACTATGGAGTGAAGTCAGAGACATTATCAGGGAAGAATCCAAAAAGAGAACACCTTTAGTTAAAAAGAGAGAAAAACTTCAATGGATGACTGAAGAAACTCATAAAATGTTTAAAGAGAGAAGGAAAGCAAAAGCAATAGGAGACAGAAACACTGTCAAAACTCAGATGCAACAATACAGTGACTAGTACGTAGGGACAAAGAGAACTATTATAATAGTTACGGTATAGAAATAGAAGAGGACAACAAAAAGGGAAGACCAAGAGCCCTATTCCAAAAGATTAGAAATTTTAGAATGAGGTGAAAGCTGCTCTTAAAATTCTTGGAAGAAACAAATCACCAGGAACAGATGGCATACCAATAAAGTTGCTGCAAGCTACTGAGATGGAATCTGTCCAAATTTTGACAAAAATTTGCCAAAAAATATGGAAAACTAAACAATGGCCCACAGACTGGAAGCATTCAATATACATCCCAATTACAAAGAAAGGGAATCCCAGGGAATGCAGTAATTATCGAACTATTGCCTTAATATCCCATGCAAGTAAAGTAATGCTCAAGATTCTACAACAAAGGCTCTTACCATATATGGAGCGAGAAACGCCAGATGTCCAAGCTGGATTCAGAACGGGAAGAGGCACCAGGGATCATATTGCAAACATACGTTGGATAATGGAACGGAGCAAGGCATTTCAGAAGAAAATCACCCTGTGCTTTATAGATTACAGCAAAGCCTTTGACTGTGTAGATCATGGAAAACAATGGGATGCTTTAAAAGAAATGGGGGTGCCACAGCATCTGATTGTCCTGATGCACAACCTATACTCTGGACAAGAGGCTACTGTAAGGACAGAATATGGAGAAACAGATTGGTTCCCAATCGGAAAGGGTGTGGGACAGGGGTGTATTTTATCACCCTATTTGTTTAATCTATACGCAGAAAATATCATACGATAAGTGGGATTGAACCAAGATGAAGGAGGTGTGAAAACTGGAGGGAGAAATATCAATAATTTAAGATATGCAAATGATACTAAACTACTAGCAGAAACCAGGAATGATTTGAAATGAATGCTGATCAAAATTAAAGAGGAAAGCACAAAAGCAGGACTAGAGCTGAACGTCAAGAAGACTAAAGTAATGACAAGAGAAGATTTATGTAGCTTTAAAGTTGACAATGAGGATATTGAACTTGTCAAGGATTATCAATACCTCAGCACAGTCATTAACCAAAAGGGAGACAATAGTCAAGAAATAAGAAGTAGGCTAGGACTGGGGAGGGCCGCTATGAGAGAACTAGAAAAGGTCTTCAAATGCAAAGATGTATCACTGAACACTAAAGTCAGGATCATTCAGACCATGGTATTCCTGATCTCTATGTATGGATGTGAAAGCTGGACAGTGAAAAAAGCAGGTAAGAGAAAAATAAACTCATTTGAAATGTGGTTTTGGAGGAGAGCTTTGCACATACCATGGACTGCGAAAAAGACAAATAATTGGGTGTTAGAACAAATTAAACCAGAAGTATCACTAGAAGCTAAAATGATGAAACTGAGGTTATCATACTTCGGACACATCATGAGAAGACATGATTCACTAGAAAAGACAATAATGCTGGGAAGAACAGAAGGGAGTAGAAAAAGAGGAAGGCCAAACAAGAGATGGATTGATTCCATAACGGGAGCCACAGACCTGAATTTATAAGATCTGAACAGGGTGGTTCATGACAGATGCTCTTGGAGGTCGCTGATTCATAGGGTCGCCATAAGTCGTAATCGACTTGAAGGCACATAACAACAACAAATTCATAGACAAAGTTTATGAAGATCCACATAATACATTTAAAGCACATCCAACTCGCATTTAAAACACATGACTTCCCCTAAAGAATCCTGGGAAATGTTTCCCCCTCACAGTTATAGTTCCCTTAACAAACTATAGTTCCCATGATTCTGTAGTGGGATTCATGTGCTTCAAATGCATGTTGAATGTGCTTTCAATGCATGGTGTGGATCTGCCCTAGTATGCTGTGCATTCATTAGTGAATTGAAAAGAACAATTTTACAAGATACATTTTTTAAAAAGGCTATAGCTCTGTGGTAGGGCACCTGCTTTGCACGCAAAGATCCAAAATTCAATCTCTGGAAGAGACTATTGCCTGGAATCCTCGAGAGCCAATGCTAGTCCATGTCATCAATACTGAGCTAGATGGTACCAAATGGCCTGACTTGATACAAAAAAGGAAAGAGACCCACAGGCCACAGTGACTCCAAAATTTATTTATTTTATTTACAGCCAGTGTGGTGCAGTGGTTAAGGTATTGGACTACGACCTGGAAGACCAGGATTCAAATCCCCACACAGCCATGAAGCTCACTGGGTGACCTTGGGCCAGTCACTGCCTCTCAGCCTCAGAGGAAGGCAATGGTAAACCGTCTCTAAATACAGATTACCATGCAAACCCTATTCATAGGGTCTCCATAAGCAGGAATCGACTTGAAGGCAGTCCATCATCATCATATACTGTTTTATTGTAAAAAACCTCAAAGCAGTTTATAGCAGGAATTAAAACAATAAAATTATTGGCAAAAACAGTTAGACAGGTATTTAAAACTTTCAAAATAATAAAATGAGCAATGAGTTAAAAATAGATAAAAAATAATAGCTTCTACATGCCTGGTATGTATTTTTAGAAGGTGCCAAAAAGAATACAATGAAGGCGCCTGCTAATGTCAATAGGCAGGGAGTTCCAAAGTGTAGGTGCTGCCACACTAAAGGATCGGTTTCTTTCAATGTAAACAAAATTTAAATAGAAAAAGAAAAAAAACAGTGATAATTTCTTAACTGCAATACCATACCAACCACAACAAGATTCCTACGAGTAAGGCAGAAAACTAAGCATCCCACAACCAGTCAGGATACCTAACCAAAAACCAAAACTAAAAAAATCCTGGTAGCCAGTCAGTCAAGGTCACAGAAATCCCCATGCAACACAACCTGACCGAGGGGCTGCATTTAGTGCAGAATGCTGTGGCACAATTGCTGACATGAGTGAGACCCTATCAGCACGAAATACCTCTGCTCCGAAATATTAGTGGTTGCAACAACAGTGGTTCCATGCGCTCCGTTCAACCTTCTTAAACCCATTGATGATGCACCTTGTTGTTTGTTTCTTGCCCAATAGTGGTAAAAGAGAATTCACATATTGGGCAGCGTGGCTGCAATTGTTGTTGTTCCTAAGCTGCTGCCTATGAAGGTAGACCAAATCAAGTGGTCAGTTATATTCACTGGAATTGGGTTGGCTGATGAAGTGAGTTTATAGCAGCCCACAGGGTAGACAGAAAAGGGTAGATAATCTTCTTCCTCATTTCCCAGGTCTCTTTCTGAAGAGAAGGGTCAAATCTGTAAAGAAATTTGGATGTTAAAAGGTAGGGGCAGGGCATTCCAGGCAGGGGGTTGCCAACCCTACTTGGATATGGATATGTTTGCAGAGGATCCCTAGTCAAGCTTTACCAACAACACAATCCAAACCATATCTACTGAGAAGTAAGTCCTATTGAGTTCTATGGGGCTTAGTCCCTTAGTAAGTGTGTTTGCAGCCTTCGGGGGCATCCATCTTTACTCCTGAGTGTTCCCATCTAACATCTCCACAACACTAGGCTCCTTTCTTCCTACAATGGCCTTCTGGTGACTGGCCTGGCCTGAGGGCACTTAAACTCTTTTTGCCAGAAGCGAGTTGGCTAGATTAAATTTCCCTACCCAGGCTCCATCTTTTAGCTAAGATGTCTATCTTAATTTCCAATCAGAGAAATGTTTTGGTATGGAATGTATGCGCCAAGCAACTGTGGTTGATTCTTAATGTATCATGCTTAATGACATCACTTGGACCCGCCCCATGACATCACTTGGACCCACCCTGTGACATCATTCAGGCCTGCCCCCAAAATCTCAAGGTTTGGGATGCTTCTGACCTGGCAACCCTACATAGATATTCTGTTTCACCTCTAACAAGCCCAAAATATGTCCAAGGTATCCCATCTCTTCTTGGGATTTGGGATTCATTTGAATCCAATGCACACCCTTACATTTCAATGATGAAGGAGGATGCATGGGCTTGAGGTTCTCTTTTGATTCCCACCAAGCATATATCATACATGATTTTACGTGGACCTTAGTGAGTTAGCGAGTTTATAGGAACTCTTTTAAGAAACACAAATACAGTTAGAGGAACATTTGAATGTAACAGTGTTACTTATTACATGACTTACATGGCAGTCCTATACATGTCTACTCAGAAGTTAATGGAAATTACTCCCAGGTAAGTGTGTATAGGATGTCATCCTTAGGCACCAATCCTATGCACACTTACCTGGAAGTAAGTCTCCATAACTACAGTGGGAAATACTTTTGAGTAAATCTGCAGAGGATTGTGCTATTAGGCAATAATGTTACATATGCTTACTTGGCAGTAAGCCCTGTTTAACTCCATGAGATATATTCCAACTAAATATAAGAATTTATGTTTCTAACAAATGTCCACAGGCATTGTATTTGGGCTAGTGGAATTTTATTTTATACATTACTAATAATAGTTTGCAACACCACTTTTCCGCAGCTTTGATGAACATATGAAACTCTGACTTTTCATTTGGCTTTTGTAGCTAACATGTTTATAATTCTTTATCCTTGTGTTATATATTTTGAGTTATTTAGTCAGTTCTCCAGATTGGTTGTATTCTTTATTAATTGGTATTAAATACAATTTAATAAAGATTACTTTTAAAAAAATGTATCTTTCTAACAAAAATCATGTGTGAGTTTTCTCTTTTGCTTCTCCCTCCCAATACATATTCCTTTTGTGTTGTGTCTTTTTCATATTGTAAGCCTGAAGGAAGGGACTGTGTTTTAATTTTATTGTGATTTTTAAGTTGCTCTGGGACCTTCTTTTAGCTGAAGTGTGGGATAAAAATCTCTTATATAAATAAACGAACATGCTTAGGATTGTACTATTATCGGGTTCTTGTGTGTGTGTGTGTTTTAATGATACAAAACTGTATCCAGAAGATGTGCTGAATACATTTCCAAAGTGTGTGCTGCCTCATATAATACTGCATGTTTTAAATGTGGGCATTTTTCAATCTGTCTGAATACAGAGGGCTCCAGCTCTCTGCACAGAGCAATGCTAGCAGATTTCAAAGTCATGGCCTGGTGATCAGAGAGAGAGAGAGAGAGAGAGAGAGAGAGAGAAATGAATTGGTAATCTTCAAAGCTGATCTAAAGCTGAGAATTGACTAATGTAAAAAGCTTAGACTCTGTCCTCCAGTAAGTATCTATCAAAAGTGTAGGTCCTCTCTTTGCCACAATATTGTTTTATCACTTGTGGATACACAGGTTTGTATTTACGATATGGATGTCAGAATGTTTCAGAGCGTTTACTGAGTAGGTAAATAACTTGAGCCCTCAGAGACGTCACAGCGTTTTTTCTTTTCTTTAACAGATCTAATAATAAGATTAATGTCAAGAACATACATTCTGGTTATTCTCAGAGCTGGAGAGTGACTGGTGATGTGCAAATTGGTTTTTTTCGTTTCAGCTTTTAAAATAAAAATCCTCTCTCTCTCTCTCTCTCATTCTGCAGGCAGAATATTAGAACTGGTGGACATTCAATGAAGCTGAATGTGGGAAGCTTCAGGGCAGACAAAACAAAGTGCTTCTATATACAGCACATAGTTAAACTAGAGGGGAGGAGATCACTCCATCAATGCAAGCATTTCTGCTTGCCCAACTGAATTGTCTCCCCTCCCCCATACACTGTTCTGGGGTTTTTCCTGACCCTCTGGAGCAGATTTGGGGAGAGTGCAGGGTGCATGGGGCAAGGAGGAGAGGAGGATAAAGTCCTGTTGCACTAGCAGGCAACTTTGTGCTGGTTGCTGCTAGAGCAACAAGTTAGTTGAATACAGACCTGGAATTCTCTCATCGTGGATGGCTTTAAAAGAGGATTAGACAAATGCCTGGAGGACAAAGCTATCAGTGGCTACTAGCCACGACGGCTATGTTCTGCTCGGAATCACAGATGGGGAGAGTGCTGTTGTGCTCAGGTCCGGCCTGCTGCCTTTCCGTGGGAATCTTATTGGCCACTGTGAGAACAGCATGCTCGAATAGGTGAGCCCCACGCCTTAACCAGCAGGGCTCTCCTTATGTCCTTATGCTCTTATGCCCAGTTTCCCTGGCTAGCACATTTCTTGGCATGCCGTGGGAAGACCTCATGATGTAACATCCTCTAATAAACATTCCAGGAAGCCTGATGCTGGGAAGGCAGTGGAGCCCTGAAGGGCAGTACAAGGATTGGTTTTTTAAAGTTGAAAGAAAGAACGCCCACAACCCTCTAATATCTAATCACGTTAATAACGAAGGTGAGGGCTCTGCACCTCCTGCCTCCAGCCACTATCCCGCTTGTAGGTGGTGATTTCTTTCCCCCTTCTCTTCAGGAAAAACAATTAAGCTTGGTCCTGATAAGTGCTGCCCTCGTGCACAGGAAGCAGCCTTTTCATGCTTACACCTGAACCAGTAAGTCAATTTACTTGAGAGTAGGCACTGTTGCTTGCCACCTCAAAGCGCAAGCTAGCTAACCTCACAACTGAGGCTATGGACCTACAAGCGTTTTTCCATTCGCCGCACTTGGAGCGGGAGCGGGTTGATCTGCTGATCAGTTGTGAAATCTCTTTGAAGCTCAATTAATGACGAAAATGCACCCAAGCAGCTCAGACCAGGTTTTAAGGTAAAAGGAGGGAGGTTTGGCTAGCGTTGTCTGCCCATTTGCAGAAGAGAGAGGTGGCACCGGCAGAACAGTGAGGGTGTTTCTACCCTAAAATTGCTTCCGTTTGTCCTTTGTTACCTCACAGGAACATCGGCAGCTGCCTTGCAGCAAATCAGACCATTGGCCCCTCCAGCTCAGTTTAGTCAGCGCTGTCTGACAGTGGTTCACCAGGGTCCAACTGGGGTTTCTCCCAGCCCTACCTTAAGATGCCAGGGATTGAACCAGGGACCTTTTCCACATAAAGCTTGTGCTCCACTGCCGAGCCACAGCTCTTCCCCAGGTCTGGAAAAAAGGGGATGTTCACTATAGGGACAAGGTGAGCATTGTCCTGTTTGAGTTCCACGGAGCGCCAGGATAGGCTTATTGTGCGATTGGACAGAAGCTGATTTCATGCTGCAGGCATTCTGCAAAACGGCAACATGACTCTTGGATTCTGAGAGTTACACAACCGACATTTGGAATGACATCATCCAAATCAAAGAGCAACCTTTAAAAGAAGAAGAACGCTAACAGGAATATTTGCACTAGGTCTTTTGTTTTCACTTGATAAATATTCATGACCTTAACAAAGGCAAGAGACTTTGTTGGTTTCTTTTCTTGTCTTTTTTTAAACATTAAATTTGAAGCTCAAATTACTTTTCTTGACTTTTGTGCATACAAGCAATGGGAGAGCGATGGATTGGCAAACTTTGCAACAAATAGTTCAGCTAGATGCTGAAGACAGGACACTGACCTTCAGTGATGCCCAAGGACGTTTGCTGCTAATGATGAATATAAACGGTGGTGTTTGTCAGCAATCGATATAGCTTACACAAATCCACCGCTCCATTTTTATTAATAATGCCATCACATGCTCCGCCAGTGACTTATTAGGGATTCTAAACCCTCTGAAAAAGTAGGCCTTAGCACCAGTGTGGGGAGCCTTTGACCATCCAGATGTTACTGAATGACAGCTCCCGTCATCCCTGGCCATTGGCCACATTTGCTGGAACTAATGGGAGTTGTAGTTCAGCCACATCTGGAGGGCCAAGGGTTCCTCACCCCTGCCTTAGAAGACCTAGTTCCCACAGATGGGTAACCTGTGTCTCTCCAGATGTTGCTGAATTATAGCTCCCATTGTCCCTCGTCACTGGCCATGGGGCTGCTTGGAGTTGGAGATTAACGACATCTGTAGGCCACCGGTTCCTTATCACAGATCTGCTTAACACTTCAGTACAATTATCAATGCTTTTAAGCTGATTTTGTTGCTTAACCAAGAAACAACATTTTCCATTTTATCTAAATTTCCCTGACTATTTTCATTATTTGCAAAATGCAGACAGCATTTGTGTAAAAAAATAAGGACAGAGACATTTGCTGTAAATATTATTGTTATGGATAAGTCCATGTGCTAATAAAATGCCCTTGTAAATAACCATTTTTATTTTAATGTATTCATGAAATGTTTTGATGACATACTTATAGCAATGGCTTTATACTAGGGCCACATTAAGAAAATGCTTAAGGTGTTCCTTTATATTTTTATAGCATACTGTTTAATGGCTTTCCTTGTCATTGAGCAAAATAATACTCTAGCCCTTATTTGGAAAGTTTTTATTTCCTGGCAGACGCATCACTTCAGAAACTTGAACTAGCATTGCAGGAGGTGTTTGGATGTTTTGCTTGGCCTGTGGATGTAGCATGGGATGATGGAAATAATGACATCTAGTGAAACCTTCAACACTTGTGTCTGTGTCAGAGTTCGGATGTGTAGGGTCTCTCAAACTACAATTGCATTTGTTGGGCTCTTTTAATTGGACTTGCAGATCATACACTAGATAAAATAAGCCCTCTAGGCTGCAATCCTATGGGGAAAGTAAGTTCCATTGAATTCAGTGGGGTTTACTTCTGAAGGAGTAAGTGAAGGATTGTACTGTTAAAGCCTTGTTGAGTTCAATGGGGAGATTTAAATATGTGAGATCAATGGAAACGTGGCTGCTTTGGCTGGATTGCACCTCCCAGAGTTGAACTGATTTTTTTTTAAGGATTTATTTTTAATCAGGGTTAGGAACATAGGAAGCTGTCTAATACTGAATAAAACCCTTGGTCCATTGAGCTCGGGATGGTCTACCTTACTGACAACGGGTCTCCAGAATTTCAGATGGGTTCTCTCCTTGTCCTGCCTGGAGATGACAGGGATTGAATGTGGGGCCTTCTGCATGCAAAGCAGATTCTCTGTCCCTGACCTATAGCCCTTTGCCCAAGGGTCCATATGGAATTAGTTGCCACAAGATGTGTTGACAGTCTCAGGCACAGAGGCCAAATGCGGCCCTCCAGACCTCTGTTTCTGGCCCTCAGAACTCTTCCCAGGCCACACCGCTCTCCCTAGGCTGCACCCCTCACTGACCGTGCTTTGCTTCCTAAGTGTTTTTGCTTGGTGGGAAAGCGTCCTTGAACTCTTACAATGCCTTTTGCTTGTCTGGAGAGAGAATGGCGAGGAGCGCGTGAGTGGTTTTAGAAAGTAGCCTGCTGTACAAAGGCAAAATTGACATTCATTGCTCCACCCGCTTTTTCTTCTGGCCATGCAGACTCCTGCCATGTGGCCCCCAGAAGGCTGCTCAGAAGAGAATGTGGCTCTTGGGCTGAAAAAAGTTCCCTGCCCCTGGCTTAAAGCAATTTAAAGGTTGTTAGATATATTTATATCTATCAACACCAATCAGCCACAATGGCTAAATGTAAATAGGAGGCATGGATCACATCAACACCACCATTTAAGATACATTTAAAGCACATGGCTTCACCCAAAGAATCCTGGAAATTGTAGTTTTTCTCTCACAGAGCTACAATTTCCAGCAGCCTTAACAAACCACAGTTCCAAGGATTCTTTGGGGAAGTCTTGTGCTTTAAATGTATGGTGTGGGTGTGACTTAGAGGCAGTATGCCAGTTTACTTAGTAGCAAACAACAGGAAAATGTTGTTACCTTCTTGCCCTGCTTTGTGTTTTTTTTCAGCATGTACCTGCTGGCTGCTCTGGGAAAAAGATGCAAATCTAGCAGTGCTCTTCTTACTTTCTTAGGTCTTTCACAGATAAGGCCCTTTGGCCCACAACATTCACCAAGAAAGCCCAGTGAGGCCCCATCTGCACTGAACATTTAAAACAGTATTGTGCCACTTTAAACAGTCATGGCTTCCCCCAGAGAATCCTGGGAACTGGAGTTTGTTAAGGGTACTGAGACTTATTCCCTAGAAAGAGTGACTGACGGTTAAACCAGAGCTTGGAAAAGTTACTTGTTTGAACTACAACTCCCATCAGCCCCAGCCAGCATGGCCACTGGATTGGGCTGATGGGAGTTGTAGTTCAAAAAAGTAACGTTTCCGAGCTCTGCGTTAAACCATTCAGAACACTGTAGCTAAGTGAGGGTAATAGGAGTTTCCTAACAACTCTCAGCACCCTTAGCAAAGTACAGTTCCTAGGACTCTTTGGGAGAAGACATGACTGTTTAAAGTGGTATAATACTACTTTAAATATATAGTACAGATGGGGCCAAAGTTTTGATAACATTCATCAAGGGGAAGAACAGTATTTATTTGCTAGGTAAAGACAGCAAAGCAGGGCATGTTCATCATTATTCTTTATCTCTAGAAATGCATAAAACGTTCCTATGAAATTTCATAAAACTAAAATGCAGCTTATGTCACCTTTCGCTTTGATGATCAAACATTGTCTTACAGAGCAGGGATGAGGAACCTCTTGCAGCCCGAAGGCTACATTCCCTAGTGGGCAACCTTTCGGCAGCCACACACCAGTGTTGGGGCAACTGAACTTACTCCTCACTTTGCACAGTAGGCTACAGCCCAGCCCTACAAAAGTCAGACATTTTCGGGCACGCAAGAGGCATTCTGAGAGTACCAGGATGCATTTCAGCCAGGCAAAAGAATGAGAAGGGTCTGTGGAGCAGGACCAGTGTAGTGTATGGCCTCGGGAGAGCCCTGAAAGCCACGTAGAGAGGCGTGGAAGGCTGTATGTAGACCAGGCTGGGGGTCTTTTGCCCCTGATATAAAGCGCCACTGAATGTAAGAGGGTGAGGGGAAGCACAACAGAAAATCTAGGAGAGAGAGTTACTATAAAGACCATCAGATGTGAAGCAAAGGAATGCCATTGTTCTGTGGAACCATTGGAATGGATCAAGAGTGCCGATGAGCAGGATTTCTCTCATGTGACATTCCTGCTTGCTTTAGGAAGGGGGAAGGTTTTTTTTGCCAATTCCTCTTCCATTTATTCCTCCTCAAAATCTGCTCTGTAAGTATGAGGGGACCCTCTGGAACATTATGGAATGTTCCATCCATTTCTTGATGATGATGATGAATCTAAAGAGTCAAAAATGGCCTTCCACCTCCAGCAGGATCTCAATCCTTTTTATTTTATTTATTTATTTATAATATTTCTATCCCACCCTTCAACCCTATAATAGGGCACTCAGGGCAGCTTACAGAAATAAAATCAAACACATACATAATAAAATTGTACACAATAAAAATCACAAGAACATTAAAATACATAAAATGCAATTAAAATACACATATACACACACATACACACATATATGCATATATAGGGAGTGGTACTGAAGGGACTGCTGAGGTAAATTTTTATTTATTTATTTATTGTACTTATCTACCGCCCCATAGCCCAAGCTCTCTGGGCGGTTTACAGTAACAGTTTACATAGAAAGCATAAAATCAGTGTCAGGCTCCATGAAAGGAAGGAGCCCTTCTGGTCACAGGAAGGGCAAGGCTAGATCCAACCCAACACGTAGGTAAAGATGATCAATAAGTTGCTAAGCAATAGTTTTCAAATTGCATTCACGGAAAGCTGGGTTCCTCAGACACTTATCTGAGGCTCCCCAATGAAATTGGTAAGGGCAGACAAACCGGGATTGATTGATTTCATATCCCACCCTTCCTTCCAAAAGGAGCCCAGATTGGGTTTATTAAATATGTATATTGCTTCCTGCTAACCCCCCTGAAGCTATTTACAAGCAAGTTAAAAAAAATACTATGCTAAAATTACAAAAACATATTAAAAACAGATTTATGTAATATCACTGGTGCTGCCCAAATGCCTAGGACAGCAAAAAATGCCTTTCTCTGGTGCCAAAAAACCCCACAAGTTTGATGCCAGTGGGCCTTCCTGGGGAGAGCATTCCATAAAAGTTCCCCTGACAGACACCTTACCCACTACTGCTGATCTTCCCCTGCAGTGCACACATGGAGAGGAATAGGTTTGCCATGGCGCAGAGTGGTAAGCGGCGGTAACACAGCCGAAGCTCTGCTCACAGCAGGAGTTCGATTCCAATGAAAGGAGGAAGCTGAATCTCCAGTAAAAGGGGTTGAGGTCCACTCAGCCTTCCATCCATCTGTGGTCAGTAAAATGAGTACCCAGCATATGCTGGGGGATAAAGAAAGGCCGGGAAGGGAACTGGCAATCCCACCCCATATATATGGTCTGCCTAGTAAACGTCGCAAGACGTCACCCTAATAGTCGGAAACAACTCGCACTACTAGTGCGGGGACACCTTTACCTTTACCTCAGTTCCACAAAGGGATCGTGAGGCTTGTGATGGAATAGGACTTTACTGTCCTGAACCGTTCGCATGGACTGTGTTTTTAAATGGACTTCTGTGTATTATATGGGGATGCACATCTTTCTTGTCTTTGCTGAATCTTTCTTGTCTGTTTGTTTGGGGATTATAGGATTATCCTGCTCAAATGATCTGGCCTAGGGGCTCCAATGAGAAGAAGGAAGGAAATGGACTGCCTTCAAGTCGATCCCGACTTATGGCAACCCTATGAAAAGGGTTTTCATAGTAAGCAGTATTCAGAGGGGCTTTACCATTGCCTTCCCCTGAGGTTGAGAGGCAGTGACTGGCCCAAGGTCACCCAGTGAGCTTCATGGCTATGTGGGGATTCGAACCCTGGTCTCCCAGGTCATAGTCCAGCACCTTAACCACTACACCACACTGGCTCTCGCCACATGAGAAGAAAGTCAAACTTAATTGTGGACAAAGAGTTACATTTCGTCTAAGGGGCACCATGAGTTCCTGTAGCCTGTGGGACAGAGCTAGTGATTGGCAAGGGAAGTCTATATCAACAGGTAGACAGCCTGGAGGTGAGTAGTTCAAGGTGGGAATCCTGAGATAACAAAGCTTTTTGTATGCTGGTGAAAAAGTCACAGAGGAGAGCATGTGGGAACTGCACGGAAGACAACAAAGAGCTTGTGTAAGATTCTACCTTTAGGGATTGTGTTTGTAGATAGGGCCAGAGGATTGTGTCCAACCCTGTGTTTGCCCTTTGTTCTAAAGGGCATATATTGGTTTTCTGTAGCTTTTGCATTGCATATCTTTCTCTTAAGCTACATATTTTTCTGTTCTAGTAAACATTAGATCTTGTTTCATAGATCTCTCTATGTGGTCTCTCCTGATTTTAACACACACACCACAGAAGCCACAAAACTGCACCACTTTGAAAGGCTTTGGAGAGACCCAAGGAAGGTCTTTCTTCCCTTTATCAGCTTGATTTGGCCTACAAATCCCTGATACACCACAATGTGAACCTTGCTTCCTTTTCCACCGTTCAGGATGTCAAGAGAAAAAGAATGTATTTATTAATCAGAAAACTTCATGTTGAATCAGGTCTCTCACACACACTGCAAACCTATTATTATCAAGGTCTTATTTAATCCTTGTTCCTTGTCTTGATGTGAAAGTGCAATGTTAAGCAGAGGTTAAAGGCTGTCATTAGCCAATTACATGTTTTACAATCCTCCGTGCAATCGTTAAACTCAAGAATGATCTGTAGTGGAGCTGTAAATAATACTTAATATGGTATCTCAGAACGGGTTGCAAGTCTCAGGATGACAAATGAAGATTCACTTAGCATTTAGAAGAACTGTAATCTTTATGAATGTGATAGAATGAATTTACTGCATTTAAAAGTACATTCTGCAGACTTTGAAGCTGGTGACCTAAATGAAAAAGGCTGATAGTGATAGAGATTTGAAGACGTGGCTCATTTTGCCCTGAGCATAATGAACCTAATCCTAGAGATGGCCAGACCATTTCTTGTCTGTTCCATCCCATTTCCAAATACGTTCCAACTGCAGTCTGTCTAGTTCCAGTTCAGTGTGAAGTTTTTAAAAGGGACCCCCCCCAAATAAAAAATGCACACAGAAAAACTGGAAATAAAAATTAATTGAAATAATTGTGCAGGTAATACTCAGCAGGTGGTCCTGGGGCTGCTTTCTTAACATTGCAATGTTGCTAGGAGTAGTTTCAAAGCACGACAACTTATGCTGGGTAAAAATGCTTTTAAGAATGCTCCAGGAAGGAGCTGCATGGCAAACCAGTGCTCAGAAAGTTTTGTACTGCTGCGGACTAAACTGCCGATCTCTCTTCTGTTTCAGGTTCTGGTGCAAGAGGTACAAACCAGGAGTTTGTTTCAAACAGGAGAGTAAACAAAATCTTCCTCCAGTTAGCTAACTCACTAAATCAGAGATGGGGAAACTTTTTCTTAGCTCAAGGGCTGCATCGCCTTCTGGGCAACCTCCTGGGGGCCGCATGCCATTGGTGGGTGAGGCCAGAGGCAATGAATGTGAATTTTACCTTTGTACAGTCAGCTAGTGTCTACACACTCCAGTGCTTTTTTGATATATATATATATATATATATATATATATATATATATATATATATATATATATATATATATATGAGTTGCCGGTACTCATACCTTGACAAAAGCGCTGTGGGAACCGGCATAAAATGGCTTGCATGGGCAGCAAAAATGAGAGATGCTGGTACTTGATACCAGTGAGTACTATTACAAAAAGAAAGCCGTGCCTCTCTCTGTCTTCCATCCAGGGAAGCAAGAAAGCATTATCTGTCTTCAAGGATACATTCAGGGCAGGCAAAAATAGTTAAGGAAGGTGCAAAGCAGAGATGGCGAGGATGTGCCCTAGAAAGAGGAGGTGTGGCTAGGGAAGGCGTATGACCTGGAGAGAGTCTTGAGGGCCAGAGAGAGAGGCCTGGAGGGCCGTAGCTGGTCCATAGCCCTGAAGTTCCCCATCCTTGACCTAGGGATGGGCAAGTAAGTCTATCAGTTTCTTGTTTTTCCCGTACGTTCTCCACGTTGCCACATCAGTTTGCAAATTTCTTTTTTCCCCTAAGTAATCATAAAAATTCCTCAGCATATTAGTGTGAACTTCTAATGTTTGCTTGCAAATTTCCCTAGCACCATCATTTTTGCAAAATGCAGTTCATGTATTGTTTCAGACAGTGTGAGTTGGGTCATTTCACCTTTAAATGTGAATGGAATCAAATTGATTCCCTACTCCGACCCTGAGCTAAGTATAGCTTATCCATGCAGGAGGTCATGAGAGTCTGCCTTAAGCCCATGCCCCCTCTATGACTATGCAGCATATAAACAGTAGTTTGTGGCCTATATGATGCAGCCCCATGCCTCTTTTTTGGATGCACCCACAGAAAGCGAGCCAATACTTTCTTTTGCACCCCACCACCTGGATGGCCTATGCACATGGGCTGTGTGAGAACTGATCCTTTGTGGAAAGCAGAAGGCCTAATGAAAGAGTACCCAATAAGAGAGGATGGAGGAGGATCCCTGATAGGAAGACTGATAACAAAGCAACCAATGCCATAAAACATGAGCATGCAATAACGGTCCTTAGCATCAATAGGCCAACGAAATCATTAAGTGGCTACTTCAGCCGTCTTTGACTCTCTCCAGCATCCAACCTATTTGACTAGATGAGTGTTTTTTTCCAGGGAAGTTGGCTTCATGGTGAAATATTGCAGGCATTCTCAATCCAAATGGCTTTTGATTCAATTAGAAAAAAATGAGGAGAAAATTGATTTTCTTCTTCTTCTATTGTTTAACAAATTTGTATAGAATCCCAGACATAAAATCAATGGCTAAGTTTGCAATACACACTCAGTAGTAATTGCTGTGTAATAGTATGAAGCATTTTAATACCTTTAGGGTGCTGCCCAATTCCCACTGAATCTTTTCTCGACTACATCAACAATGAATCAACATTATTAAACCTCATAACCTTTTCTCAGAGGAATTGAATGAGTATACATACATAGCAGGCAAGTGCGTCCTTTATCAGAGGGCGTATCAAGATCAAGCTGATCAGGCACGAGCTCTGCAGACGCTCTGATGATGCATGCACATTCACATATGTATAGGCTTCCCCATTGAGCTTACTGGAAGGGCAACTCTGCGTGACCATTCCTTTGCTCATGGGAAGCGTGCATCAAAGTGCATCAGAACGCTGAAATTTTCTTGGATATTAAGTCAGAGAATGTACAAAACCCTGTGGAGATATACACATTCCTTAAGATCTGCTGGAGATTTGGGGAGGCATTCAACAAAACATTTGCACTAGAATTATCACAAGCACAACAGGATTTCCCTGCACCCATCCTGCACCATCTCCAAATCTGCTCCAGAGGGTTGGGGTAACCCTGAAACAGAGTTGGGGGCCTGCAAGAGGAGGAGAGGGAGAGAATGTTCCATTGTGCAAGGAGAAATTCTGGCACTGATGTAACATTCACCTTAGCACTATGTTGAATACAACCCAATGCACAGTATTTAGAGAATGTGCAAAATGTATTTTGAGATATGTGCATTCCTGAAGGCCTGTTGGAGATTATGCATAATGCCCAGATAGTGTACAAAATGAAACTGAGACATACACGTTTTCCAAAGCCTGTTCCTTCTTCATGGGCATACTATGTGTAAAATGATTGTGCAAGCTGCAGCATGCCTAGAATCTGCACAATAGATCGAAAAGAACTGGTCAAGCACGTGAAACTGAGATCCTGTCACACACCAGGCTGGTGCCCTCCAGATGTACTGGCTAAGACTGATGGAAGTTGTAGTCCAAAACATCTGGAGGGCACCAGCTTGGTGAAGGCTGCATGAGGGTCTCAAGAAGAAATGGAACCTAAGATATGTTATGCAGCAGCAGGTATGATGATGAAGATACACTTAAAATTCCAACAAAGCATTTAATAAATGGCTTCCCAAATAGGGATGCTTGAGGATTTCATTGCTAATCCGATTTAGAGTAGACCCATTAAAGTTAACCAACCTGACTAATTTAGTTTCCTTAATTTCAATGGGTCTATTGTGAGCAGGACTTAGTTGAATACAACTGATATGTGAACTGACCTCAGTCACACCTCCCAGACTTAGTTATCCACTGGTTTTTGCACTTCAAAAAAAGAAGAAGTTTTGAAACAGTTCTTGGCTCCAAAATGCATTTTAGAAATTGTCTTTTGAGAGAAAAATGCATTTAGAAATATGTATTTTGAGAGAAAAGTATGTTTAAAAAATTTACTGAAATGCAAATATCAAAGTGATGTGAATATGGGACAGAATGTATGGGACAGAACCATGACACAGCGTGGAAAAGGCTTATTAATCCATCTCTAATAGTATATACTCTAATAGATCAGGGATGGAGAACCTGGGGCCCTCCAGATGTTATTCAAGTCCCATCAGGCCCAGCCAGCAAGGCCACTGGTTAGGGATAATAGGAATTGAGCCAACAACATTTGGAGGACCATAAGTTTCCAATAATAATAATAATAATAATAATAATAATAATAATAATAATAATAATAATAATAATAATAATAATAATAATAAAAAGTGAAGAGGGGGGTTGAGGTTGGTGGGCAACCAAATAGAGGGCTTTTTAATAATAAAAATAATAATAATAAAATTTTATTTCTAGGCCGCCTATCTGGCCGAATTAACGGCCACTCTAGGCGGCATACATAGACTAAAATATAACATAGAGTAAAATATAACATATAATACTAAACAAAACCCCAGTAATCTATAGACATCCCGAGCAGCAGGTTCACGCACACATACACACACACGGTCTCTGGCCCCTTCAGCACTTGCTGCTTTTGTAGCTGGAGAGAGACAGGGCCCCGCCCTTCCAGGCCAGGTGGAAATCAGCCAGAAATGCAGGGAGCAGGTCTTGCAGAAACTCACACAGGTAGATGGTCGCTGGCCCCTTCAGCAGTTGCTGCTTTTGTAGCTGGAGAGAGACAGGGCCCCGCCCTTCCAGGCCAGGTGGAAATCAGCCAGAAATGCAGGGAGCAGGTCTTGCAGAAACTCACACAGGTAGATGGTCTCTGGCCCCTTCAGCAGTTGCTGCTTTTGTAGCTGGAGAGAGACAGGGCCCCGCCCTTCCAGGCCAGGTGGAAATCAGCCAGAAATGCAGGGAGCAGGTCTTGCAGAAACTCACACAGGTAGATGGTCTCTGGCCCCTTCAGCAGCTGCTGCTTTTGTAGCTGGAGAGAGACAGGGCCCCGCCCTTCCAGGCCAGGTGGAAATCAGCCAGAAATGCAGGGAGCAGGTCTTGCAGAAACTCACACAGGTAGATGGTCTCTGGCCCCTTCAGCAGCTGCTGCTTTTGTAGCTGGAGAGAGACAGGGCCCCGCCCTTCCAGGCCAGGTGGAAATCAGCCAGAAATGCAGGGAGCAGGTCTTGCAGAAACTCACACAGGTAGATGGTCTCTGGCCCCTTCAGCAGTTGCTGCTTTTGTAGCTGGAGAGAGACAGGGCCCCGCCCTTCCAGGCCAGGTGGAAATCAGCCAGAAATGCAGGGAGCAGGTCTTGCAGAAACTCACACAGGTAGATGGTCTCTGGCCCCTTCAGCAGCTGCTGCTTTTGTAGCTGGAGAGAGACAGGGCCCCGCCCTTCCAGGCCAGGTGGAAATCAGCCAGAAATGCAGGGAGCAGGTCTTGCAGAAACTCACACAGGTAGATGGTCTCTGGCCCCTTCAGCAGCTGCTGCTTTTGTAGCTGGAGAGAGACAGGGCCCCGCCCTTCCAGGCCAGGTGGAAATCAGCCAGAAATGCAGGGAGCAGGTCTTGCAGAAACTCACACAGGTAGATGGTCTCTGGCCCCTTCAGCAGTTGCTGCTTTTGTAGCTGGAGAGAGACAGGGCCCCTTTTTCATTAGGGGCACCTCAATTATGGAACAGCCTTCCCAGAGAGGCTTGCCTGGCACCTTCTTTGCAGTCTTTGCAGTGTCAGGTGAAAAGCTTTTTATGCACCCAGGCTTTCTTTCTTAAAAGAAAATCCAAACCGTAAAGTATTTTATGCTGCCTCTTTGCAAGGAAACTTTCTTTCTTTCTTTATCTTTTCTTGTTGGTTTTAAATTCTGATTGTATATCGTGATTTGATATTTTGTTGCAAGCCCCTCCCTGGCAATGTTTGATAGGCACCTATATCAACCAGATATGCAAATAAATAAATAAATTCATTCTGTGGTTCCCACTGAGTTCTATTTCTTTCAACTATTTATATAGCCCTTAATACTCTAGTCTCTAAGCAGTGTACAGCAAGGTTTTAAAAGTTCAATTATTTGTTTATTTATTTGGTATTTATGTCAAGAATTTATATACCCTTGAATACTGTCGTCTCTAGGCAACATATAGTAAGGGTTAAAAAGTTCATTTATTTATTTATTTCAACAATTTATACACCCCTTAATATCATAGTCTCCAAGCGGTGCTCGTAAGGTTAAAAAGATACATTAAAGATAAAATCAGGGGAATAAAACTTATTTCAAATTCTTGCTGAAGTTAAAAAAGTCTTCAAGCACTGTAAGCTCAATAGGAAGGGGGCCTTTCTGATCCCAGCTGGGAGGGAGTACCATACAATTGGCCCCACAGTTCTGAACACGTGGTCCCTGGTAGATACAAGCTGTGCATCAGAGCCGTCGGAGACCACTAACGGTTACTCCCCCGAAGATCTCAGTGATCAGGCAGGGATATAAGGAATCAGGCAATCCTTAAGGTATCCTGGACCCAAGTTGTTAAGTGCCTTGTAAATTAACTCAAGAACCTTGAACTTGGCCTGGTAGCATGTGGGCAGCCAGTGCAAGCTTTTAAGTACCAGAGCTATGTTCTGGCAGTAGTCTGTCCCCACCAATAGTCTAGCTGCAGCATTTGCACCAGCTGGAGCTTTCCAAGGGTAGCCCTCCCACAGAGTACATTGCAATAATCAAGTCTGTGGGTCAAAGTAAGTCAGCCACATCAGAGACACTGTTGAGAGGAACAAAATCTCTTTTTGGTACAGACATTGAACTGACTAGGGAAGAGGAGCAGACTCCTCTTATCCCAGTGCGGTCCCAGTGTACACCATTCTACTCATAAGATAGCTGTTTTCCAATGAATAAATAGTACCTCAATGAAAAAAGGGCTTCTAAAAAGAATCACCTCTGTTTGTTCCGAAACGTGAATCTCTCTTTCTCTGTCTCAGCAGTGGGGCAGGGGGAGAAGGTGACGACAGATAAAAGGGGCTACTTGATGATGAAATTTGTCTAGCGAGCATTTTTAGTAATGGCCATAAACAAAGAGATTGCGCGCATGTTAATAATGTCTCTGCAGTGGCAAGTCCTTGCTCAGGATGACAAACGGCACAATTCCTGTTTACTTTGCATCAGATTAATGGTGTGTTTTCATTCATCCAGCTTGACCTATGGGACAGGCTCAGCATTGGCAATATTTGCTGGAACAACTATTTCACAAGGACAATAGTATAATGCTTGCTGGGGTCAATGGAGCAAAATACATTCTTTGCTAATGAGTTCCCAGTTAAGAGGACCTGTCAGTCTCATGCATTTACACTTGAAATGATAATTTCCTCTGGAGTTTCACTCAAGAGGATGGAGAATTAAAATGCAAACATTCTCCTTGACTGTTGTTATTTTCATTTCTCCCTCACTTTCAAGAAATACATCTGATGGTGTTCAAAAGCACTGTATATCCCTTACGTACTTTCAAGGATTATTAACTTGCCACATTTTGTTCTGCTTTAATGTCAATGGCCAAAAGAACAAATAGTCATCTCACATAAATGTGTCGCATCCATGAGAGTTGAAACTAGGGATGGGGGAGATTTCAGTTCAGTTCACATTTAAAGGTGGATCTACCTCATTTGCATGTTCTGAAACTATACACAAACAGAAACATAGCTATCCTTCAAAATTTGTACTTGAATTTTGCAATACAGCTCTCCAGTCAAATAATGTGACTCCAGTCAAAAATTCATATACTGGTGTAATATGTCCAAAAATGCATACTGTTGTGCGCCACCCCAATCTCATAGCGGTGAGAGATCTCCAGGGGTCCCTGCACCTACACATGGGTTGGTTTCCTTGGAAAGAAGGCCAGTGGAGACTGTGATGTCTTTATGAAATATGGTTTGTTTGTTTACACACATTCCAAACTGAGCTTAGGATGGAGGTGTTCAAAGCATCAGCAGTCCAGTAGAACTTGCTTTTCCATCAGGCTTACAGGAGGCATTATTAAGCCACGGTGAAGGGAGCCAGCCTCTTTGCCTGCCTCCAGTTCCCAGTCTTTCCTCAGACTCTGTTAAAAACCACAAGCCTCGTAGGCCCCCCCGGGGGGGGGGCTCTCCTGAAGAGTTTCAATAACAATAGGATCTCCCTGGCTCATTCGCCAGTTAATGGGCACTTGATAGACCCATTAACTCACCTGGCTACTCTATTAGACTAACAAAAGGGGACTCATCTGACCAATGGAGTGGGTTTCTCACCTCCAGGTGCAGGGTTCAAAATCAGAGGCTGGAAGGGGACTCATAGAAATCATCTGTCTCAGCCCCAAACCCATAACAATGCTGTATATAAGTGAACATACCAAAGGGCATTATTTTAGGGAAATTACATTGTAAAAAATGAATATACCAGGCAAAATTGCATACAAAATGTGTAAATTAGGGGAAATTCACTCTAAAATGCTGATGAATTTTCATGAGGACTTTAAAAATAAATAAATTGCAAACTGATGTGGAAAGGTGAAGAACTGAAGTTAAGATTGGAAAAAAGAAACTCTGAGAACCTGAAATTGGCATATTCGCCAATCCCTAGTTGAAACAAACAATATTATGGTCACTAGGCAGAAGCAGGAGCAGGTTTAGAGGCAACAGGTAAGGAGCAGATAGCATTGGGAACTGTGAAACAGGTAGGTTCTGGTGTTCAGTGCTCTCCCCATTACAGAAACATTAGAAACCAAATGACAAATAATAGACCCCACTTTCACACTGTTTATTTCCACAGATAGCAACTGAATTTCTTATTTTTGCTTATTTTATTTTAAGAATGTGTAAACCACTCAACACAGAATATCTAAGCAGTGAACCCGAGTACATAAAAAGACATAAGATAAAAACCAATCATAAAACAAAATTACAAAGCATAATAAAAATCCTTCATTACAGAGCATATCATTTTGCAAATGGAAAACTGTTCTTAGGGAGCCATGTCCTAATATGTGAAAATAATACGCCTTCTTGCATTTAATGGCACTGCATGTCATGAACATTAGATATATTTGAAGAGTAAAGGCAGTCATAATCTCTCAGTGTGCTGTATGATTGAGGTTGTCAATATTAATACAAAGCTAAAAAGAAGACAGGGTAGCAGTTGCCAAGAATCTCAGGTGGGGAGAGTGGTGTTGCTTTCAGGTCCTGCTTGTGGGCTTCCCATGGGCATCTGGTTGGCCACTGTGAGAACAGGATGCTGGACTAGGTGGACCATTGGCCTGATCAAGCAGGCTTTTCTTATGTTCTTAAGATCCTTTATTAGGAACATTTGAAAAGTCAAAAAGACACGAGGAAGTTTTCAAGTCAATTGAAAAAACTTCAAGGGAAGTTTTAAGGGGAAGGTCTGTAGGTCAGCGGTAGAGCATCTGCCTTGCATGCAGAATGTCCCAGGTTCAATCCCCGGCATCTTTAGGTAGGGCTGGGAGAGGATCCCTGTCTGAAACCCTGGAGAGCCACTGCCAGTCAGCGTAGACAGTACTGAATTAGATGGACCAGTGTCTGACTCAGCATAAGGCAGCTTCCTATGTTACTTCATCAGTGTGGATGTTAAGCAAAATAAAAATGTGTGCATTGTGTCTGTGCATGCACGCATGCATGTGTGGGAGAAACAGATGTTGTCAGCAATTATGAAATACTAAAACCTGCAATTTGTAATAGTTTAAGACAGAATGGAAGAGGTGTTGTACAGACTTAGATAGCAATCCTATATAATAATAATAATAATAAAATTTTATTTTTAGGCTGCCTATCTGGCCGAATGAACGGCCACTCTAGGCGGCGTACATAGATTAAAATAAGATACAACATATAAATACAGTTCCAACATCAGTCTTGGAAGTAAACCTCACTGAAATCAGTGGGACTTTCCCCCCCTGAGTAGACATGTTTAGGATTGGGCTGTTAATTAGGTTAGGCCACGTTCTGGGGAAAAAAAAAGTTGTCAAGTTGTACCAAGGATTAAAAAACATAGCTGTTACAGCTTAGAAAATATAAACACCAGCAGTTATTTGATTCTGCCTCAGGAACTAATCAGAACAACCGGCACCCTGCAACTGAAAACAACTGTGGTAGACCTTCTCTTAGCAAAGCTGGACATTAATTTTAGGGGGTACAGTGAATATAAACAATAATTGCTTTTGATAACACTGTGGGCTATTTTATGACATCTCAGAAAAGAATTTATCTTGTGTTTCATTCTCTGTTTTCAAAGGACATTATGGGTTGCTCCGGAAATGGATGGCCACCTCCATCACAGTTTCATATAATAACAATCACTCCATTTCAGTCAGCAACAATTGCCTTGCCCTCATCTGTGTTAAGAAACTTCATTGGTGTCATTTTGCAGAGCAGTGATTTGTGGGCAATTCTGCTGATATGGGACAAGCTACAGTTGGAGATGGCTGAACTATTCAGATTTGCAATATTTCATCTGTCAGTTTAAATACCCTGTTTATCCAGGGAGGAGTGGGAGATATACAGTTTATTAAAAACGGTTTATGGATTTGCCATCACTGAGAAAAGAAGTTTTCATCTGAGATTAAATCAAATTAAATTTCATTCATCAATTTGACTTAAGCGTAGGGAGTCCATGCAAATGCATTATGCTTATGTAAAGGGCATAGAAAGGCTGGTGATGTAACACAGGGATCCTAAATTCTTGAACATTCATGGTATGCCTAAAACTGGCTAATCCTCACCTGTAGTTAGGACAGGCTTGGTTCTTAGTACTTTGTGGTTACAGTTGACATTTGGTATGACTCCACAAAATGTCAATGAAATCCCCTACACTGTACCTATGCTGCCAACAGCTTTTATTATTAGACTTGTTGACCCTCCCCCACCATAGATATAAGGTGCTGGTTCCACTTAAACTGAATTCTGAAGAATCCTTCTTTGAAATTGTCAGATATTAGGTGTTTTGGGGCTTTGAGCCAAATCTAGCTCTGGAGACACTATGGCCTAGCATTTTAATCGTGATCTTATTCTTCCATTCAGTGTTAATTCTACCATCTTTTCTGTCAATCAACACCTTCTAAATTGGCCCTATCGAGGAAGCTGACTTTTAGATCAATTAAAGCCCTGTTCTAGAGAAACAAGGAGAACCAAAATAATGCTGTCCCACTTCAGATGGAATCACTGGATCCTCCCCCATATATATATTTACCTACACATAGAACACTATAGAGATCGGGGGGGGGAGGATTCTAGTACCGTAGCTTTTATATCCCTCCTGGTAAGCAGCAGCCACTCTGCTGCTTGGTGTCTATTGCTGTGGCTCTGTCCCAACAGGCAAGTCACTTCTGAAAGCAGTGGAATGAAATTTGATACATATATTCAAGACACAAGTGTATGCTTCAACTTCAAGCACCATTACAAGCCTCACATCCATTTTCGGGGGGGGGAGGGGAGGGAATGTAAAATATACTATAATGCAATATGCACACAAAGATGTCACAATGGAACTTGGCATAGACATTTACTGTACAGTTTTATGCTTGACATTCACATGCTAACTTAACTCCTCACTCATTTTGAAAGGGAATGAGGAAAAGAACAGAGTGCAATGTGATAAAGGAAGCATGTCCTCACAAACCTTGCAGCTGATTAGCTGACAATTAGTTGTAAAAATGGTCAAACCACCGTTAAAGAAGCTAAAAAGAAATGAGAGTTTCTCTAAAGGCTGTATACTACTCAAATACTTTTATTTTTTTCATATGGGTTAACGGTAATGAACCAATGTTCTTTTCCCTGGCACTCCAAAGCATAACTTGCAGTCCAAGGCTTGTATCCACCATTTGCACTAGTGGTGGTCTATATCTGAATGTTGCATAAGAGAGGAATCCAGTGTAACTGGTCCACTGGTGAAACCATTGCACAAGAGCTTGCACAAGCAGAAATCTGCTTGCACAAGCAGAAACCTTTTATTCTCCTCTCCTCTACAAATTGTACATACAAATAAACTTGTGGAACCTCCACTGCAAGAAGATCCACTTATGCAAGATGACCTTCTAGAAGAACAAATTCAACACTAACTTACTTTGAAGCAGCATTTTTTTCTGTTTTCCCGACGTTTCCTTACTGGATAATTTCCGCACCTTATTTGATTTTTCACATGATGTAAAATCCACTTCTGGAAATCTAGTGGAATATAGTGGAAGTTTAGCACTCATTTTGGTGTTCCAGAAAAAATCTTTCTGCAACCCCATTAACCCAGAAAATTATGGGGGTAAAGTGACAAAATATGGGGCACTATACCGACATATAGTTCCTTCCTGCCATTTTCTTAGGAGAATCATAGGGAAACAGAAGTGTACAGATGTGTGGAAAGTGTGGGAGAGTAACAACATGTCAAATTATGTTCATTGTTAAGTCACACCATGCTCACTGGTGTGAATGAAATTTACCATGACATAGAGTTATATTAGTCAAAAAGCCACTTTTCCATAATGCAACAGGTGCTGCAGTGTGAAATGGATGTTAGAAATAGGGAGAGAAGCACTACCATTATAATCAGTAAAACTAATGCAATAAACCCCGTGTCTGAATGCAGCCTAAGTTAGCACTATGTTGGATATAACCCAATGTCTATAGCAGGGGTTTGCTTGCTGATGTAACAACATGGTAACAACATGGGAAGCAGGGTGGCTGGGTCTATTTAAGCCCACATCGGGGGGGGGTGTCTGGGAAGGGTGGAGCTCCTGTTCCACGATCCACACCAGTGTTAGGTCACAGCACATGATTTGCCACACACGTCAACCTCTTACCCCAAGCCACAAATCATGCCCAGTGACCTGATGCTGGCACAGATCATGGAGCTCCACCCACACAGTCCTAGCCTATAGATTTAGTCAGGGGCCCTTCGGAGCCCCAGGGACCTTTGGTCCCATGCCCAACCTGGTTGCCTGCTGGTGCCAGGCCTGGGCCCGTGGACCACTGGTAGTCCATGAGCATCATTCAGATGGGCCGTGGCGTGTCTGTGGATTTGTGGTTGAAGATGGGACACTTCAACCAGAAATCAATTTATATTGTTTTGTAATTGTATTTTTATTGCTTCTTTTATTTCTTATATATTGGATTTCACTGGATTACAATTTGAATTCAAATTGTAATACAAGAAAATACAATACATAAGAAATAAAAGAAGCAATAAAAATAGAATAAAAAATCATACAGGATCTAATACAGCACATTTATAGTTGCTACAACAGGCGGGGGGGGGAAATCATTAGGTAGTCCACCAAGACCCTCAGCCATTTTCAAGTGGTCCATGGTCTATAGCTTATTATAGTCAGCTACTAAAGCATATGAATTTGTCTCAAACAGCTGCAGAAGGCAAGACAATTCCAATTATATCACACCCTGGTTAACCTGGCATGAATCCAGAGCCTCCACGGCTATTGCTTTCCAACCATGAGATAACAAGCTGAGGGGCTTTGTTTGGACAGCTCCTGGGATGCCAGCAATGGGTTAAGCTACAGCCCATTTAGATGGATCTCCAGTGACAGGCAGCTGTGTAAAACTCTCCAAAGTGTTTGTCCAGTGCTACAAAGATAAACAGCTTAGCAATAAGAAAGTGGGCAGCTATGATAAATATCAGCACCAGGCCATTAAAAAAGGAGATAATATTTACTGTTGTTTTATTTTGTGTCCAAGAGACTCCATGTTTCTTTCCCTGTAAATATAATGTTTCATTACTATTAGCATCGCCCTTGAAGAGTCTATAGCAACCTAGTGGGAGCTGTTGTGAAATTCATAACCAATGAAAAATAGATGAGCAACATCTATTTTTAAACTCTGAATTGCTTGGCTTGAAACAAGGGAACAGTACTCACACACAAGGAAAAAAATCAGACGTGAATGGCAACTGCTAAGTAGAATTGCCACCCAAATATTGCCTACAGTGAATTAAAGGTTCCTCCTCAAGCAAAAACTCTGAGGCATTTTGAGGAAGTCAAAAGAATTTCAGTGAAATCATTGTTGGATCTTGGACATCCCCAGTTGTTGTCACTGAGTTTTAACAGAGGAAAACTCAAAAAGAAAAATGGGAGGTACCTTCTTAAGCCCAACTGAATTCAATGGAACACTTCTAAGCCGAGATGGTTAGGACTGATGCCATAGATGCCTTTGTAATGGGCCATTAGTCACCTCATTAACTTTGTCTTTAAGGAGTCATAGGACACTTTGGTGGTTTTGCTGCGCATTACTAACAATAAGTTGATAGAAATTCACTAATATTTAAAGGGAACACACAGGGAAGGTAATTGGTTTGTAAATATCTGTTGATGGCTGAGATGTCTCATGCACCATGATATATGTAAAAATTACATGTTTTTGCATCAGTGGATGACAAAATTGAAGACACAGTTGTGCAAAATAAACCAGCGGGACAGAAAATATTGGATAAAAGTGCACATGGATGTCAGAATGGATTGAGGCATATTCCATATTCCATATATACAAGAAATTAACATCTACAGGGTTCTAGTATGCCACTAATATAATTGTATAGATCAGTGGTTCCCAACCTTTATGAGTATGGGACCCCATTTATAAGCTCAAAATTTTTTGTGACCCCAGGGAAGGAAGGGAGAAAGCAGCCTTTCCTTGCAGCCTTGCTTCTTTTTGCTTCACAAAAAGCCCCCTCTCCTCGTTCTGAGTAAGGGCATTGTCAGCAGCGGCAGTGTGAGGAGACAGGAGTCAGTGATAGTGATCCCCTCTTCTTCCTGGTAGCTTCACCCTCAGCCTCCTTTGGCATCTGCCATGTATTTTATAGGCAGATGCCTGCCCTTGGTGTGCCTGAACGATGCTCTGGCACTTCAGCAAAAGTCCTCCCCTCTTGTTTGGAGCAAGGAGGAGGTGTCATCTGCAGTGGCAGTGGGGAGCAGACAGTGTCCAGGGAGTGAAGACTTAAAAAAAAAATCATTTCTTTACTGTTCACGACCCCCTCTAGATTACTTCATGTGCCCCCTGGAGGTCCCGGCCCCCAGGCTGGGAACCACTGGTTTAAGTTACTTCCTTCTTTAACAACGGTATTTTGATATTGCTTGCTGAAGACCTGGGGCACATTGTAGCTAGAATATAGAGCCAATGTGGTAGATAAAATGTTGGATGTAGACTGAGGAGATCTGAATTTGAATTCCCATTCAGCCAGGAAGCTCCTTGGGAAGTTAGTATCTCCTTGTCTGTTCTACCTTAAATGTAAATGTATTGCCTTCAAGTCGATTCCGACTTATGGCGATCCTGTGAATAGGGTTTTCATGGGGCGGAGAGGTAGTGACTGGCCCAAGGTCACCCAGTGAGCTTCATGGCTATGTGGGGATTCGAACCCTGGTCTCCCAGGATAAAACAAAATACCACCCCCACCCTCTGTGCAGAAGGGTAGGAGACAAAGGTGATGAATAATAAATGCTTTGGAAAATGCTGTAATCTTAAGAAGCACAGTAAATCTAAAGCACATTTTTTTTAAAAAAACATATTTTTTGACTTTTCATGGTGTTTTTTTAAATGCTTTCTGGAGCTGATGTTTGTAGCCTACCTTCTACAGTAACTCCAAGACCCTTACTAATGTAATGTAACATGTAAAAACTTCCACTTACCAGCAGTTGTAACATGAGGATGTGGATAATGTTGCCCTGAATAAATAGTGAACAAATTTGCTAGATTTTGATATTTATTTAGTAGTGTTTCCACCCTCTCTTTCTCCCATGCAAGTTTTGACAGATGCAGATCCTGTCACACATCAGTATTTTGTTCCTGTTTGACTTCCCTGATCCTCTGTCAGGACTGATTCAAATACAGGCATACCCCGCTTAACGTCGCTTCACTTAACGTCTCCTCGCTATAACGTACATGCTTCATATGCCTGTATTTCTCCAGGGAGGGTGATCGCGATAAGCTGGGAGGCGCGGCAGTGCAGCAGCAGAGACTTTAGAGCACGGGGGTGGAAATAGACGCGATCGCGCCACTGCAAATCAGCTGGAAGGCACGATAGCGATCAGCTGAGAGGTGCAGCAGCGCAGCAGCAGAGCCTTTAGCGCGGGGCTTTGAGGCTCCGCATGAAGGAGATGTAAAAATGTTTTAAAAGGTAGTGCTTCACTTTAAGGACATTTTCAGTTTACGTACTCACTCTGGTCCCATTGAGTACGTTAATGCAAGGTATTATTGGATCCAGACACACAGACACAGACACAGTACAATCATGTTTGAATGCACAGTCATGGAAAAGACTCCTTGTACATATAAAGCTAGGCTTCTCAAGGAGAAAGCTAGGGCAACACCCTTCATGCTGACATCTAGCTTTCCAGGTATGCACTATTTTGGTTGTGGTAAAGCAGTCAGATGGTTTCCTCTATCTACATCTTCAGCTTGCAAGGAGAGGATAGTAACATAAATCTTGAGATAATTTGTCTCAGATACCAAGGATATACCATCTAGATATTTTGATTACAACTGGCTCAACTGAAAAGCATTGTGTTTTGAGCTGATGTGAGCAGATTCTCTTTGTAGTTATTGTTCCCACTCTTTCCATTGTTTGGGCTGTGAGTGCCATTGCTTATGTGGCCAAAACAAAACCTATGCACAAGAGGGAGGAGTCAGTAGGGTTGGGTAATCCTTAGGCTTGGAGTAGAAGAAAAAACAATCTTTAGAAAAAAGCAGCTTTGGGGCGAAACCCTAAAAACAGCTTCTTCTCCTTCTTCTTCAACAACAACGACGACGATGATGATGATGATGATAATAATAATAATAATAATATTAATAATAATTTGTATCCTGTCCTTCCACCCAAAGGAACCCCGGGCAGCAAACGCACCAACAAAACAATTTTTAAACCATTCTAAAAACAGCTAAAACATGCTAAAAACAGTTATTGTTAAAAACATTCCAAAAACAGTTACCGTTAAAAACATTTTTTCATCCAGTGATCTCTGGGTTGCCAGGAACGTGATTTCCGGGTTGCCAGGAACAGTCTCCTTCAGCCATCAAATGCCTTGAGAAACAGGAATGTTTCAAAATTCTTCCTAAAAGTTAATAATGACAGAAACAGATGCACCTCATCAGAGAGGGCATTCCACAAACAGGGAACCACCACTGAAAAGGCCCTATCATGCATCATTGCCAGCCGGCCAGCTCCCAGTGGTGGTACCACCAACAAGGCTTCACATGCCAATTTGTATGGTCTAATTATGGTTGATGAATGAGGGCTGAGCCTGCTCAGTGGCAATGGCATGTGGATAGACTGGGGTGGGGGTGGGGAACGGAACAGTTGGTGGTAAGGAGAATGGAATGAAGTGGTTGGAACCTTAGACAGAAATGCAATATTTTGTTGCAGGTCTCATTTGCAGCTATTATGGTCCATTCACACATGCAAGCTTTCCAAATGATGTGAGTTATTTGGCAAAGCCACAGACCTGAACTTACAAGATCTGAACAGGGTGGTTCATGACAGATGCTACTGGAGGTCGCTGATTCATAGGGTCGTCATAAGTCATAATCGACTTGAAGGCATATAACAACAACAACAAAATATTGTGGAAAAACTGCATCCAAAATGTGTATATTAGGAGAAATTCACACTACAAGGATGATGAATTTTCATGAGGCCTTTTTTTAAATTGCAAACTGCTGTGGAAATGTGGAGAACTGAACTTAAGACTGGAAAAAATGAAATACTGAGATAAATGATTCATGCATCTCTAATGAAAAAGAGAAGTACAATCAACTAAAAGTAGGACTTACTGCACAATTCTATTGCTTGTGGCAATAAACACATTATAGTCCTCCCCTCCCTCCCCACACACAACAAGCCCATGTAGTGCATGGAGAAACACATTGCCACCCCATCTCACAGGCACTGAGTGCTTTTTAGCATGCATACAGATGATGGATGATGCAATGCATTTGGAAGTCCCCCGTGACAGTGAAACAGGGAGTGGAAGCTGCTTGTTGTAACTGTCCCTTTTTGATATAAAAACCTGCAAGGCAGCTCACAAGCATATGAAAATCAATGCAAATATTTACAACATTACATTCAGCAATCAAGTATAAGCCAAGGAATAAAATCAACAGAATTAATAACAGCAGCTATCAGGCGATCATAAAAAAGAGTGATGGCCTGAAGAAGGAGAAGAAGAAAAGCCACTTAGGCTGCCCAAAGGTTAACGAAGGGCTGTGTGTATCACTTACAAAGTGCCCATTCCTATGATAGGCAGGATATATATAGAAAGAGGACTTATATTGATGGGATCTCATGGAGGCTTTCACAAACATATTGCACCCCCTCCTGAGAGATCTGTGCATGTTGGAATCAGATCATCCACTGTCAGGAGTGGAAGGCAGGAGGATTATGCCCTTCCTGCAACAGTGCCCCCATCTGTCATGCTTTACTGAATGAATAACAGCCCTTTGGGGACCTGAGAATATGTGGAGAATGCACATAGGTGGAACTGCAGTACTGTGGTGGCAGGTTCCACTCCTGACCTATGAATGTTCACTTTGACATCTGAAACGAGCCTGTCTGTGTCTGTGAGGTACCTGCATTTGTTTAGTAATATGTTTGCTTCAGACATTGAAACAAATGTGCACAGATATGCCGGAACCTGCAGAGAGAATGCCACACCTCCACACCTCATGTGTTTGTTCTCTACTCTTTATAACATCTGAAAATGGATTGACATTTGGTAGTATAGGAAAAGGGGAAGCAGATCACTTGGAGACACTGTCAGAGTAGGGATGAAACCTGGTGCTTGTTCCTGGTGACCACAGTAGTTATCTGCATATCCTCACTCCTTCATTCACACACATCTGTGCTGCCTCTTGGTCACTCCAGTGCAAGGGGTGGGGGACCTTTTTGGCTCTGGGGCCCAATTTCTATCTGACCCCACCTTGTGGGCCAACTTTGACAGGTGAGTAGGACAAGGCACCTGTCTATCACATGGCATCATTATGACATCACATGATTGACAGATGGGCTACCCCATCCACCTGACAGGATCTTTTACATGGGGTTCCTAAGCTTGGGAACCCATGGCATAAGGAACATTGCCAGCCCTATGTTTTGCTTGAATGCACATAACAACAACAACAACATGCTTTGCAAGCCTTCCTGTACTGATCCTTTCAGCCTCTAATATCGGAGGTTGAAACGATCAATGTGGGAAGGCTTGCAAAGCCCACCCTGTAACGCCAAATGCTTAGCCCTTCCCCAAGCATTAGACTATTGAGTTCAGAATTTCAAAGAGATCATGAACACAGCTGGCTGTGGGGAAATGAAGGGTTTATTAAAGCAGGAGTTACAAACAGCTATCCTTTGCAAGCAATACAGCACTAAACTGAAGCTTATTCTTCCCCCCTTGTCTTTAGTTGCTCTTACGTTTGCCCTGCAGTTGGAATCCTTTAAGGCGATAGAGGCGACCCTTCCAATTATAGGCCTATTAGCCTCCCCTCGGTCATGGGCAAGATTTATGCTAGCCTCCTCAATGTAAGACTGCAAACCTGGATAGAGGAGGAGGACATTCTGGGCCGGGAGCAGATAGGTTTCCGAAACAGCAGGTCTGCCATCGATCACTGCCCAGTATTATGGCACCTGGTGGAGAAGTATATGTGTATCTCCAGAAAGGGCCTTTTTGTCGCCTTTATGGACCTTAAGACTGCTTTTGACTCTGTCCCTAGGGAACTATTATGGGCCAAATTATCACATACTTCGATAGATAAGTGCCTCCTGTTTCTGATTAGTCGTCTCTACCAGTGCACTTCGCTTCGTGTATGGTGTGGTGTGAATGGTAATCTAACCAATGCCATCTTTGCTAACATAGGGGTGCGCCAAGGCTGTGTCCTGGCCCCTACCCTCTTTAACCTCTTCCTCAATGATCTGAGCAGTTATTGCCTTGCTGATAATTTCCATTCTCCTAAATTGGCCGAAACCAGATGCCCCCTTCTGCTTTACGCAGATGATGCGGTGTTATTATCCTTTTCAAAGGTTGGCCTTAAACGCCTCTTACGTGCTTTTATGGCCTTCCATGACAAAAACTTTCTCACCATCAATTTTATGAAATCAAAAGTCATGGTTTTTACACATAGGTTCTCAAAACAATCATGGACTATAAAAGGGCAAAAGATTGAGCAGGTTAGGCAATTCTGATACCTTGGGATTATTTTCTACTCTTCACTCTCTTGGTCCGCTCATGTCTGGGCCGCAGTTTTATCTGCCTAAAATACCTCCAAGGCCACCACCCGACTCTTTTATACTAGAGGTGGCCAGTATATCCTGGCTGCTCTCCAAATCTTCAAACTAAAAATTCTCCCCCAACTTTTATATGGAATTCCTATCTGGGTTACGAGCTTTAATGTCAAAGTTGTGGCGGTGTTTTCATGCTTTTTGCGAGCTATATTGGGGTTGCCACGCTGCACCTCTGCGGCTGGACTTCGCCTTGAAGCGGGCTTTATATCAATTGAGTGTTCAGCCTGGCTCCAGGCTTTTAGATTTTGCCCAAAGTGGCCTACGCTGGACCTTCCTTAGGGTACTTAAACTTGTTATGGAGGGATTCCTTTATAAGCTCTTGGTCCAAGATCTTTAATGAAAAGATAGAGTGTCTTGGCCTTTCACTGGAGCTATTGTCAACCTGGGACCTTGAGGTAATGAATCATATTGTTGGTCAATGTATTAAGGACATAGACCTTCAATTCTCAATGGCCAGAGCACATACATCTTGCTCACCCATCCATTTTGGCTTGAGCTTATTGTTTCCAAAATATGCAGCTTATTTTGAAACTTTGACTTTTTCGCACTACCGATCCCTGTTTACCAGAGCCAGATTTAATTGTCTTCCCTCTGCAGTATTAGAGGCCCGTTTTCAAAGAACCCCCCTGGAAAGGCGTCTATGCTTCTGTAAATTGGGGGAGGTTGAAACAATTGGACACGTCCTACTTTCCTGTGAAGTATACAGGGATGCTCGATCTAGACTTATTTTTCCAATCACCAAAGCCTTTCCCGGTAGATCTATTGAGTGGCTTGTGCAATATCTTCTGTCCGACAAGGATAAAGACACTACTGAATTAGTTGCGAAGTTTCTCTATATAGCTCAGACTTTACGGAAAAGGCCAATCTGTACTGCCCTGGCCTCTTGCTAAATTATTATTGTTAATACTGTATTTGGTTTTAATCTTGTTTGTTTAACTGACTGCTTAATCATTTGTATTGTGGGTCTATGACCACATAATAAAATTTGATTTGATTTGATTTGGAAGCCTTTAAACAGCTGCAGTGTGGATTCTTGCTGGAAACTTTACTTGAAGCTGAAGCTAAGTCTTCTTGCTGATGGTATCTTGCTGATATCTTAGGGCTTTGTTAGCCCTAAGGCTTAATCTGAAGGTTTAATCTCCCTGAACTAGGGGTCCTGTATTTCCCCTTCAAACTTCCCCTGGGAGGGGGCACCTTACTCCTATTAGATCACTATCTTCCCATCATTCAGGCAGCTGGTTCCCCCTCAAGTGATGTCTCCTGATCCTGCCCTTGTGACATTTTGGGCTTGAGAATGCACCTGCATTCTCAAGGTTGACAGCTTGTTTTGATTATCAGGCTACTTGTTTACATTAGCCAAGTGAGAACATTCGTAAGCCAATTAGCTCATCACCTCTTCAATCTAGAGAAAGCTATAAACAAACCCACCTGACAGAGCAAGAGCGTGGGTCAAATGGCATTGTTCTGGTTACTGAGCAAAAACTTCCCAGACCCTGTGTTGTTTTGAGAAAAGAGGCATAGGGAAACTTCCCAAATGCTGTGATTGTGTCAGGGAGCCTGCATTTTGAGCTTCCCGGACTCCAATTCTAAGCAGTAACAGAGTACAAAAGCAATCAGCATCCCATAAATCAGGGGTTTAGGGGCAATAATTAGGGGACAGAGGCCATTCACATGTCATTTCTAATCTCCTTGATGTACATCCAGATTTCTTGTGGTGGTTGGCAACACACACCACATGCTGATCTTTTCAATCTGCTGCACCATCAGAGGTTGAAAGGGGAAATGCAGAAAAGGGCTTTGCAATCCTCTGTGTGCTTCTCCTTTGCATCCTTGATGTTGGAGGTGCAAAAGACAAGCATGGGGAGGATTGCAAAGAGCTTTGCCAGCTGAAAATGTATTTTTTTTTAATAAAAAAAGATTCCTCACATCCTCTCCCAGAAAACAACTGGACAATGCAACCATTAATATGCTCAATTTGCATAATTAGCAAATTTGGATTTGTGGAACTGGAATATGACAACCCTAGTGTGGCTGAAACAACCACATATTGCTTCCCTGTTTTTCCTTTCCTCCAATTCCACTGTTGCTTCCCATTTCTACTTCCTGCTTGCAAGCCCTCTAGGCAGTGACCTTGCTCTTTTGCATTCTGTAAAGCCTCCTGAACCTTGACTGATGGACCGATTTGGGAAACTAGATATTTCTAGTCCTTTTGATGCATATGCATCACTCGGGGTGGCTTACAGGGCGAAACAGTGAGAAGAATAACAACAATATGAAAAAGGAAGGCAGGCAATGATGGGGCCATATGAATAATAAATATCTTTTTCTTTCTCTTCTCTGAGGCATTTTAATTCCTGTTAATTCTAAATTATTATATTTTGATTTTAGGCTGTACAGTTTTGTGTACAGTTTTGTGTTATTTTTATTGTATTTTTAATGTTCACCGCCCAGAGAGCTGTTGCTAGTCGGGCGGTATATAAGCGTAATTAAATAAATAAATAAATAAATAAATAAAATATAAGAGAGACAATGATACTTGTGCAATAAATAATGTCTGAGCCAATATTGAATGTGGCTTTTTTTCTTTCTCTTTTGAAGTGAGTCACAGTTCTGAATTCAAAAGATGTGCCATGGCTCCCTCCTCCATTGCAAAGCTTCCACCTTCCACCTTTGGTTGTACAATAGGTTTCTGCAGGCTCGCTTTCCCCTTCTTGATAGATGAAATGACGATAATTTAGGTCACATACTTCTTTACATAATTGTAAAGCAGCGCGCACACAAATCTTGCTGTAGCACACCTAAAAGATCTATTAACCCATGACACAGCAGCACTGAAAAGACCGCCAGTCTCTCTGCTTCTGTTGCTGCTATGTGAAATTATTCTGCACACCCAAGGGATTGTGTTAAGTCTTGCAGGACGAAATCTTGATACAAACAAGAGTACAGATAGCACGGGTGGTCTTTCATCAGCAACCTTTCCTATTTTTCTCTGCCTTGCATAACTTTTCATCAGTCTTGCTTCTAAAGCAGGGGGTCCCAAACCTTTCCCCACCCGCAGATGACTTGAAAATGGCTGAGGGTCTTGGCAGACCACCTACTGATTTTTCTGCTATTTCTGTTGTCGCCATTGTAATGCACTGTGGTAGATGCTGATTGATTTTTAATTGCATTTTAAATGTTTGTTTTATTTATTTTATTGTATTACGACTTGAATTCCATTGTAATAAAATAAAATACAATATAAGAAATAAAAGAAGCAAAAACCACAATTAAAATCAATATTAATATATCACGTGGACATGCTATGAACTCCTGAATGAAGCTTGTGGACCAGTTTGGAAACCGCCTGCTATAAAGGGTCAATAAGGAAAGCAGTGTTTTTCTTTTCTGTGTTCATTATAACTTCCTACCTCTTTTTCTTCCCTTATTGCATCTTTTGATGAGTGATCTAGATATATAGTGATATAAGATTGAGATATAAGTGATATAAGATATAAAGTTAGGCCTCATCTTGAGTACTGCATCCAGTTCTGGTCTCCACACTTCAAGAAGGATTCAGACAAACTGGAACAGGTTCAGAGGAGGGCAACAAGGATGATCAGGGGACTAGAAACCACGCCCTATGAGGAGAGACTGAAAGAACTGGGCATGTTTGGCCTGGAGAAGAGAAGACTGAGGGGAGATATGATAGCACTCTTCAAGTACTTGAAAGGTTGTCACACAGAGGAGGGCCGGGATCTCTTCTCGATCGTCCCAGAGTGCAGGACACGGAATAATGGGCTCAAGTTGCAGGAAGCCAGATTTTGACTGGACATCAGGAAAAACTTCCTAACTGTTAGAGCCATACAACAATGGAACCAATTACCTAGAGAGGTAGTGGGCTCTCCGACACTGGAGGCATTCAAGAGGCAGCTGGACAGCCATCTGTCGGGAATGCTTTGATGTGGATTCCTGCCTTGAACTGAGGGTTGGACTTGATGGCCTTGTAGGCCCGTTCAACTATATTATTCTATGATTCTATAAGATCCACACATGTAAAAGTACTGTGCAATACAGGTTTGTTTCTTTTGGATTTTACTAAATTGTATCTTAGGTGAGGGATCACGTATTTGAACTCTCCTTCATAAAAAAAAGTATGCATGTAGACAGGGTAGGCTAAAATGCTTCTTTCTGAAATGCTAAGTTTCTATAGGCAGGGATCTTTCAAACTGGCAAGCATCACAACTTCGTTGTGATCCATCAGTGGCAGTTTGAATGGTCTAGCAAGAACTGTGCCATTTGATTCTTCTGAGTGTGGAAATAGGTTTGCATGCCTGGGTTGGTGGGGTGGTGCCACAAAACTTACCTCCCAACGGAGATGTCACTGCTGCTTACAGGGGATGGGGCCTGGTGGTGACTTTCTCTGGCTTAATTTAGGCTGGCATAATTCACACTGGTTTCCTATAGTTCGGATAGCTCAAAGTCTGCCAAATCCATATTCTCATACTGGTGGATCTTGAGTTTGGATTGTGCTTTTATGCTGCAAACTTAACCCCACTTACTTGGGAGCAGAAATGTGAAGGCCCAGAAAAAAGTGGAAAAATTCAAAACAACAACAAACACTTTCCCCCATTTTTTCCAGGCCTTCACATCTCTAACTTGGGAGCAAGCCCCACCGAATTCAGTAAGACTTATTTCTAAGTAGTCGTAGCTAGGATTACAGTCTTAATTAAAGACAATCCTTTATCAGTATACGTCCATTTACATATCTGAAGAATGTAATGCAAACTTCACCTAAGGGTTAAATTATTTTGAAAGCTAGTCTCACACTTTGATATTTTCCCCTATAATGAATATCATTTAGAGATGCTGCTCCCATTGCCCAAATCAAACTTCCATTTCCTTTTGGCAGACCAAATAAATGTTCCCATTTTACTTCCCCAAAGAAAGGCCCCCAAAACTCTTTTCTTGATATTTCAAAACAATCTCTGTTCACATAAGTAATTGGAAAGCTGACAGGTTTCATTTCATTCAGAGGAGACTTGATAAAAAGCATTTCATCTAAGGTTCTGGACTGAGACTGAAAATTACATACTGGATTCATGCAAGCTTGTGTGTGTGTGTGTACACACACTATTAATTTTGCCTTCTGCGTTCAATGTAGCATAACATAAAGGGACAACAAGCACCTTGGGAAATAACCAGTATCTCGTTTTTTCAGCTGTTTTTCAAACCAAACTGGCCTTTAGGTCAGTCAGCACTTTCTAGTTATGTGGCAGCAGCTGATCAGTTTTGTTGATTAAAATAATCTTTATTCGCTGTTTTGTCCTTCAGTAGTGATTGACTAAAACTGGTATTGGACTGAAGAATCGCTGTACTGTTTTCTTTTCTCATGAATGTACTTAGACATCTCTGAGCTTGCAGAATTCCAAGATAGACGCATGGGCTACGCCTTCAGCTGAAACAGGTGATAGAAATCCTCTTTACTCTTTACATGCACAATTGAGGGGAAGTGATCCATGGTCCATTTCCCAATGTTGCATGCTTCTCTGGTCCTGCCACCTCTGACTTCCATATGTTGAGCATGGATATCTAAAGGGCCCATGAGCAACTGATGAGGGAAAGCCTATATATATAGGCTTCCATACAATCTGAAATTGAGTTCCAGACTGCACGGAACTCTATGCCTGTAGACTAGTTCTATGCACATTAGAGAAGGGGGGGATTCAATTTCGTTTGTATTTTAATGGGAAAAAACTATCCAATTCATACTTCCCGAACCAATACAAGAACCAAAACACAGCTATTCTTCAAAATTTGGACTTTTCCACATTTTGTCATGCAGTTCTCCAACCAATGTGTACAATGCATTCTATGAAGGAAAATTGCTTGCAAAAATATGTACGTTAGGAAAAGCGTCATACAAAAATCTGTTTATTCAGAGAAATTCGCACTAAAAGGCAGATGAATTTTCATGAGTGCTTTTTTTAAAAGTATGTTGCTGCAAGAATGTAGAAAACTGAATTTGAGGCTGAAAAAAACGAGAAACGAAGAGACACCAAAATGAACAGATTCATCCATCCTTAAGGCACATAACCTTCTCCCATTCAGGTGTCCACACTCAGCACAGAGATGTTTGGGAAAGCATATGAAATATGGGATGGGCCAATATTATGACCCCATTTCCCTTTCGTAGAGAGCCCCCTTGATACATATAATGCATGAAGAAGGTTGGAGTGGATGGTACTTCAGCCTGCATGTGAAACATTAAAAAAGATTACCATATGGACATTGTGTATATATTATCTTGACAGCAAAAGAAGGTACCAGATCACCCTGGTCACATTAGGCCCCTGCACACATTACTTTCCATGTGTCCATGACTGTGCAGAAAGGGAAGAGGGGCCACATCCTAATGTTACCGCTGTTCAAGTCAGCTCCATCCCTTTGTCCTCCATGCTTTGGTGATAAGTCTAAAGAGGGAGCAGGCTGTACAAGGGTAGGATCCACACTGGCTCCTGATTTGCCTGGAAGAGCCTACATGAGTGCAGCTGGCTCCCGCTTCAAGGCCTCCACCCCAAGAACTAACACATGAATAAGTCTGTTGTTACTCCATGCTAGTGTCTTCTTCCTTGATGATAGTGCTGTTAGGTAGTGCTGTCAATCGCATGGAGAAAAGAATGGCTGGAGAGGGCTTATATTTCACCTTGGTAAAATGAATTGAGTTTTGGTCAATGAGGCGGCGTGTGAAGCCTTGGTGAGTAAATGGGGCAAGATATGAAGGAAGCATTTATCTGACCGGCCCATTTGTACTGCCACAGTTCATAACAGCAATCCTCCCCCCTCACTTTAAATTATTTGGTAGTTCCCTCTGTTGTCTCTTCCACAGAGTGCAAGAAATTCTCTTCTCCTTTTCCAATTTAAGGTGTGAGATTTGCAAGAGAAAACAGTCAATTCCTAGCCTAGCTTTTTAAACCAAACAGTCAATTAAAAAGAAGAGATTAACAGCAACAACAACAAAAGAAATGTGCTAATATTCACAAAATGGCTCAGGTTTTTTTTGCATGTGTCTAATTAGGAAACACCTCTAATTAGGTGGGGAATATGCTACATTAGTTTTGAAGCATTTTCTACTATCAAAGTATTTGCAAATGTGATATTCATTTGCCAATTTCCTGCTGAGGATATTGCCTGAGACAGAGACAATCTAATAAGAATGCAGAGGTTGGAATGACCTATAAGCAGGAGAGTACCTTTCATAAATATTTGAATATGCGTGCAGGAATTTTCAACATCTTGTTGCAAAAGAATAAACAGCAACTTGCAGTGAAATTTGTATAAAGCATGTGTATTTTGGACAATCGCTTATAGAATGCCTTCAGTTAACTCTCCAAGTAATTTTTGTTTAAATAAATAATTACCTTAATCACTCTTTGTAGCCTAATTTTCAAAACCACTGTCATTTCTGTAGAGACCATTTTTGTGGCATACAGAGCTAGCAGGGAGAATCAGTCTCTTTATGGGGTGAGATATTTTAAAATCAGAAATATGATAAATAGCTCCAGACTTTTCATAGATGTGCACAGAAATAATTATATTTGCTCAACCTATTCCACTACCTTAAGACGTTTGGCTTGTTAACCATCATGAAAAACGAGAGAATTATGGCCTAGAGAAGTAATGTGGGGGGGGGGATCAAATCAACCTCATGGGGCTTGTGATGCTGGATAAAAAGCATTAGTTAATCAAGTCTTCAGGCATAGCATTTATTCTCAACAGTGACCAGTATCTGAGAGTTGGAAAGGGATGTAAAAACATCATGTGAAAACCCAATAGCAGACATATTAATTCCAAATGTATTCTCAGATATAGCATGTTCTCAGAGCTACAAATCGGCTGAGTTCTTTGCAACCTCAAACTAAAAAAGTTCTACATTCCTTCCACATCATAGCCACAACTCCAGCTTCCAGTGATTCCCGTAACCTGCCGGATTCATTCCATATCTCTCATACTTTATTCTGGTTCTCATGTGGCCCTGGAATGTGACAGGCGCAAGACTCAGGCACATGCTCATTTTCTTCTATGAGCATAGCATGTTTTGTGTGAACTTAAATCTACAAGTATACACAGTAGGCCCCACTTATGCAATCCATTTGCTGCCACAATTGTGTGGACAGGGCCTACTTGCATATGACAGTAGGCCTTCGTTTATACAAAATGAGCCAATATGCCATTGTGGTCAGAGTGTGCAATTACTGATTCGTGGTTTTTTTTTTCCAGCAGCAAAAAAAATGTAATTGCTAACAAAATGCTCATGAAAATGCTTATGCTGTAAGTACTTGTTCCACTGAGTTAAGTTAAGAATGCATCAGTTTAGAGGAAAGCTGATTACGAAGACATTAACGTAAAATTTGGAGTGGCTTTTTTTAAAAAAAGTGCCGATGACAGCTGCAACCCACCGCAAGAAATCAATGCTAGTCTGAAAACAATGAGGATTGTCTGATTATGTCAAAATCTGGTAATAAATCCGATTTAGTGTATATTCTCCTCCATCCCTAAGTAGGACCAGAGAGTACTGGGTTCAAATCCCTGCTCAGTACACTGGGTAAATTTAGGTCCATTCTACCTCATAAGGATGTTGTGAGGACAGCATGGGTATGGTAGGGTTGCATGAGGAATTCAGTCTTTGTGAATTTCAACATGAACTGACCTGATTCATACTTCCCAGACTAATCTGCAGATGAACTTTGTGATCCACAGGGATTTGCCCTTCTTGAATGGTCCATTGCAGTGTGTGTGTGCGCTCCTACTGGGAGAAAGGGCAGGATATAAATTAAATAAATAAATAAATTAGAAAGAAAATCACACTGTGTCCATTCTTGCTTGCTTGCCTGATGTCTCTCTTCTCTCAAATACTAAACACAGTGGTGGGTGGTGCCTATTGGGACTGGTAGGGTGGACATCTGGGAGGCCAAAAGTAGGTGTAACCAGGGCCAATGAGAGGCAGAGCCAGAGCAATGATAGGGCAACTAATCCTAGTTTTGTCCCTGCCCTCCTCCCTGCTGAGATTCACAAGAGGGCAACACTGAGACTCAGGAGGAGGAAGCTGGCAGCCAGCGCCACCCACTGGACTGCTTGTCAGTAGGAAGGCAGGAATTTTGGGGGCTGGCTAAGGGCAGATTGAAGTTGGTGGGGCAGTGCCCCATTTGCCCTAGTGCATTAGCCTGCACTGGGTGCTAGTACAATCTCTTTCACTCTGCACAATTACCCAGGGCAGTTGCTACTCAGGGGCACTGATCAGTGTCCCTCTTGCACAACAGCAGGGGGGGGACTTGTGGCCCTCCAGATGTTGTGGGTTCCAACTCTCACCAGCCCTGGCCAGCACAGGCAATGGTCAGGGCTAATGGGAGTTGTAGTCCTAGAACATCTGGAGGGCCACAGATTTCCCATCATTGCCGTAGAGTGACACTTCAGGATCCACTGTAATCCTGAAAGTGCTGGAAATGGTGAACCTTTTTAGAAAGGACAAGACATCTTCTGGGTTTCCAAATGTGCTGTTGGCATGGTGATCATTTAAAGTCTTCACTCTGCACGATTTCAAAGGTGGTTATAATTAAAGTAATATTGCACAGTATGAAGCTTCCAAAGAAGGCTAGGCTGACAACATTGGAAGGCATTTTGGCTCAGCACAGCATCTTCCATTGAAAACCGGGATGAAGGGCCATAGCTCAGTGACAGAGGACCTGCTTTACATGCAGAAGGTCCCAGGTTCTGTCCCTGGCATCTCCAAGCAGGGCTGGGGAAGACAATTCTGAGCTACATGGACCAATCTGTAGTGGCTGGTGCCCATTGGAACTGGTAGGGTGGAAGGCAGGGAGACCAACAGAAGGTGGAACTAGAGCCAATGACACGCAGAACCAGAGCCAATGACACACAGAGTAAACTAATTCTAGTTTTGTTCCCATCCTCTTCCCTACGGAGTTGTACAAAAGCCATGCTGAGACTAAGGAGGAGGAAGCTGACAGCCAGTGCCAATGCTTGGCCTGGTGTAGGTAAGAAGACAGACAGGTGAGGGCTGGTTGGCATATGGAGTTTGGTGGGGCAGTGCCCCATTTGCCCCAATGGACCAGTCTCCACTGACTAAGCAAAACCCAGAAAGGACAAATACTGGCTACTTGAATATCCTAAAATATGTGATGAGTTACAGCCTTCAAGGAAACAGCTCTGAATATGCACAGAACAGATATATGGTTTTACCAGAAGCTGGTATCTGCCATATCAGGAAAATGCCTATTGTTCTATCCTCTGGCTAGATTGACCTTATGACAACAGGAGGGAGTGGGAACCAGCACAATGGGGGCTAATTAGCTGGCAGTCCTAGTAAAAAATTCACATGGTTATTCTGCCCAGTCACATGGGAGGGACCTCTTTGCCATAGCAATACTTTTGGTTTTGTATTGGCTGAGTTGTGCAAAGAGCTGATTGGCCAGAGAATAGGAGCTTGACAGAAATGTCTCCAGGAGTCTCTCAAAGTTCAAATAGAAGTAAAAAATGTGTGTAGGACAGGAAAGAGTGTGTGTCTTTGAGGGGGTTGTTTTGGGCGGAGGGTTAAAATTTGCTTGACATTCTCCTTGGTAGATCTGTGCCTCAGTAGCCTTAGGGCAAGAGCCTCTGTTGCACAGGAACCCTGTTCCTTTCTGGTTGTCCTAACTGTTGTATGTAGCATGGAAAGATATAGTTATAGAGTTGACACATATGTACTTATTAGAGCATTAGACATACTTTTAGTCCCCTTCTTTACCCAAGAATTAGAAAAACAAGACTTTTATTTAATTGCAAAGTCAAACACTGACATATCAATGTCTACTTGAACCTTTGCATTTAATTCTGCTATTTATGCATAGACAAGTATGACTCAGAATTGGTTAGAGTTGTGTGTGGTTTTTAAAATCTCAGAATAGTTGATATGACTCAGAATAGCTTAATGAAGTCCATTATTAGCCTTGATTTTGTTTAGAACTAGTCTGATGATGATTGCTCAGGTGTAGGTAACCACAGATAGATTTAACACATTCCTGTGTGGTATGTGCTGTAATAATTTTTGGGAAGGAGGTCCAAGTTAGAATTTCTATGGTTCTGAACAAGTATTTGGAGCTGGAAGATGGAGGTGTCATAACAGGCCATGTATCTGTAAAGTGGAGAAGGAGGAAAAGCAAGGGAAGTGGAGAAGGAGGAAAAGGCTACACGGAACAACACTGATACAAAACAAATAATCCTCCAGACTGGACCACATCACACTTCACATTGAAGGATGGATGCAAGATCTCTACCACAGTTGACAGACCACAAGCAGCTCCTATTTAACAAGCAGCAGAAAAGAGGAGACCTTGTCTAAGATTCAAGATGGGTTCTACAGAATAATGTATGAAGCCCAATAGATTGGAAGACACATCCCACAGATCGGAACACTGGGTTTTCTAAATTATTATTTTGATGTTTAATTGTTTATATTTAATAATAGGAATGTCCTTTTGGCTGGGGGGAGGGGGAGGGAGAGTTGGATGGGGGTGGGGAAGAGTGGAACTGTTATATGCCCAAAATGTTCACATTTCTAATAAACGATTCATAAACTGTGGAGCCCATGTCCCCTGTGCTGCAAAGGCCGCTGTGTTACAGAAGCTTGAATGGCTTCAACCATTCTCAGGCCCAACCAAAACTCAGGCATTTATTATCACTAGTCCCATGCTGTGGAACACTCTTCCAGGAGATTCGGCATCCTTGCTTTTGACTTTTAAATATTTCTTTATGCAGACAGGCCCATGCAGCTAAAATTTTCTCAAGCAGCCCATCAGTTTGTGTTTGCTCTATATTGCTTTTAAAGATTTTTGAAAATTTGATATACATCACCCTAATACGCTGAGGGCAGCGTAGGAATACATTTATAAATATTTATTTCTTTTATTCCATTTTTGTCCCATCTTTCCTCCAAGGAGCTCAAGGTGGCATGGTTGCTTCTCCCCTCCTCCGTGCTATCCTCACTGCAACCCTGTAATGTAGGTTAGGCCAAGAGTCATTGACTGGCCCAATGTCACCCAGTGAGCTTCCTGGCTGAGTGGGGATTTGAACCCTGTTCTCCCAGGTCCTAGTCCAACATTCGCACCACTACATTGCACTATGTAAAAAAAAAAGGTGTTTTAAAAAATGCCAGAGAAAGGCAACAATTATAAAAGGAAGGCTCATATATTTTGGGGACTCTGGATCATAGTGTGTGCCCTGTGCATAGACATACATGTTCCCTCATAGGTCCTTGTTGGTAGGAGCCAACTACCAATTGTCTTCAGGATCAGAGTTTTCAATTTCTCCTCAGTAGTGAATGGAAGCCCTTCACTCATATAAAGAAACACCACTGGAGAAGGGACAAATCTGCCCCTATTGATTTCTACATCTAGGGCAGGGGACAGGTTTCGCACTCACCAAACTGCTCCAAATTACTTCCATTAACAATCAGTGCATCTCTGCATCCCATGTGCTCCTGCTTCAAATACTTTAGAGATCGGGAACTACAGCCACATTGGCCAAAACCAGCCTCCTAATCAATATTGCATGTTCCTTTCCAGCTGTCAAATCAGACGTGAGAGGAGTGTATAAAGGGAGTGGCATTTGTGGCAATAGGAGTGGGATGTGTGTGTTTGTGTGTGTGTGTGCATGTGTGTGTGTAAACTGGACCCTTGACCCTCCATTCCTAATTCCAATTCTCTTTGGGAGGCAGAGCTGTTGTCTACAACTATGGTTATACATAATTATTCATTCAACAGTCCATTTTGGCCACCAATCACTTTCTGGTCAAATATTAAGGAGTTAGAAGGTTAATCCAAAACATATTTATTCTGAAACAATCTTATTCATTTTAGCAATGAGACAATTATCATCATATGGAACAAGTTGCTCACAAGGACAACTGGGTCTTTGTGATGCAATTCCTACCTGCTATGTAGAAGACCACTGCACTGGAATGAAATATGTTTTTCTCCATTTCCCCTAAGTTACCAAAAGCTGCAATCCTCAAATAGCATTTGTTTCCCAAAAAGTGCAAAGGCACCAGTGAACTAAACCCATCTGAAATTAAAGTGACCAAAATGAACTTAGAGTTCACAGAAGGCACAGAAACATATAGAAATATATTTGTCCATAATATAAATGCTTACATTTGAGCACATATTAAAAATGCCCTGTTTGTTTCAGTTCTAGAATGAATGCATAATCAATCAGCTGTGAAATTGCCCTTATCTTACAGATTAACCTTGAAAATTGGCTACCTGCCCGAAGAATAAATTATCATTTGAAAAGTATAGGGAGCAAACACCTATGAAATGAAACATCTACTGAGTCTCACCCGTTTAAAAAGGAGACGTAATTTCCTACTAAGTGCTCCAGATAGGGAAGAGGGAGAAGTTGAGATATTTTATTCCTAGCTTTCTCCTCCCTTTGGTTTATTTTTTCTTTATGTCATCCACAGTATATCATTCACATTCCTTTGTACCTCTGATTCAGAGGTAGTCAACATGGTACCCTCCAAGTGTTGTGTACTACAATACCCAACATCCCTGGACACTGGCAATGCTGGCTGGGGCTGATGGGAATTATAGTCCAATTCTGGAGGGCATGATTTTGGCTACCTCCTGCTTTAACTATTGAGGGTTTGAGGCACAGAGGGTTGAAAAAGTTGTTAAGAATGTACAAATTCCAGAGGGGGCAGCAATGTTAGCCTGTTGAAGCCAAAACAACAAGAGTCTTATGGCACCTTGAAGGCTAACAGCTTTTAACCATGTAAAACTGGGGTAACTATCATGGTCCTCTTGAGATGTTGCTTAAATTATAACTCTCATCAGACCCAGCCATCATGGTCAATGATCAGGGATTATGGGAGATGTCGTCCAAAACATCTGGAGGGCGCCATATCGGTTTAAAGATTATGCCACAATGAATTTGTTATTCTGTAAGGTGCCACATTGTTCTTTTGGCTACAAAACAAGCTGATTTTAAGAGGAGCAATGCCATTTGTTGAGCAAAGTTGTTAACAATAACTGGGCATGTCCTCCACTGTTAAATGTTCCCTGCCGGAGGCCCTACCAGAAGCCTTTGGGGACAGTATTTCTTTGTAGGTAGTGAAGAGACAGAGAAGGAAGAGATAGAGAAGAAGAGTGGAAGAGCAAGTCAGAGAGAGGCAGGAAGTGTGTGAGTCAGTGTGAGTGTGAGAGTATGAATGAGCAAGTGAGTGTGACAGAGTTAGGACTGGGGGTTGGGTTGGGAGTAGAGTTGAGGCTGGGGTTAGAGTTAGACTTAAGACTGATGTTAGAGTTAGACTTAGGACTGACATTAGAGTTAGACTTAGTAAGGGAGAAATTATCATATCTCTAGAACCAGCATATCTCTAAACATGAGTAGCATTTCTTCCTAATTTCTAGGTTCTTGTTCCACATTATCAATGATAGCTCAAAACCATGGGACGGGAGCTCCCTCCCCAGCCAAGGTCATTCCCACCACAATTGTTATCCTGGACTGGTTCAAATGTTTTTGCCTTTCCCTTTGAGGGTGTCCATTGAAGTAGATGTAGAATCACTCTCCATAAGATACCCATGACAGCAACTTCATGTCAGTCCTAAAGGTCTGAGGTGGTGCAACCTCAGTGCAGGCATACAGAGGGTAAAGACATTGAAGATACAATTTCTCACCTACCCTCCACTCTCTTCTAGGCTGGAAAAGTTGCAGAGGCTGTTTTATGGACAATGGACATTCTGCAGAAATTGCAGAATCTGTCCAGTGGACGATGTGCCCTGGGAGCTCACTGATTTTTGTCAGGTGTTGCTGAAAGTGAAAACCGCGAAGAAGAAAAAACTGGCAGCCAAAGCAGCTGTGGGTGAGGAAATGTGGAAGGGTGGGCTCAAATGGGTTGTTGAGAAGGCACCGAGAACCTGGATAATTGGATAAGAGGAGGGCATATTTGGACCTCCTGCTTTTTGGCTCCCAAAGGCTTTGAGGGAAAGCAACAACATCCCTTTTGAAGAAGGAAGGCGATACATATTTCTCCTGGAACAAGTCTTCCTTTCTTTTCCCTAAGTTGGTTAACACAAACTTTTTTTTGCTGAACTTATACTTTCTAAATCCACGTCACTTCCAGTGCCTCCTCCTACAATGGATTTCCAGTGGGGAGCCAGGAAAATGCTTTGCCTTTGAATGAAGAGAAAATACCTCCAGGTGCAATATCGAAGAACCACCTGTGAAAGAAATTAAGAATTTTGGAATTATGCTAAACACACAGAGACACACAATAACCTATGTTTTCAATGGTAATCAAGTAGCAAAATGATAGGAGGTGTTTTGAGACAGCCCTATTTTGATGTCTACCTCCTTGTTTTTGATACACACACACACAATTACCTTCCAGATCTTTTGGAGTCTCACTTCCATTAATCCCAGCTAGGGATGGGAGAGAAATTTGATTAAGTTTGCATTTAAAGCTGAATTTGTCCAATTCACACTTTCTGAAACAATATGAGAACCGAAACACAACTATCCTTTTAAATTCATACTTATTCGAATTTTGTGATGCAGTTCTCCAACCAAGCAATGTTTACAAAAATGCATATATTAGGATAAATTGCTTGCAAAATGTATACATTAGCCAAATTGTATACAAAAAATTATTTATTAGGAAGATTTTGCACTAAAATGCTGAAGAACTTTCATGAGGAGTTTTGCAAGCTGCTGCAGAAATGTGAAGAACTGAATAGGTTCAAGATGGCGGCTCGGAGGACGCAGTAGCTGGAGCTCTATAGCCAAGTTCTTTTGCCATCTATTTTAACATCTATTTTTACTTTATTTTTATTAACTTTTGTATTTTTGGGGGCTCACATGTGCATGGAATTAAGTGGTAGTTCTCACCCCATTTTAATTAATGAAAGTTTGCATACCTTGGGGCGTTTGGGACGTAGAGTGCTGTGGAGGAGTGGTTGTGGCGGCAGAGGAGACGGGAGTCGAGAGGCGGTGACCGGGCGTTGTGAAGGAGTGGCTCGGCGGCAGTGAGAGTACCGCATTAGAGCGCCTGGCGGCGGTGAGAGAGCCACGGGAGAACGGCGGCGAGAGAACATTGTGTGGGAGCAACTCCGCGGCGGTGAGAGCGCTACGGAGGAGCCCCTGGTGGCGGTGAGAGCGCCGCGGGGGGAACGCCCGACACCGAGTGCGGCTGCGAGAAAACATCATGAAAGAACGACTCCGCAGCGGTGAGAGTGCTGCGGAGGAACGCCCTACGCCGAGTGTGGCCGTGAGAGAGCATTGTGAAGGAGCGCCTGGCGGCGGTGAGAGCGCCGCGGGATGGGAGTGTCTGACGACGAGAGTGGTGGCAGCGGCGAGAGAGTGGCGACAAGAGACTACTGTGAGGGAGCGACTTGGTAGTGGGGAAAGCACCGCAGAGGAGTGCCCGGCGGCGGTGAGAGAGCCGCGGGAGAGCGGTGGCAAGAGAGCCCCTGTAGGAGCAACTCCGCGGCAGTGAGAGCGCTACGGAGGAGCTCCTGGTGGTGGTGAGAGAGGGAGTCGTGTTCCATCTTCGGCATCTTCGGCCTCTGGCGCCGCGGCCTCGAGTCGTTTCTGGAGTCGCCACTGCTTTCCGGGTCGGCTCCATTCATTGTATTCATTGCTTTTGGGCCCATTTACCGCCTTTGGGCCCTTGTTGTGACGGTTACCACTATCATTGTTTGTCAACTGTTTTATTGTTGTTGTCTGGTTGTATGAGTGGTTTGTATGAGTGTGGGTGTGATTGTATATAGATTATGAATTCTGTTCTTTATTTTATTTTTATTTTTATTATGTGCCTGGGCGGGAGGATAGGGTGCAGGGAGGGAGGACCAGAGGGGGCCCCTATTAGCGTAGTGACAGGTAATGGGAGGTATGGCGTTGTGAGGAGGACATGCCAGTTTAGGGGAACTCGGCCCAGACAATTGGTGGCTGTACCGTGTTCCGGTCCTCCCCACATCCACAGGATTGCTGGTAGTTCTATCAGCCAACTCTCGGATCTCCAGTTGCTGCTTCTTAATGCCAGATCGGTAAATAATAAAACCTCCCTCATCCATGATTTAATTATGGATGAGGTGGCCGATCTGGCGTTTATTACTGAAACCTGGGTGAGCGATTTGGGAGGCATTAATCTCTCCCAACTATGCCCACCTGGGTATTTGGTTCAGCATCTGGGTAGATCCGAGGGTCAGGGAGGGGGAATCACTGTGGTCTATAGAAGTTTAATCCCTCTTGCTAGGCACCCTATCCAGGTGGCTAATGGTCTGGAGTGCCTTTACATTGCGTTGGGTCAATGAGACAGACTGGGAATACTGTTGGTGTACCGCCCACCCTGCTGCTCAACAGCTTCCCTAACTGAGCTGGCGGAGGTGGTCGCGGGCTTGGTGTTGCGATCCCCCAAACTTCTGGTATTGGGGGATCTCAACATTCATGCTGAGACCGCCTTGTCCGGGGCGGCTCAGGACTTCATGGCCTCCATGACAACCATGGGGCTGTCTCAATTTGTTACTGGCCCTACGCATATTTCAGGGCATACTCTAGACTTGATTTTTGCCACTGGATTAGGGGATGGTGATCTGGGAGTGAGGGATTTTACATCTGTTCCTTTGTCATGGTCAGATCACCGCCTATTGAGGTTTAGACTAACAATGTTTTCTCCCCTCTGCAAGGGTGGAGGACCAATTAAGATGGTCCATCCCTGGAGACTAATGAATCCTGAGGGTTTTCAGAAGGCTCTGGGGAGTTTTCTGGCTGATAAAACTGACGCTCCTATCAAAACCCTGGTCAATCTGTGGAATACGGAAATGACCCTGGCAGCTGACACGATCGCCCCAATGCGCCCTCTCCTCTGCAGAGCTCAACGGGCTCCGTGGTTTACCCCGGAGCTAAGAGTGATGAAGCAAGAAAGGAGACTGCTTGAGTGCAAATGGAGACGAACTCCTGACGGCTGTAACCTTATACTTGTGAGGGTCTCCACCAAGCTCTATGTGAAGGCGGTGAGGGCAGCAAAAAAGCAGTATTTTGCTGCCTTCATTCAGTCATCTTCTGACCGCCCAGTGGAGCTTTATAAAGTTGTTCGGGGACTTTTACATTCTGGTCCTCAGAACGCAATAATATCATCAACAGCTCGCTGTAATGAGTTCGTGAGACACTTCCAAGATAAGATCATGAACATCCGCCGGGACCTTGACTCCAATATTGTAGCAGTTGACCCTAATGAGGTGTCCAGAGCACAGTCCTGTCCTGTTTTATTGGATGAATTTCAGTTGGTACAGCTCGAGGATGTGGACAAGGTGGTTGGACAGGTGCGGGCGACCACGTCTGCTCTGGATCCTTGCCCCTCGTGGCTAATAAAAGCTAGTAGGAATGGAACAGCCGGATGGGCCAAGGAGGTGATCAATGCCTCTTTACGAGAGGGAGTGGTACCACTCTGTCTGAAACAGGCGGTGGTGAAACCGCTCCTAAAAAAACCCTCCTTGGACCCTGAAAATCTTGACAACTATAGACCGGTAGCAAATGTCCCATTCCTGGGCAAAGTTTTAGAGCGCGTGGTCGCTCGCCAGCTCCAGGCTCTCCTGGATGAAACTGATTATCTGGATCCATTTCAATCGGGCTTTCGGCTGGGGTTTGGTACAGAAACAGCCTTGGTCGCCCTGTACGATGACCTCTGTCGGGAGAAAGGCAGAGGGAGTGTAACTCTGTTGGTTCTCCTGGACCTCTCAGCGGCTTTTGATACCATCGACCATGGTATCCTTCTGGGGCGACTTGCGGATTTGGGAGTTGGAGGCACTGCTTGGCAGTGGCTGTGCTCCTACCTCGAGAATCGTCTCCAGAAGTTGGTGCTTGGGGAGCACTACTCGAATCCCTGGGTACTCCAATATGGGGTCCCGCAGGGTTCGGTTCTGTCCCCCATGCTTTTTAATATCTATATGAAGCCGCTGGGTGAGGTCATTAGGAGATTTGGAGTGCGTTTCCAGCAATATGCTGATGATACGCAGCTCTACTTCTCCTTTTCATCTTCTTCAGGTGAGGCTGTTGATGTACTAAACCACTGCCTGGCCGCGATAATGGACTGGATGAGAGCTAATAAACTGAGACTCAATCCTGACAAGACTGAGATGTTGTTGGTGGGGGGGCTCTCTGCCCAGATGGTTGATGTCCGACCTGCCCTAGATGGGTTTACACTCCCCCTAAAGGAGCAAGTCCGTAGTTTGGGGGTCTTATTAGATCCGCTCCTGTCACTGGAGGCTCAGGTAGCCTCGGTGGCATGGAATGCGTTCTACCAGCTTCGGCTGGTAGCCCAACTACGACCCTATCTGGACAGGGAGAACCTTGCCACAGTTATCCATGCTCTGGTAACCTCTAGACTGGACTACTGTAATGCACTCTACATAGGGTTACCTCTGAAGACGGTTCGGAAACTTCAGCTAGTGCAGAATGCTGTGGCCAGAGTTCTTACCGGGACTAAGAAATATGATCATATAACTCCTGTCATGGCCCAGCTGCACTGGCTACCAATATGTTTCCGGGCCAGATTCAAAGTGTTGGTTCTTACCTATAAAGCCCTCAACGGCATTGGACCGCAATACCTGATGGAACGCCTCTCCCGCTATGTACCAGCCCGTTCACTACGCCTGACGTCGAAGGCCCTTCTCCGGGTTCCAATGCATATGGAGGCCCGGAGAGTAATAACTAGAGCTAGGGTCTTCTCGGTGGTGGCGCCCGAGTTATGGAACGCCCTCCCTGACGATATATGCCTGGCGCCTTCTTTGTTATCTTTTCGGCGCCAGGTAAAGACCTACCTCTTTGCCCAGGCATTTTAAATTTTAAACTCTAAATTTTTTAAATTTTACTTTAATTTGACTTTGTTTTATCTTGTTTATATCTTTTTATACTGTATTGTTTTCATGTTTATTTGTGTTTTAACCTGTTTTTATCTTTTTGTACACCGCCCTGAGAGCTTGTTGCTATAGGGCGGTTTAAAAATGTAATTAAATAATAATAAATAAATAATGTAAAATGAGGAAAATGAGAAACTGAGAGAATGGAAATTGACAGATAATTCCATGCCTAATCCCAGCTAGGGATGTCAGAGGAATCCGTCAAAAATGGATTTCCTTCCCTCCACCCATTTGACCTCCACTGCGGCAGGGTGAAACTTATTCACCTTAGTTCTTTACTACAAACATTTCTTGAACACTCACACCTTATGTGTACATAAATGCGTGAATTGCTTTGCAGTAGTTGTTATTTATATATTAATCAACATATTCAGGTATATCCTCTCTTTTCATGTTTCTGAAATGTTCAGTATTGAACTAGGACTGTGCAGAGCATCCTTGATCCAAATCGGACCTGATCCAACCCAATCCGGATCTGGAAACACAGATTTTTGGCAATCCCATTCATTTGTGTTAGGAAATCAAAATGGACATAACGTTTTTGTTTTGTGACATAGGAGCATGACATTTGGTGACATGGTAGCTCCTACGGAGGGTAATTTCTGACAGGTTGCACCAGGGTTTTCATGCTAACCACCTAGCCAATTACTTTGCTTTTTCAAAAAAAGTTCATTTTTTAAAAAGACTTTACTGCGCGGATGTATGCAATACTACACTTTATGCATGGTGCTTGTGGACTGATTGTGTACAATGCACTGGAAGGTGAACAATGTATTCACAGCATTTACTGACACACATATACATACAACAAAATAGTAATAAAGACAGTAACAGAAAACAGAGGTAAATAAACTTAACCTAAAAGGGGGGGATAATGAAGTGTGACACTGCCCAAGTAATTATTCACTAATAGGCAAAAACACCTTGTGGTTTAAGAACCTATAGAGCACAGATATTTCTATCAAACTTTAAAAAGCAGAGAAATTGGGCAGCTATATGTGAATGCACCGGGGCAGCAGGAGACCTGACCTCCTCTCTGAGATATTGGACTGCCCTGCAAATTTGTCAAAATGCAAACACCATTTGGGTTGGTCTTTCACAGTCCAATCCACTTCCTGTGTTGCTTGGAAGAATTTGGTGAACAATGCTCCAAGGGAGCTCTCTGATTTCTGTCAGCGCTTCCTAAAAGGCAATAGCATGAAGAAGGAGAGGCTGGCAGCCGAAGCGGCTTTAGGTGAGGAGACGTGGAGGGGCAGGCTCAAAATGTTGGGGGAGCACTGAGAACCTGGCTAAGTGGATAAGAGGAAGGCACGTTTGGAGCTCCAGCACTTTGGCTCCCAAAGACTCCAAGGGAAAGTAGAGGCATTCCTTTCAAAGAAGGAAGGAGATATGATATTTTTCTTTATATCACCAGTTGTCTTTCCCCATGGTTTCATCAACAGGCAAATCAGACAAATTGGCAATGCTCCAGAGAGAAGAAAACTTCTCTTCAGACAAAGAATATATCACAGAGTTTATGAATCGCATTAAGGAGGGGGGAAACGTACATCGATCCCTTTCTCAATGCTCTTGTATTTCCAGAGGTGTCTGCACAAGAGCTTCCCCAGCTCAGCCCAGGATGATTTCTATTCCTCTTGATTGTCGATGGGATTCCAGACTTCTGAGTTCCAGAATCTCTCTGTAACCACAACAAATCTTTCCTAGGGCAGCACAGGGGTTGTTCTCTTGACATGTCCCAACAAGGGCTTCTTGTGAGCTTGATGCAGGGGCGTCTCTCAGGTTGATCTTGTGTTTGAAAGCTTGATAACCACTTTTGTGCTAATGTATTCCTGGCATGTGAAAAGAACAAAATGTATGGCCGCTGTTTAACATTTGCAGTACAGTACAAAGGGGATTGACTATAAGATGCCTCTAGCCAAGAATAACAAATTTTAAAACAAAACTTCAGGGGTTAATAAAAGGAAGGGGATTTCAAAGTCAATTTTAAAGCATAGATTCATAGACCCACTAGAGCATTAAAAGCTTTGGAGGAGGCCTTTTTAGTGATGCCACATTTTACAATATGTTGCTTGGCAACAATACAAAAATGGGTCTTTGGAACACTTTTCCCCCTGCTGCACAGGAGGCACCCACAGTGGGCTGATTCTGAAGACTTTTAAAAACACACTTGTTTGCTCAGGCTTTCCCTGACTAGATGGTTGGCCAATTTCAGAAACTGCATATATCTCAGACAATGTTTGCTCTTTTCTGTTGTTTTCTAGTATATAGGTGATGTATATTTCAATACGTATTTGACTTTTTCATGTTTTTAACATTTTGGTGTGGAATTGTATTCTGAAAACTTCTTCAGGATTCTTGGGTGGGACATGATCTGTGAAATGATTTTAATAAATGATTTATGTTCACAAATATTATGTTTCATTAGGGACACACCTGACATGATTATGCGTCTAAAGATATGTATGAAAGTACACTTTCCTTTAGTTGTTGACTCATAACATGATTGCCATCATATGAAGAGGAGGGGGGAGCACATTCCCTGTTCCTGTCCCCACGGTTCTGTCCTTACTAGTCCCACTTCCTACCATCCATACATTATGAGAGAAGATCTGAGGTGGGAAGCCTGCTGTGCATGCATCGCCCCTCCATGTGATGTAGAACCTTGATGTCTCAGGGTTCTGAATCATGCAAAGGTGGATCCCCTTTTCAGATGTTCATTCCCCACCACATGGATGGCTGTGGTGGTGATGGGGACAGCAAGGATGTGATGGCAGGAGCAGTGCAGAGAGCATGATCCCGCTCTCCTACAGTTACAAAAAGGGCATATATTGACCATTCCTAGTACATTTTTCTTTGGTCAAAGAGCAGAACTGCTATGTCCTGTATAGGTCCTTGTCCCTATGACCAAGAGAAACACAATATATTTATTTTTTATACTTATTAGTCTCTTTTTTCAAATTGAAAACTCAAATCAATTTATATTAAAAACAAATGTAAAACAAGAATACAACAAAATTCCTAAAATACTTAAACTACATACAAACAAAATTCAACTCCTCCCCACCTGACTAGAAACAAACAGAAAATTAAACTTCAGAGGCCTGGCTGAATAAAAATATTTTTACCTGGTGCCTAAGAACAGACAGCAATGGCGCCAGGTCTGCCTCCCTGGGGATAGCATTCCACAAATGGGGAACCAGCACTAAGAAGGGCCATTCTGGTGTTGCCACCCTCAGCACCTACCTTGGAGGGAGCACATGGAGAAGGGCCTGAGATGCGGAATACAGGGTGAGGGTTGGTTCATGTGGGGAGAGGCAGTTCCTGAGGTGCTGAGGTGCTGAAGCACAAAAGGCTTTGTAGGTCAAAACCAGCACTTTGAATTTGGCCCAGAAACTAACTGGCAGGCGGTGTAACCATGCCAGAATTGGTGTTATGTGTTCCAACCCTCTTGTCCCAGTCAGTAGTCTAGTCGCTGAATTCTGGACTGGCTGCAGTTTCTGAACCATCTTCAAAGAATGCCTCATATATAATGCATTTCAGTAATCTAACCTAGAGGTTACCATAGCATAGACAACAGAAGTTAGGCTATCCTATTCAGATAGGAATGTAGCTGGGTCACCAGCCAAAGATGATGAAAGGCACTTCACACCATTGAAGCCACCTGGGCCTCAAGTGGATCCAGAAGTACCCCCAAGCTATGCTCACCCGAAGCAGGCCATACTCCACCCTTCCAAACTAGGGAACCACAGACTAACAGTGCCTCAATCTGATTTGGATTAAGTTTCAGTTTGTTGGCTGTCATCCAGTCCATTATCAAGGATAGACATCAATCTAGCACATCAAGTGCCACAGCTGCAGAGTAAAGGAGAAATAGAGGTATGTAATGTCAGGTTATTGCTGACAATGGACTCCAGAACTCCAGATGATCCTACTCAGTGGTTTCATGTGGATATTAAGCAGCACAGGGGATAGAACTGAACCCTGAGGGACCCCACACTGAAGGCTCCATGTGTCCAAATAATTGTCCCCAAGCACCACTGTAACCACTACAAAGCACAAGGACTGTAACCACTACAAAGCACTGCCACCCACCCCCAGCTCAGACCGTTGTTCCAGAAGCATACCATGGGTGATGGTATCAAAAGCCATGGAGAGGTCAAGGAAGATTAATAGGAACACAGACTATCTCTTTCCCAACAAAGGCCAACATACAGGACAACCAAGGCAGTTTCCATGCCAAAACAAGGCCTAAGCCCCAACTGAAATGGTTCTAGAAAATTGGTTTCATCCAAGAGAGCTTGGATCTGGCTTGCAAGCACATGCGCAAAAACCTTGCCCAAGAAGGGAACATTAGTGACGGGCTGATCATTATTTAGATATTCTGAATCCAGTGAGGGTCATCCTACCACCGCATCCTTTAGGCAGACGGGTAACACCCCCTTTCACAAGGAGGCAATAATCACCTTCCTGGCCCACCCACCTATCCCTTTCTTGTTTGTTTTTATCAGCCATGAGGGGGCAAGATTCAAGAGTACAAGTGGTTGCCCAAATGAAACCAAGCACCTTATTCACATCCTTGAGCCTTGCCAATCAGTTAGGCAAACTAAAAGAAAGCATTTGGGTTTGCTGAATATGCATGAATTATATAGGTTACAGAGCCCATCTTTTGTCATCTATAGAATTTGGGTTGTTTTGATTTGGCACAGTCCTTTCAATAAAATGAAATAAACGGCTTGGGTGTAGTTCCTTGCTCTTACACCTGCTCTCAATAGGCTTCTCCAGAATTTAATTTCTCTAATGGATAAAAACTAGCTGACTACATTTGTCATTGGAATGTCCCTATGTATTTCTTGTTTATGTCCATGTTGTCTTTTAAATACCTCTCCCCCTTGATTCCAAGATACACTTTGGTTCTGCATTTGTTTTCATTATATCTTTCTATATATGGCATTGCTGGCTGTTTATTTCCCCCATAAGGCAAACTGATCGCTACCATTCATAATCTCGAATGCCTCATCTTTTACACCAGGGGATGGAGCTAAGACAAGTAGGATACTAATAACCTATTATATATGAGCAAATAAATGCCTGGTGCTTATATTTTTAGCAGTGCTCCCTGTGTAACGGTGATTCATGATGTGGGGTCGAAATGAATGGAATGCTAACTCCAACTTCTCTGTTTGCTATGCCCTTCTCATATGTTATTTATTTAAGACAGGTGGGGAACCTCAGGCTGGGGGGCCAAATGCACCCCTCCAGGCTCCTCTGTCTGGCCCTTGGGACTCTCCCTAGACCATGCTCCCTCATCAGTCATGATCTGTGCCCTCACAGAGTGCTTTTGCCTGTCTGGAATGTGTCCTTGAAATGTGATGATACCTATTGCTTGTCTGGAGGAGAGATGAGTCTGTATAAACCTCATAATAGTTGGAATGTAGCACAAAGGAAAGAGCCACATCCATTGCTCCAACCTCTTTTGCCTCTGGCTCCACCCAGTACTGGCCCCCAGAACTCACACGTGAATCAAACAGGCCAAAAAAGATTTCCCACCCCAATTTAAGACCGGTTCCTAAGTGTTGTTGTGCCAGCAATGCTCAGTAGGATTACCCAGGCCAGATTGGCCATCAGAATTGCATAAAAGGGAGCATTTCACCTGGTGTGGCTTTTATCCGCTATAAGGACAGCAGAAGCCACACATGAAGATGTTTCCCTTCAAGGGAACCTTTTAAAAGTACAGTAGCTCTCTCTTGATCTGGGTCTGGCAACCTTAGAAAAAACCTTACTGGGGAGTTTCCAGAGAAGTGTGATAAACATGCTAAGGCCATGGGAACACTCCCCCTCTCTGATAAGAAAGCATGTAAAAAGATAGGGCAAAATGGCTGCTGTACCAGAAAAATGGAATGAGCTAGCTTGAGCGAGTGGGCAACCTTTTGGGGGTTGGGGAAAAGTGGTTGGAGGCCACATTTTGGCAGCAGGTATAGCCAAATCCAAAAGTGAGTGGAAATAACCTTTTCCCTCCTCCCTTCTGCATTGGGCCCAGCCCCATATGGATTTAAAATCACTGCATTTGCTTACATAGTTTGCTTCGTTTATAGCTTGCTGATTTCATACTTTGCATAAGTTGCAAAAAGTTCTTTGAAAGGCTAGCAGGGAATGAAAGTGAACTACTAGTTAGGAGGAATTAAGCTCAATAAAGGCCCCGGGGACAGATTTTTTGCCACCAGAACTTTTTAAATAATTTCCTAACTGGTGAGCCCCTGTTCTTGCTACTATTTAGGAGAAGGAAGGGAGCGATCTGTTTCTCCACTGCTACAGACACCTCAATTTTCCTTCCATGCTGGGTTACACTTGATCAAAGTGGGGTTTGTTTGGGAGCCATTGGGGGCTGCATTACCTCCAAGGACTAACCAACTAACATGGCCAGTACGTCATTGCCCAAATAGCCCAGGAATAAGTGAGCATGCAATAGGCTGACTGCTGTATGAACTTAATCCTCTGTGCTGCCTTGTGACTGCACCACCATCCTTCTTGCAAAAGCTGTTTTTGCTTGGGAAGGAGTGTGGCTGAGGGAAGATTTGAACCCAGCTCTCCTGGGTCCTTGTCTAACATTTTAAATGCTACACCATGCCAGTTCTCCTTCACCTTGCCCTTGTACAGAATCCCAAAAGATTCTGCTTTGTTAAATCACACTGACAATATTTTAGTATATTAGAGTTTTAGTTAATTGCTCATCTGTTCACTGCTTTGTAAGACAGAAGCTATACACTTTCTCTTTTGTTTAGGTTAATTGTATATGCATTGCCCTCTCCATTCTCCACATAGCTTATCTGTTCGTACTTGCTGTACACTTTATGTTTCAGTAATTAAGACTGGGATGTAGCAATCAGATTGCTCATCACCACTCTAAACAGTACAGTATGTTAGGATCATTTAAGGATTGTTCATTTCATTTCCTCTGGCAATTTTACTTGTGATCCTGGCAATCTGACAGCATATACAGATAATGTCACTCCCCAGTATTGTCCTGAGATCATTGCCTTTATGAAAGGCACAGATCTGCTTTGGTGGGCCCTCACTTTGAATCATGGTGGTTGCGTTGAGAAGTAGGCAAGGGGCGGGGGACTCCCTAGGGATGGGTGAATCTGTCAATTTCTGGTTTTGTGCCCATTACTTGGCTGGAGAACTGCATTGCAATATTCAGAGAAGTGTGAATTTCAAAGTTCATGTACTATTTTGAAAACTGTGAATTTGATAGGTTCACCTTTAAATGGGAACTGAATCAAATTTCTCCTCCATGCCTCGCTGCCTCCAAAGTCTCATAGAGCTAGAGTGCCCAAATATATTTGTAAATGTATTTGTTGACTATTACTTATGTGCTGGAGATCTTTGTTAATGGTTAATAAATGGACTCTTTACCTAACTTTACCTAACTCTTTACCTAACTGTTTCATGTCATCATTCTGGGGGACAGGGCAATTGGCTCTTAAGCAGAGTGCACTACTCTGTATAATGCTACTAGAAGCAGGGAAAGCTCTGATGAAAAAAATATTGCACTCCTCTTTGAGGTCTGCATTTCAAAATCTAACTGCCAATCTATCATAGACAGCGTTATTTGGGTACTACTGAGTGAATACTTGGGGGGGGGTTTGCATCTTTTAAAAATGTTTCCTATGTAAAAAGCTCCAAGTACTTATAAAGCTAGCCTAGCACACTCTCTATATTTATTTATTTACATGGGGGAGCATCATTCATATATGCTCCCAAACTATCACTTAATAGGGCTCTATCACATGATTACAGTAGGGCCCCGCGTTTCGGCATTCTTCTTCTCGGTGTTCCGCTAATACAGTGGTTTTCAATTACAGTAGGGCACCACTCATACAGTGCTTGTTCCGCTTTTTTGACATTTTTCAGCATGATGCAATCCGAGAAGGGCATTGGGTGCCATTTATTGTCGGTGTTCCACTTTTTGGCAATGTTTGCTTTTCGGTGGGGGTCTGGAACCTAACCCACCATATGGGTGGGGCCTTACTGTATTCTGAATGTATACATTGGTTTTGAATATAGGAAGTGCAGCTACAGTTTACTTCAATCATTAAATGCTGTACACAAAAGAATAAAGTCTATACTGTCTAAAACAGCCTTCCCCAACTTGGTGCCCACCAGATGTTTTGGACTACAACTCCCATCAGCCCAGTCAGCAAAGGCAGTGGTCATGGATGATGGGAGTTGTAGTTCAAAAATCTGGAGGGCACCAAGTTGGGGAAGGCTGGTCTAAAATATAGATCCATTAATCTCTTCTCTGATGCATCTTTGCACTGCTCTCAAAGCATATCTTCCAAACTCACCACTCTAAAATTCTTGACCTTCTCTTTCCAAGGCCAAATAAATGCTGTCTTTTGGACTCTCTCATCCTCCATCACGATCTTTTAAACACAGAGAATCAACAGCAATTTGTGCCAACAACAAGTGAAGCAAGATGATAAAGCTGTGCTGCGAATAAGGTATACAAGGCAGACCCGGAGAGGAAAGAATGAATTGCAGCCTTTCTGGTGATAGATCACTGCCACGCTATCAGTGGTTTATCAAACTTGCTGTCACACCAGTGAAGTAAGATCAGGTTTTACATTGCCATACTGCATGAACTCATTGCAAATGTCCTAATTTCCCCTACTGTTTGCAAATGTGCGTATAGAGAGTTTCTCTTCTGGGATGTGTTCTTGGATAGTATAGGATATTTTCTGGCTTGGTCACATCATCCTGTTTCTGTCCGTTTTTTTCCTGAAATGGCCGCAAATCTACAAAATGACCACTATTCTTCCTTGGTTCACAAATCATCATTTCCCCCCCAGAAACTGTTATCATCATCATCCTTTATTGCATAGTCAATAGACCATAGCAGGAACAAACAAAGTACAAATACACAGCACATACAATTAACAGATTATACACTGGCTTCCAGAACCGCTTACATACTTTAGCTTGTAATACTTGCATAATAACTAGCTATAAGCTGTAAATCGTCCGGTACATAACATAGTCAGACCTTCACTCCCTTCAGGTCCTTTCTAATCACCATTGCTTGGTTTAAGTATTTGGCCACACTTAAAGTGACTAGTTCGTCAGAGCCCTGAATAAGAATCTTTAAAAGTGTACTGGCCGAACGACCAGGATAATTTAAAAGAATAGGATTTAAAAGATCTCTTCTGACATCCTCGTAAAATTTGCATTTAAAAAGGACATGCACGACCGTCTCCACCTCATGCACATCACAAGGGCAAAATCTAGTATTTCTTGGGATCTTTTCATATCTGCCCTCCAACAGTTTTGAAGGAAGGGCATCAAATCGAGCCAAAGTAAAGGCCCGCCTATATTTAGGGATAAAAAGCCAGTACAGATAACGCATCCCTTCCATACAAGGCAATGCGGGTAATCCCAATGCCCTGGGAGAGCACGGCCCCTTGGCCGCTGCCAGCAGTTCTTGATTATTTATGTCAATGAGATGTCTTTTAACCAATGCCTTAGCTGCTTGGAAATCCATCCATAGCAGTTCTTGGGGTAAAAGACCAAGTGACTCAAGTCTCAGCCTGACCAATTTAGGCCAAGTTGCATTATAAGAATCATTTAAAATCTGTCTAGCATAAGACTTTAAAGAAAGCTTACAGAAGCAGCGTAACCAATAATAGAAACTGTTGATTTTAGGGAAAAAATATTATTATAAACTTTGTTCCAAACAACATTTTGAACAGTTTCATTCGTGACATTTATTGCACTAAAGTCAACAGTTTTTGACAAAAATGCAATGTTATGAATTCGGTGTCAAATATGCTACTAATTTCTAGATCAAAAAGCAAACTAAGCAAAATGTTGCTGAAGTATAAACCTCCTTATTTGTTACTCAATGCAATTATTCAAATATAAACCTCTTTATTTGTTACTTAATGCAATTATTATCATAACACACATTAGTCCTAACCGCTAGTTAGATGGATTTTGGCAAACATCACTACACCCACAAACACAAAATATGGAGCAAAATATTGTTAGTATGGTGTTTGCAAACAGTGTCTCTTGCACATTTCTTGCATTAAGCAAGAAAGCCTATCTCGTCCCCCATTTCCTGAATGCTTATAGTAGGACAAGAAGGAAATAGGCCTCTCCCATTGTTGTTCCCCAGCGACTGGCATGTTGCCTCTAATTCTGGAGGTAGCATATCACCACCACGATGAGTAGTCACTGATAGCATTATCCTCCATGAATTTGGCTAATCCCCTAGAGATGTCTAAATTTCTGGCCATCACCCAATCTTGTGGTAGTGAATCTGATACCTTAACTATGGGCTGTGCAAGGAAGTGCTGCCTTTTGTCTGTCTTGCATCTCCCACCATTCAGTGTCTATGCATGATCCCCCCAGTTTCTAGTATAATGTGAGAGGGAGAAAAACCTCTTTCTATCCATATTCTCCACATCATGCTCAATGTTGTACATGCCTCTCCTTACTCAACTGTTTGTAAATTCAAAAGCCTCAAGCTTTGTCCCTTTTCCTCACAGGAGAGCTGCTCCAGTCACTTGATCATTTTTCTGCTATCTTTTCCAGATTTACAATATCCATTTTGAGATACATTGATCAGAACAATACACAGTATTCAAAGTGTGGACACACCGCAGCTTTGTTTGTATAAAGGCTTTATGATATTGGCAATTTTATTTCCAATTCTTTTCCCAGTGATCCCTAATATAGATTTCCCCCCACCTGCGACATCCTGGGTTGATGTTTTCATTAAGCTATCCATCATAGCCCCAAGGTCCAACTAGGAGTGGGGAAGAAATTCAATTCAATTCACATTTAAAGGCAAACTTGCCTAATCCACACTTTCTGAAACAATGCACGAACCGAAACACAGCCATCCTTTGAAATTCACACTTCTCTAAATTTTGCAATGCAATTCTCCAGAGAGGAGACTAGGGTACAGTGTGCATATAAATGCATATATTTGTGAAAATAGCATACAAAATTGCATGCTATTAGGGAAAATATCTTTGAAAAAATGTGCTTATTAGGCAAAATTGCATACAAAATTGTGTATATTAGGATACATTTGTACTAAAAGGCTGATTAATATTCTTGAGGACTTTTTAAAAAATGTAGACTGATATGGAAATGTAGAGAACTGAACTAAAAAGACTAGAAAAAAGAGAAAATGAGATTGTGCATCATTTCACATGTACTTATATTTACCACAATTGCCATTTTAATACCCATTCATCCAGTTTGGAGAGATCCTTTGGTGATCACCCTGAATCTGAATTTGGATTTACCACCTTGAATAAATTGGTGGCATCCACAAACATCCTCTGTCACATCTTGCCCCTTATTCTAGGTCAATCAGGAATGAGTTTAAAAGCACCAGTTCTAATACAGATCCTTTCACACACTCCTTACATCCTTCTATTGTTAAAATTGTCCATTTATTCCTGCACACGTCTTCCTGGTTTTTAGCCTGTCATCCATCCCTTATCCCATGGCAGCTAAGTTTGCTCAGGAGCCTTTGATGAGGGACTTTGTCAAACACTTTTTGAAAGTCCAAGTACACCAATGCCTGTTGGGTCACCTCTGTCTACATGCTTGTTGAAGCTCCTTACCTTAGCTGAATTTTATCTTTAATAATGCTTTTCACCAATTTACCTGGAATAGGCTGTATGCTAAGTGACCGCAATGCACCTGGCCTATAACTTTCTGGAGCCTAATATGTTATTGCAGGGATACATGAGAACTTAAGAAGAGCCTTGCTGGATCTAGAGGGCCATCTAGTCTAGCATTCTGTTCTCACAGTGGCCAACCAGATGGCTATAGGAAGCCCACAAGCAGGACATGAGCGCAACAGCACTCTCCCTACCTGCGATTCCCAGCAACTACCATTCCAACACATATATTTTTTGATACTGGAGGCAGTACACAGTATCGCGACTAGTAGCCAGTGATAGCCTTGCATTACTCTAACCTTTAAAGCCATCCAGATTGGTGCCTATCACTACATACTGTGGCAGCCAGGATAGATGCTGTTGGGCTACACTCCCAACAGCCTCTGGACAGCAGCATATTGGCCATCCCATCTTACTGCAACTTAGCTAAAATACACATAACTGAAACAACTGCACATTCTTCCTGTTTATCCCCAGCTCCATTCCTCTCCCCTTCTTTTGTGGTTTCCCTTGTGTCACTTTTTTCAATTCTAGCCCCCCTTGGGATACGGACCTGACAAATATTTTGTTTGTATAGTGTTGTGCACAAGAATGGTGCTATTTAAGACAATCCTGGTGGCATTCTGAGAAAGTTCATTTCAATTCTGTTATGAGCACATGATGCCACACAAGGAGCTTTCAGAAGATCACAGTCTTCCTCTCCGGCCTTATTGGCCCAAACTCAAGAGCTAGTATAGCATACGAGAGGACTCTGGGATCTAGAGCTGAGATACTGATTCAGATCCCTCTAGCAGTGATGAACCTGGCTGAATGTCTGGGATAGGCCCGATATCTCATTGTAACAGCAGGGTTGCATAGTGAGTAAAAGGAGACAAGCCTATAGATGTGGTCTTGAGCTCCTCAGACAATGAGTGATAAATCCATCAATAGCCTGCTTCCTGTGCCAAAAAGCTATAGTCACATTTTCCCTAGACTAGACTGCTCTTGTTCTCTTTCTTCTCATGCTCTTGCTGATTTTCTGGCCCAAGCTGGGTGCCATCTGCCTGGTCAGACCCAGCCTGATAAGAGCTTCTAAATGCAGGGCCAGCTTGCTCAGGCTTTAGCTTCTATATCGACTAAGATTTCAACTTTGATTTTTGTGGTTTCCCCCCACCTCAATTCTTGTTCCCCGGGGTGTTTAAAACCCACCTTTTCCTGAAGTAAACCTTTGCAATAAAAAAGAGAAAAGAAATGCAGTGCCACCGAGGACTAATGTTTCTGCTCCATTTAATGGCAACTTGTGTGCATAAAATGGAACATTGGGCTGATTCATGCATGCTACCACCATCTTCTGGAACAGGGATGAGAAACCTGTAGTCAGCAGCAATGTATGGTCTGGGATAATGGGAGTTGTAGACAATCAACATTTGACATCAGAAGGGCCACAGGTTCCCCCAGCCTTGCTCCAGAACCTGCAGAAGTGCTGCTGGAATCAACAGCTTGACTGAAGTTCTTGCAGGTACCATTTATAGGACCTACTAGAGTCTCCATGTGAATAGCATAACCATGGCTGCCTGGATTGCCATGATTTATTATTTGTTGTTTTTACTACATTTATACCCCAACTTTCCTCCAAGGAGCTCAAGGTGGCATACATGTTTCTCCTTCCTCTTCATTTTATCCTCACAACAACCCTATGAGGTAGGGTAGACTGAGAGACTGTGACTGGCCTAAGGTCACCCAACAAGCTTCATGGCTAGAGATGGAATCTGCAGCCAGCAATTTGCCACTGATCCATTCTGTGCCCACCCATCCCCTCCATCACGGAGGAGGCCTCCAGCCCTGTCTAAACTATAGAGCGGAGGCCTTGGCAATAGCCTTCCTAGCAGAGCCAGACCACGGACAAGGAAGAGGAGAAGCCACACTGTGGGGGAAGTGACAGGCTGTAGGCTGGTATGGGAGAAAAATCTGCTTAATTCCAAACCCCCATGGTCAGAATTAAGCGGATTATTTGCCCATCCCAGCCTGCAGTTTGTTGCTTGCCCCCTAGTCTGGCCCTGCTGGGAGGCTGTTGCTGAGACCTTTGCACTATCATTCCACCCGGAGAGGGGTGGGTGGCAACAGAGACAATCAGTGGCTAATCGATGGCTGCAGATTCCATCCCTATTCATGGCTAAGTGGGGATTTGAACCCTGGTCTCCCAGGTCCTAGTTTAGCACTCTGAGTACTACACCATGCTGGTTCTCATAATGGCAGCAGCCTGAATAAGCGAAGTTGCCATTTTATTGTGTTTGATAAATGGGAACAGCAAATAAGACCAGTAACAGGCAGCAGGGCAGTGGTGCTAACCTGACCTTCCATCACCTCTGTTGCTGCAGAAGGAGGGACAGGGTCGGCATGGTGCAAATACAATGGCTGGAGTGCTGGACTGATTTGGTGCATTTGCATCATGCTACCCTCATTGCCTCCTCCTCTCAATAAGCCACAGCAACGGCAGTGACAGGAGGTCAGGTTAGCACCACCGCCTCTCCAACTGCTACTGAATAAGATTCTTGCATTCTGGCAATAGGATTCATGACAAGGGCAGCTCACAAAGGGATGTGGCATGAGGAGAGAACTGGAGGAAGGGCTTACCAGGGAACACCAAAAAGTGGCAGCAGAAGCAGTGTGGTGTTTGGGTCAAGACTGTGTCTGCTACTACTGACCAGCCAGGTGCACCCAGCAGTGGTATGGCTAACTAACTCCAGCAGCTGATTAGCCATGCTTGTGTGGTCAATAGCTGTGGCCTTGTACAGTGCTGACTCAGATGCCCCCCTGGCTTTAATACCACCTCGTGACCACAGTTCCATTCCCAAACCCTCTCTCTTGTTATTGATCAGTAGTGACTGCCTCTTCTTATACAGTAGGGCCCCGCTTTACAGCACTTCACTTTACAGCGTTCTGCTAATACAGCGGTTGTGAATTGTAGAAAGGCCCCGCTTTACAGCTCTTGTTCCACTTTTATGGTGTTTTTTTGCCGCCAGGCGCCATTTTGGCCAATGTAAGTCAATGGGATCCGCTTTACAGTGGTTTTCGCTTTACAGTGGGGGTCCAGAATGTAACCCACTGTATGAGCGGGGCCTACTGTATGCCCCCTTCCCTTAATTAAGATTTCTGTTGGGCACCACTTGTTTGAAACATTTGCACCAGTCCCTGTTCCCTGCTGAGAAATGTTAACTCAGTGCACACCGATCTCCTGTGAAATTAGTTACTTGCATCAAGAGCAACCAATTCATTTATCATAATTTTTAATTGTGTCCATGTGCATTTCTGATGGTCAGAGGCAAGGCCTTGTCTCAGTTTGCTACCGTGAAGTCTGTTCTTTTACATAACCTACTTTGTCACTGTATAGCTTTGTCTGAAAACAACAACAACCCACAATATTTCTGGAAATTTAAAGCATTTAACTCAGTTCTCTTTACATAGTTAAGGTTCTTAAGGCCTTGTCTCAGTTTGCTACCGTGAAGTCTGTTCTTTTACATAACCTACTTTGTCACTGTATAGCTTTGTCTGAAAACAACAACAACCCACAATATTTCTGGAAATTTAAAGCATTTAACTCAGTTCTCTTTACATGGTTAAGGTTCTTAAATTGCCTGAGAAGTCAATTTTCTTGTAATCATACAAGTCAATTGCAAAGTCTAATCAGTCCTTTGGCCATCTAACATTTCTTTTCAAAGAAGACTTACAGTGTACATATTGGAGATTGGGGGGGGAGAAAATAATTTACCAATGTCACCCTTTCTATGTTCTTTTTAAATGAAACATTTCTGGCTGTTTCATTGTGTTACTCGTCCCACAAAAACCTTAGGGACGTTCACATTAACACCCACATGCAGTCAGAGGGAAAATGGGGGTGCAGCTGTCAGCTATGCTCTCAATACACCCCCCACGCTACACCCCAGCTGGCCACACATTTGGCAAGAATGAAAAGCCCTAGGTGTGTACTCACTGAATATGCGCCTGGAAGAGGATGGAGCTGTAGGCTGCTGAGGAGTCTATCTGTCTAGTTTTCCAGAAAGCCAGAAATGAAAGACAAGTAAAGGGTTAAGGTGTGCAGCAGCTCAAGGACAGCTCACAGCAGAGGCTGCAGCTGGCACAGAGCAAACCCAGACTATAAAGCCTTGAAAGAGAAACTACAAGGTGTGGGGGTGTTTGGAGAGTAAAGGAAAGTATTTGTATCTGTCTTGTAACTGTTCCTTTACGAAATCCTGTCAGTAAAAGACTCTTAACAATTAACGGCCTGTGTGTGGGTATCCTTTCAACTTGCTCTATACTGCTGGGCACGCGCAATCGATACACCGCTGCCAACAAGGGTTATGGGCCCAGCTATCCCAGCGAACCCAGCTAGGTCAGCTAACTCAGCTAGCCAAGCTAACCCAGCAAGCCCAGAGGCTTAGAAAGCACAGCTTGTCCACAGTGTCAAGGAAGAAAGACAGAATAGTATCCAGAAGTGTTCAGGAGTCGTGGCTGCAGGCACGGCAGTCTCACTTTCAGCCGGGATGCCTTTGGAAAGGCTCACCGAACGAAACTATTCCTGTTGGCAATTAAGGATGCAATCGTTCCTTACCAAGGAAGATTTATGGCAGGTGATTGTGACTGACCCACCGGCAGAACCGCAACCGGCTCCATGGATTCGAATGGATGAAAGAGCAAGGGCATTTATCATCTTGGCAGTAGATGATTCCCAGTTGCTGCGTATATAAGATAAGCCAACAGCGAGGCTTATATGGACTGCATTAAATGAGGTTCACGTAAGAAAGACAGCCAGCAGTAAAATCCATTTAGCACGAAGACTCTATCAGATGAAGATGCCTGATGATGGGACAATGTCTGCCCATTTATTGGAGATAAAGAAACTGTTTGCAGAGCTGCAAGAAAGGAATGTGGTGCACACACAGTTGCAACAAGTGTACATCATTCTCTCTTCACTGAATTCATCCTGGGATCCGATCGTAAGCTCGTTGGAAGCTATGCCAGACGAGGGTCTGACAGTCGAGTACGTATCGGGCAAACTGCTACAGGAGTGGGAGAGACGAAAGGAAGCCGAAGGAAGGGAGCGAAATGAGAAAAGAGAAAGCAGAAAGCTAAACTTTAAGGACACAGAAGCAAGATCTTTCGGACTAAAGTCCTGCTATGTCTGTGGTTCTAATACTCATCTACAAAGAGACTGTGAAGCGAAGCGGAAAGGACAAGGAAGGAAGCCTTCGAAAGTACACATAGTCAGAGTATCAGGTTCAAGAAAAGAGGACAGAGATTGCACTGTATGGGTTGTAGACTCAGGCGCTACCCACAGTATGATAAAGGACAAAACATTATTCAAAACTACACTTCCCACGAAAGAGGATGTTGTGCTTGCGGATGGCACGCACAGACAGGTATTGGGGAGGGGAACTGTAAAGTTAAGTGTACTTAACACTGTAATGACTGACGTATTATATGTACCAGGCTTAGAAAGTAATATCATGTCTGTTACAAAACTGAACGCAATGGGATATATTGTCACATTTAGACAAGGGACATGTGAGATAAGGAAAGGGGACAAACTCTGTTTGAAGGGGTATCTTAGGAATTCGCTGTTTTACATACAATTAAACACCACAGGACGTGCTACTATGATTGCAAACAAGAAACCTCATGATAGATGCATTCACCTATGGCACAGGAAACTAGGCCACGCTAATTTCGGTACGATCATAAAAACACCCAGTAATAGTATGGATGTAACATTAAAAGAGTGTAACCAGTATGTGGAATGTGATATATGTAATCAAACCAAAGCCACAGTTGCTCCCAAATGTAAAGAGGCAGAGAGTAGCACAAGCGCACCATATCAAATGATTCATATTGATCTTGCAGGACCATTTCAAAGATCACAAGGTGGTGCCAAGTATTTTCTAGTAATAGTAGACGACTATACCAGGTTTTGCACTGTATATTTGTTACATGCGAAAGACAAAGCAGAGGGGAAACTAAAACTGTTTGTGAAAAAGATTGAGGTGCAACACGATATAACAATCCAACGAATACGCTCTGACCAAGGGGGAGAATTCACTGGTAAATCGCTAGAGCAGTATTTGTTAAAGAAAGGGATAGAACAAACTTTAACAGCCCCATTTTAGCCGTTTCAGAATGGAATAGCGGAGAGAAAAAATAGAACCCTACAGGATGCAACTAGAGCCATGTTAATGGACTCTGAGTTACCAAATGCTTTTTGGAGAGAGTGTATGTTGTACGCCAATTACATTCAAAACAGGCTGTATCATAGGGCAATACAAATGTCACCATATGAAAAACTCAATGGAAAGAAACCAAAACTGCAGCATATTGTGAGATTTGGGGCGAAGTGCTGGGTGCACATTCCCAAAGGAAAACGGAATGGGAAACTAGCTCCCAGAGCACAAAAAGGGCATGTACTGGAATTCCAAAACGCTTATTACCGTATCTGGATACAGAATCAGAGAAAGGTGGTGCTTAGCAGGAGCATCAAAGTTCAGGAACAGGATTGGGATAACATTGAGTATGTTGAACTGGGCAATTCACAGGAACATGACACAACCACAAAACATGAACTAGAACAAGGGATAAAACAGGAGGAAGAGGAACGACCTCTTGCTAGCGTGGATGAGGGAGGCAAAGAGGAAACAAAGCCTCAGGTGACATTAAGACGCTCTGAAAGAGCGAATCTAGGTAAACCACCTGAAAGGTTTCAGATTGGCACATTAACAGGCCAAGAAATGAACAGGTGCAAAGAAAAGGATGATGATGAAACATTGTACCTAGAATGCATTAAATATAGATTGCCATAGCTGTATGTATGTACTGACTGTAATTGTAAAACAAAAAGAAACATCATTAACTGTGTCTTTATGGAAAAGGTGGGAACTGTAGGCTGCTGAGGAGTCTATCTGTCTAGTTTTCCAGAAAGCCAGAAATGAAAGACAAGTAAAGGGTTAAGGTGTGGAGCAGCTCAAGGACAGCTCACAGCAGAGGCTGCAGCTGGCACAGAGCAAACCCAGACTATAAAGCCTTGAAAGAGAAACTACAAGGTGTGGGGGTGTTTGGAGAGTAAAGGAAAGTATTCGTATCTGTCTTGTAACTGTTCCTTTACGAAATCCTGTCAGTAAAAGACTCTTAACAATTAACGGCCTGTGTGTGGGTATCCCTTCAACTTGCTCTACACTGCTGGGCACACGCAATCGATACACCGCTGCCAACAGGAGCAGGGTTGATGGGCAAGACCCTGCCCCTTGGCAATACTGCAGGGTGTTTTTCATTCTAGGATCTGTGAACAAAGAGTGAACTACCTCCTTGACAGGACTCCCAAGATACAATCACCAAAACACCTTGTGACTGAGCTCTAGCCCAGCCCAGCCCACCCTGCAGTACCATTGCCAGCTGGAGATGCTGTTCATGAAGGGGAGGAGCAAAAACAGTCGGCACTCAAAGTTGTGCTGCACTGAGCGAGCCTGAGTTCTTGCGTCTTATACAGAAACTCTCACAGCTAGCCTTGATTCATAGACAAGAAGAATGCTCATACACGTTGCAACGTTGCCTGACCGCTTTGACGGGTCACAGGGAGTATCACCTGCTTGGAGATATTAGGAATATAAGCAGTTGCCTGATACTGAGTCAGACCATTGACACCATATTGTCAACACTGATTGGCAGCAACTCTCCAGGATTTCAGGCAGGAATCGTTGCCAGCCCTACCTGCAGTCTGGAGATGCCAGGGACTGGACCTAGAACCTTTCCATGCAAAGGTTCCCCTGTATTTTAGGGGAGATATTCAAGTGCATATGGGAACCTTAGCTGTCAATTTGACACCTAAGGTTCCCATATACAAAGTGGATTAAAGCCCTCTGTCATCCTGGCACAACATTTCAAAAAGGAAGAGTTTTTGCCATTTGTGAAGTGACAGGGAAATACATTGTAAAGTGGGATGAAAGAATGGATTCATGGGAAGATGTGTAAAGCAAATCAAGATGAATGCAGGATGAATGCTCATTGTCATATAACCGCCCCATAAACAAAGAGTGAATGTTTGATAAAGATAGGACTATCTAACCACAGGATAAGCTTTGTGCAAGCAAATCTGGAGGAATACTGAACAAACAGAATGTCTGGAGGAGTCCTAAGACACTAGGCCAAACCATGGCTTGACAGCCTGGCTACCAAGCCCTTTGCAAATGGGACAAGGATGTGAATGATTTGACACAACGTTCATGCCCCCTCCATGTCAAGAGTGTTTTCATACACACACACCAACCACCTGAATTTGCTGAGAAAAAGTTCTACAGAAACTTCAGCATGGCCTATTGAAAGGCTTTCCTGATTATTTCTCTACAATTGCTTCATTTGAGCAGAGTTGGAGAATGCCACAAGGTCTTTCTAGGATGCTTCAGACAAATCTATCCATTTTGATTTCTTCTAGTTTCTAGTTTTTCTAATTTTAAATTCAATTCTCCATATTCTCACATCAGTTTGCATTTTTTTAGAAAAAGTCCTCATGAATATTCATTATTTTAGTGTGAATTTCTTCATGTTTGTATTTTGCCTAATATACTCATTTTTGCAAAGTGATTTCCCTAACGTAATGCATCTTTGTATGTCATTTTTACTAATATATGCATTTTACACACATTTTATAGTAGTCTCTACATTTCTGTACACGTTACTTTGGCTGGAGAGCTTCACTGCAAAATTTGGAGAAATGCGAATTTGAAAAGATGGCTGTGTTTCAGTTCTCAATGTTTCGAAAAGTGCAGGTAGATTCACCTTTAAATGTGAACTGTATCAAATTTCCCATCCTTAGCCCCAGGGCCGAAGTAAGAGTGACACTAACTGCATCTCTGTGTAAGTTATATGAACCTTAATTGAAACCCAAGTAGGAACTACAGGGGGTTTGATCAGGGTTGGGACTGTGGGAAGCTAGGAGGGGAGGATTATCTGTCTTTCTCCCTTGAGCATGGTCCCAACAAAACATGACATCTTCAAAGCTGCTATTATTATTATTATTATTATTATTATTATATCCCACCCTTTCTCCCAGTAGGAGCCCAGGGCAGCAATCTGCATCAACAGGGAAGCTCCCATTGGTGCAAATCAAGCATGATTGCATTTGAAAAAAGATTCACACAACTTAAAGAGAGGCATTTGAGTGTTACGTGTAGCTTGGCTGTGAGGGCTCAGGCCTTGATCTGAGCAGAGAATATAAGCCACAGTCTGAGAATTCTTTCTTACATTCTGTTTAAAGAGATTGATTCTGCTGAGTAATTCCTAGGAGAGTTTTTAGCTTTGAGCGTCAAGTATGCTTAATCACAAAGTTACATGAGGGAAATTCATGTCATTCACCATGAGCTAGGGATCCAAACCAAAATCAGAAGGAACTTATGTTTCTAAGGAGGAGGGTAAACATAAGATTTATTTCATCATTGGGAGCAATTTAGAAGCACCCTAACTGTAAGTCTTCTTAGATGTTATTGGGATAAAATAATAAATGTGTGTACGTGATGAGGGGTGATATTGTGGGTACTCGCTCCTCTCCCACACTATGTACATTGATTAGAATGCATGACAAGAAAGCCCCCATGTGTGTTCATAGAGCCCTGATAACACCTGAAAAGAGTCTGATTTAATCCAAAATACCTTTCATCTCTACGGGTAAACTCTAAAAATACCAGCTCTGCATGTTTGCATCAGGAGCCAGGTATGAATGATGCTGATAGCTGGTGCCTGTGATGTCACAAAACCACCCTCCCTCATCCCTGAATCATATTTGCAACAACTTTAAATTGTTTCTGAGTGTTGTTGTTTTTAAATAAGACCATAAACTGGAGTGGTGGAGCCTTGGCCTCAAGATGTTGTTTAATTCTTTCTCTAATTGAGCCCCAGCTAGCATGGCCAATGGTCAGAGATGATGGGAGTTGGGGTTCAACATCTGGAAGGCCACAGATTCCCCACCCCTGCCATAAATGTTTAAATGAGTAAGCCTACACTTAAAAACAAAAGGCAGTCAGTCTTTATATGTAATGACTGATTAATAGAAGATAATTAAAAATAAAAGATATGACCATTGGTAAATAATGGGAGGAAATGCATTTTTCTGAGCCATACATTCAGCCAGGATAAGTTCATCCTGTGCTTATGGTGCCTGTTCTGTTAGAGGAACAACTTGGAATGCAATCCAGTTATTCAAGTGTCACCACACCAGGATTGAGATGATTCTGGAATAAGCGGTTTAACAGCATATTTAGCCTGATACTAGCAGTCTGAAACCAACTTCATCTAGTACAGAGGCTGCGACCCTATCTTTCCATACATCTGCTCCCACGAGTGATACATGCCCTGATCTCCTCTCGATTAGACTACTGTAATGCGCTCTACGTGGGGTTACCCTTGAAGACGGTCCGGAAACTCCAGCTGATACAAAATGCGGCAGCACGCTTAATAAAGCAGACCCGCCGCCGCGATCATATCACCCCAGTGTTGATTGAATTACACTGGTTGCCAGTTGTATACCGGGCCCAATTCAAGGTGTTGGTTTTAACCTTTAAAACTCTATACGGTTCCAGCCCAGTTTATCTGAAGGAGCGCCTCCAGTATCACCAAATATGCCGCCAAGCAAGATCAGCCTCACAGGACCTTCTCTCGGTCCCACCGACTAAGACAGCTAGGTTGGTGCGGACCAGGGAGAGGGCTTTTTCGATAGTGGCCCCCACCCTCTGGAACTTACTTCCCTTTGACCTTCGGCATGCCCCCTCCCTGTTGACTTTTCGCCGAGCCTTGAAGACCTGGCTCTTCAGGCAGGCCTATGGGATCTCTGGGGTGGGTTAGGTTTTACACTGTATTAATGTAAGATGGTCTTCAGATGAGATGTTATGATATTAATAATGTGATGATTATGTATATGAGTAGATTGTATTTTATATTGTATTTTATATTGTAAGTCGCCCAGAGTGTCCGTTCAGTCGGACAGATGGGTGTCTGCTAAATAAAATTTTATTATTATTATTATTATCTGACAGTGGATTTACAGACTTCCAAAGCATTTTGGGGATACCAATGCAGACCTTAAATGGCTTGTTCTTCTATCAATTGACTTCATAATTCCCTATGGACATTTGTGATATTGATGAAGCTTGTTATTACTTTGGGGCTTTTATACTAAAAAGCTGGAGCTTTTTACACAAACACCTTGCAAGAGACACTTAATCCCACGGTATGAAAAAGTTCATAGTAATCAAATCTAACAATGAAAATAACTAGGTCTCTGCCCCCACCCCATATTTAATAAATATTTACATCCAGTGGTTGTGGGTTTTTGTTTTTGTGCTGAGGTGCCGGTAGTCATATCTTGATAAAAATGCTGTGGGTGCCAGCACAAAATGGCTTCCAATGGCAGTGAAAAAAGAACAAAAAGGGGTGATGGTACTCTATACCGGTGAGCATTGTCACAAAAAAGTCCTGTGTACATCAGGATGACAAAAAAACAGATAGATACCAAGTGAGTGGACCAGAGGAGCCTAACACGAAGGATAGAGCCTCATTTATCTTCCTCTAGGGAACTGCTCTAAATGAAGATTGATTAATGCAATCAATATTTTTTTAACAAACAGAAATTAACAGGGTGTGCTCCACAGCCAAGGGGAAACATTGCACACTGGGAATCTAAGCATGGTCTTCAAGGTGAACCTGAAAGAGAGAGAAGGTAGTGCTTAGTATAACAGTATTTACTGTGATATGTAAGAGAAACTGTTGATGAAAAGGCAAAAGCAATAACAAAAAGGCTCTATTTCACAGCAACCTAGAAAACAAAAGAATAGACTGGGTTGGGAATAGAATAGCTGCTTAGTTACAAAACTGGCTAGTAGCTCAAGGGGCACAGGATGGCGTGGGATGCCATCTCTTCCCATGTGGACCCATAACCATTCCACCTTTTTTTCAGGCAGACTCCCTTTCCACATTCACCCTGATTTTCTTGCACAAAGTTCACATAGAAGTTAAATTATATCCAGTCTTTGTTGAACATTCGTTCTGATTTGTTTGCAGGGCAGTTATTGTTTGATACATATTGCAGCAGAGTGTAGAAATACCTAGTCTGTTAAGGCTGGTAGTTAAAAGAATAAAGAAACGTAAAGTTTATTACTACAAAGAAATGAAATCATACATGCTGTCATTATGGAGCCATGAGGCTTGCACCCAAAGGCGCTATCTGTCATTGACTAGAAAGGAAGAGAAGGAAGGAAGGAAAGGGAGAAGCAAAGCCTGTGTAAACAAACAAATAAGTAGTTTAAAGAGGACATTAGCGAGGGAAGAACAGGTTGCCTTTTTGTTTATTGCCTCTCACTGGTTCAGGTTACTTGTTACATGCATTGGTACTTTACTCCCAACAGATGTGTGACAATGAGCATTCACCATGATTTGCTTGTGGAGTGTTTACATGTTTACTAGTTAGTAATTCATTCATTCTACACTTTTCAATGTGCTTCCCTATCACTTTCCTACCTTTAAAAATACAATTTTTAAAAAGTGGATTTGCTGCACTATAGCTATCAAGCGGTTTTCCACCAGGAAATGATTTGTCCTAGAGATCAGCTCCAGTGCATTTAAAAAAAATTCAGCTTCAGGGAGATTTCGCAACTGATTGGTAGACTGACCCCTTTGTCTTCCATTTGCGGCTAATGGAAACGCTTTACTGCAGGCTCAGGCAGAGATAGTGATTGGCCCAATGCTTTGCTGTGGGCAGCCCTGAAAGGTCTGAAGGCAGCAATGGGAAACGGAGGTGTGGCCAGCAGAGGGCAGTGTCTCTTCAAAATACAGCCAGAAAAACTATTCTGGCTGTTTTTGGAGCAACTAGTGTGCCCCCAGACTTCTTCTGAGCAACTCAGCACTAATCCTCAACTCTTTACTCAGAGCCCAGAGCTGAGTTGGCTAACCAAAATACGACTTCTTTCCCCACTTCCTCAAGAGAGAAGCCAAGAGGTGTCACCAAATTTACATCTTTAAAAAATTGCCAGAGATGTCATCCTGTGATAGGCATCAAAATAAACAATGGCCAGACACCTGGCTTTCTGTCTGAAGAAGCAGAACAGAGAATGAGAAAATTACTTTGCATGCCATGGCATTATTTTAATCATCCACAAGTGAGGTTTACTTTGCTTTCACCATAGATGTGCTTTCTTTGTTGATTAATATTGCTAGGTTTGTTTCCTTCTCACTGATTGAGGGAGTAGTGTTAATAGAAAATATTGTTGTGCACCACCACAGTCTCCGAGCTGTGAGAGATCTTCAGAGGTCCCTGTGCTTACCCAGAGTTTGGTTTCCTTGGAAAGGTCAGCGGAGGCTGTGGTGTCTTTATGGAATATGGTTTATTTATTTATGCACATTCCAACCTGAGCTTAAGATGCAGGGTTCAAAGCATCAGCAGTCCAATAGACCTTGCTTTTCCATCAGGCTTACAGGAGGCATTCTAAAGCCACAGTGAAGGGAGCCAGCCTCAATGACCTGTGGACTGCCTTTCCCTGTACAATCCTACCCAGACTTCAATATCATAACTGGAGACCCTTTTCTGTGAGCTCCCAGCACCACCAGAAGAAGGCAACAAGAGAAAAGGCTTTCATGGTGACAGGCACCCATTTAAGGAATGCTCGTCCCAACACTAGCATCATTCCATGCCTGGCAGACATTTTTTATTCTCCAGGCATTTGAGTGCTAATATTGTTTGATTCTTGTGGCTATTTTATAGTTGGAAGCTCCGGTGATTATCCTTCTGTTAAGTGGGGAGGGGTGTTTCTGATTATTAATTATATTAGCAGGTGATCTTTCCATGTGTTAATATTAATTTTAAACATTTTATTTTTGTGAATTGTGTCTGTGTGGGTTTTATTGTTTTGAGAGTCTGTGTAAGAAATCAATGAATTGAATAAATTTAATATTTCCAATCACCACATTATTGCTGTGGGCATAATATTGTGGCGAGGATCACTGAAATAATGTATGTGGTGTGTTCTAAAATGCTATATATATGATTGCTGTTTTTAGTAGAAATAATTCCAGCAGTATGGGGGTAGTGACAGCAATATTTGCAGCAGATACCTGTTGTCAAAATATTCATTGCATTAGTCACATATGAGTGAAAACTGAATTATAGAGTACAGTTATGGCTCTATATCACTTAACAGAAAAGCAGGGTGAATCTGGGAGATGCTGAACCATGTAGCTAGGATGTAACCAATCTAAACCATCAGGTCATGATGTGATTAGTTAATCAGTGAAACTGTGAAATTTCAGGATGATTTCTTTTATGCATCGTGATGCTGACAATTGTTGCACTATGAACTTAGAAAGCTGCCTTGTACTGCCCATTGGACCATTCAGCTCACATCATCTACACTGAATGGCAGCAATTCTCCAGGGTTTTGAAAAGGGCTGCCTCTCAGCTTTACCTGGCAATGCCAGGGTCTGAATGTAGACTGTTTTCCATGCAGAGCAGATGCTCAACCACTGCTCAGCCCTTACCACATGAAAATACACTATTTCAAACACAGGGGATGAAGGTAACCCATAAAAAAAGCAAAAGGTGGATGGAAAAACAAAACACATGCTTCAAAATTCTGAAGTCAACCTGGGAAATCTTTTATATCTGTATTTTTAGAATTAGAAGCTAAATTGATTCTGCCAACATCACTCTTACAGCAGCTGGCCAAAGGCTTCTTTTTCACGAAGAAAATATAATTAAATGTAAAACAAATATTAATTTGAAGCCTGCTAGAATGGAGGTTATTATTTTACCAGCCTTTGGACTCAGGTCCATCTCAAGGTTTTCTTAGATAAACCTGGCATTTCATTACAAGTAGAAAATGCCTCCAGAATCTCTTTTGAGAAAATGTAAAAGTCCCATGGAACTGAAAGGCATTTCTTTCCCTCTCTTCAGAAAGACTACCCTGCTCAAGGTCTGCTGTTTTCAATAACTGTTTCTAATAACCCCCAAATCATCAGTCCAAACTGGCCCAATTGCTGGGGGTCAGAGACTGATGTGATGCAAATGTTGAGAAAACATGATGATCAGTTAGTAACATTGAGTGGTTTGAGCTTGCCCCAAACAATGCAAATATTCCTATTTATCACTTGCTCATAATTCTTGCCCATATTTCCTGCTTTCGTGCATTTCCCTCCCCTTAAATATTAGACAGGCGCCATCTCTGTTATCTTTTCAGCACCTACCAAAGACCTTCTCCTTTCAACAAGCCTTTTAAGTACAGACCCTATCTACTAATAGTACCTATAGCCAACAGATATTTCTACCAAACTTTAAAAAGCAGGGAAATTGGGCATCTATAGTGAATGCACCAGGGGAGCAGGAGACCAGACCTCCTCTCTGAGATATTGTACTGCCCTACAAATTAGCTTGGAAGAATTTGGTAACATGTGCCTCTGAGCATATGGTGAGAGGTGGCAACACCTGCAATCAGCCCAAATAACGAGGACCAGGCGGTCCGAACATATAACACCTGTTCTGGCCCGCTTGCACTGGCTACCTATATGTTTCCGGGCCAGATTCAAAGTGTTGGTTTTAACCTATAAAGCCTTATACGGCGCGGGACCACAATACCTCCTGGAACGCTTCTCCCAATATGAACCTGCCCGTACACTACGTTCAACATCGAAGGCCCTCCTTCGAGTTCCGACTCATAGAGAGGCTTGGAGGATGGTTACAAGAACTAGGGCCTTCTCAGTGGTGGCCCCCAAATTGTGGAATAGTCTTCCCGTTGAGGTGCGCTTGGCGCCGACATTGCTATCTTTTCGGCACCAAGTTAAAACCTTTCTCTTTGCTCAGGCATTTTAGTTTAATATGTTCAATTTGGTTTTAGATTTGTGGATTTTTATATATATGTTTTTGTACTGATTTATGTGATTTTATTGTATATACCTTCTGTTGTACATCGCCCAGAGAGCTATGCTAGTGGGGCGGTATAAAAATCTAACAAATAAATAAATAAATAAATAAAATAAACAAGACATGTGCTGTGCTGATAATGTTTTAGTAGGCAAGGGAGGAGGAAGAAGGAAGAGGGGAGGAAGAAGGGAGGGGGAGAGGAGAGGAGAAGGAGGGGAAAGGCAGGTCTGATCATTTGCATAGTTATTGATTTCAGTGGGATTTACTCCTGTGCAATCATGGTTAGGATATGTAAAACTGACCATAGCGGAGGAGGGAGGGGGAGGGGAGCAGAAAGAGGGAGAGGGGGAGGAGGTGATTGGAAGGGGAAGGAGGGACAAAGGAAGGAGGAGAAAAGGGGCAAAAGGGAGGTGATGGGAGGCAGGAGGGGAGGACAGGTTTGATCATCTGCATGCTGATTGAGTTCAGTGGGATTTACTCCCATGTAATCATGCTTAAGATAGGTAAAATTGACCATGGGAGAGGAGGGGGGAGGGGAAGGAGGAGGGGGAAAGAAGGAGATTGGAAGGGGAGGGAAAGGGGGAAGGAGGAGCAAAGAAAGGGGGAGGGAAGGGGCAAAAGGGAGGGGATAGGAGGGAGGAGGGGAGGGTGGGTTGGTTTGAACATTTGCATGCTTTTTGAGTTCAATGGGATTTACTCCAGTGCAATCATGCTTAGAATAGGTGAAACTGACCTAGAGGAGGGGCAGATGAGGAGATTGGGTGGGTGGCACTGGGCACAGGGGAAGCCGCTTTCCTTTCCAAAAGGAAAACACATTGTGAACAGTATCATTGCTTTTCAGGGTTTCCCCCACCTTTTTATTCTACAGCAGGCACATGTAGCCTCCCACACAAATTTAAACCAAAGCTGTCCCTGGCCACATCCACACCAGGCCTTTATTTCAGTTTGGACAGTCATGGCTTCTCCCAAAGAATCCTGGGAAATGTAGTTAGTGAAGGGTGCTGAGAGTTACTAGGAGATGCCCTATTCCCCTCACAGAGCTTCAATCAGAGCAGCTGATGGATAAAAAGGGGGGGGAGAGGAATCCCAACATGCTGGAAAATATGGTATTCATTTTCAAAAAAAGTCTAACGCATTTTGGCCACTATCATTTATTTATTTATTTAAAATATTTCTATCCCGCCCTTCTACCCTATAATAGAGCACTCAGGGTGGCTTACAATAAAATCGAGCCCGTACATAATAAAATTATACACAATAAAAATCACAAAAACATTAAAATAAATTAAAATAAGAAAATGCAATTAAAATACATAAAATAATATATATACATATACACACAAATACATGCATATATACATATATAGGGAGTGGTACTGAAGGGAGTACTGAGGTAAAATTAAAATAGAAGGCATAAAATCTGTGTCAGGCTCTACCTTCAGTCCCTCCCAAAGGCTCTCCAGAACAAGTTCATTTTCAGAAGTCTCCAGAAAACCATCAGGGAGGGAGCAGAACGGGCTTCTTGGGGCAGGGTATTCCAAAGCTTGGGGGCCACAGCTGAAAAGGTTTTCTTCCACATGCCTGTCTAACATCTTTCACTCCAGGCATGCAGAGGAGACCAGAGGCAGATGATCTTAAATCCCAGGCAGGTACATATGGGTGTAAGTGGTCCCTCAGGTACATTGGTCCAAGGCCGTTTAAGGCTTTAAAGGTCAGAACCAGCACTTTGAATTGAGCCTGGAATTAGGAGCCAGTGGAATCAATAAAGCACAGGGGTGATATGCTCCCTGCGCCATGCTCCAGTTAACATTCTGGCTGCTGCATTTTGAACTAACTGTAATTTCCGAACAGTTTTCAAAGGCAGCCCCACATAGAGTGTGTTACAGTAATGAAGCCTCAATGTCACCAATGCATGTGTCACTGTGGCCAAGTCAACTGCTTCCAGGAACGGACGCAGCTGGTAGACCAGTTTGAATTGGCCAAAAGCACTCCTGGCTACCACAGCCACCTGATATTCAAGCAGCAGGGCAGGATCCAGGAGAACTCCCAAACTGCGGACCTGCTCCTTCAAGGGGAGTGCAACCCCATCCAGAATAGGTTGCAACCCTATCCCTGGCACAGTTTCCCCCTTGATCAGCAACACTTCCATCTTGTCTGGATTAAGTTTCAGTTTGTTAGCCCACATCCAGCCCTTCACAGCCTCCAGGCACAGGTTTAGGATGAGCACTCCCTCCCTGCAATCAGGTGGTAGGGAGAGATATGTTGTCTGGCTTTCATCAGGGGCTATAAATAAAATTGCAAAGACACACTACATTAATACCCATAATAAACAAAGTACATTACAGCATAAAATCATATTCTACATAAACTAATCTGTAAAAAAAAAAATTCATTGCACTTGCATAGATTGGTCTGTAATATTCTTCTCTAGCAAGATTGCTTGAAATGATAGATGGCCACAAAGAGAAATTCTCATGAGCATACTAATATGTATATGTATAATTGATCATAAAGGAATTACGTGTAACTGAGGACAAAGAATACGGATCATGTATATTTGTTAAAAGTTATAGGGGAGGAAGAGATTCCAACCCCTCATTAAGACCACCAAGGGTCAGCGGTTTTAGTTCCAAAATCCACACTATTTCTTTCCTTAATAAAATATTATTTTTCCCCACTTATTTTTTCGTAAACCTCAAACTTAAAATCAACAAAGGAGTGATAACATCTTGTAAAATGCTCCACCAAAGAGGCCCCAGATCTCTTTTTAGTATTGCTGAGGTGTTCCCCTATACGTCTTCTGACCTTGCTTGATGTTTGGCCTATATAAAGTTTTTGGCAACTGCACTGAATTGCATAAATAACATTGGCAGCATTGCATGTAGAAAATTGATTCAAAGTGTATTTCTTGTGTTTGACAGCATTGACAAATTCTGTCATCTTACATGTGAATCTGCAATAGATACAATGCCCACAGGGATGATGACCCTTAGGTACATTTGTGTTCGGTATGGTGTTGATTGTTGTCCCTAAATTCACTTCTTACCAAAATATCTCTCATTTTCCTGGTTCTCTTGAAAGAGATCATGGGTTTCTCATGACATCCAGGAATATGACGTAAAATATGTCAATGCCTTTTAATGCTACTTTGTAGTCGATTAGCGACATGATTAAAAGTCAAATTGCAATTCAAATGATTGGAAGCTGTTTTGATCTTTTGGAAAAGATCAATGAGTTCTGTTAGGGAAGCTTTCCTAAAATTATCCTCAACAATATTCTTTGGATAATTCCTCTCGAATTATGGTTTTTTTCAGAATGCTAGATTGCTGTATAAAATCCCCTTCAGAGGAACAACTGTGTTTGATCCTTGAAAACTGACTATACTTTAAATTCTGTTTTAGTGGTCAGGGGGGAGATATCAAACCTTAGATAAGTGTTTCTATCTGTGAGTTTTCTGTATATGGAAGTGCACAAATGATTGCCTTGTTTCTTAATTAGTAAATCTAGAAAATTAATTTCTTCTAGACTGTGATGGAAATAAAATTGGATATTAACACTCTTGCAGTTCACCCATTCAAAGAAACTGCATAGATGTTCAACAGACCTCTCCAAATTAGAAATACACCATCTATAAACCTCCACCAACATACAAGTTGTTCTGCAAAAGGACTAGAAGCTGCAGTAATATCTTTTTTGAAAGATTTCATATACAAATTGGCTATTTCGGGGGCCATGGGGCATCCCATGGCTACCCTTTTAATTTGCCAATTAAATGAATTATCAAATTTAAATTAGTTCTTAGGCAAAGCTATTTCTGCAAATATACAGAGAAAGTGTGGGGAGCAATGTCTTTCTGTTCTCTTGTTTAATGTAGCCATGATTAGCCAAGCCAAGCCCAGCAGCTGTGAGTCTGGCTTTTAGAACACTGACAGTTGGTTCTTACTGAGCATGCCCACACATATAATTGACTCCACTGCTAAATTTCTTAAACTAATTAAAAATCAGCTAGGTATTTTTTTACCTTTTAAACTGCAGAAGATGGACAGAGTATGGGGCAAGGTCAGTAATAGGATTACAGGCACTCTGTGAACACGGATGATTTTTAATTAATTTCAACAAATTATGAGTTCACAGAAAAAAAGTCCAAAAGGGGTCTGGGTTTCAATTCTCTCTGACTGTTTTGTGTATCACCATGAAAACTTACAGGGTTGTTAAGCAAGCGTTTCTGAGTTCAGGACTGTAAGTTTTTTAAGGTTTTGTTTTGAAATGAGCTTATGGGAAGCATCAGAATGGCATGGGGGTATTTTCAATTTAACATTGCAGAATGCAAAAAATCCATGCTGGCTATAGTATACAGCCACTCTTGTAGCTGTATAATCTGTGTATGTGTGTTGGAATTGCTTTTAAGATGTTTTTAAAGATGTTGTGTTTTAATATATTTTAAAGTCTGTTTTTATGATGTTTTAGTGTTTTGTTTGCTGCCCTGAGCTCCTACTGGGAGGAAGGGCAGGATATAAATTTAATAAATAAATAATAAATAACTAAAACCAGTTCCACCTCCCCCGGGGTGATTTTTGCAATATGTGAAAGTAAGCTGAGAATGAGCAAAAGAAAAAAAATACTTTTAAAATACGCTACTATCATTTTGATCAGACACAAATTCAGGTATCTTACCCATTCAGGAACCCATTTGTGTGATAGTTGGGGAGCACACAGATATTCTTTGATGACCCTTATATGCCAGTGGTGGGGAACCTGTAGAACCCAGATGGACTACATTTCCCATCAACCTTGACCATTGGCCATGCTGGCTAGGGTTGATGGGAGGTGGAGTTCAACAACATCTGGAGGGCCACAGGTTCTCCATGCCTGCCATATGTGATGGCTTGATTTGCAAAACTCCCTCCTCTGAAAAAATGAGAGATAACCATGTGAACAGCTCACCAGGCAGCTAAGGCTTGAGTCGAGGCCCAGCTGGCACCAGACCGGAAATAATATGATGTGTGGACTCTGTGCATGCCCAACAATGCAAAGAAGCAGCTCACAGGATATCTCCCCCTCCAAAAAGGAACAGAAGGAATCTAATGAAACAGACCTGTAAATGAGAGCTGGTGTAGTGTAGTGATTATACTGTCAGGCTAGGATTAGGGAGCCCAAGACGCAAATCTTCACTCAGCCCTGTAGCTCACTGGTCAATTCTGGGCCAGTCAGTTTCTCAGCCTAAAGCTATATAGGAAAACAGTTCACTCAGTCCCACTTTTAATAAATACAAGTTTAGATATTTGTGCTTCTTTAATTCCTATATTTCAGGGTCCATGGGACTCCCTGCCACAATAACACAGAGTTCTTCAGTGTGATCCTTTTCTGCTGCCATCCTTTCCCTTAGAATGTTTTTCAAACCTTCTAGTAGCTTGGTATAATAGGTTTAGGCATGAGACTGCTACCAGCACTGGAGGCAGAATGAACTATTAACTGTCTATTAATGGGATATTTTCTAAATAAGAGAATGCTGATATTAACTTTGGGGTCTTACATGTGCTTGATGACCATTTCTGAGGACTCAAGAGATGCTATTGCTGAGAAGAGCCTCTAAGAGGCTTCTACCTCAGATTAAATTCCCTAAACCTCCACCTCAGCCAAATCCTCTCACCACCCTATCCAACTACTGATCACCACCTGCCTCTGACCCAAAAGCTCCTCTGGTTGTATTTCTGGCTGCTTGGGCAGCTTTGGTGATTTTAAAAACCCACTTGTGTAACCTTTTACTTCTGGTAAGACCTTTACACAGGTCATCCTGTTAGCCTAACATAGCTACTGGCTTCCTTCTTCTTATCTTCACCAGCTAAGTATAGTTATCAGTTATCAAACCCAGGAAGAACAACTTAATACTCAGGTGTCAGCTGTCCATTTCTCCCTTAGCTTTCTTTGCTCACACCTCCAGCATCAACTGAAGGTCATCCACACAGTGATTTAGTGTGTGTCTGGTGCTACTTGCATCCCCTTTGCATGGTTCACATGACATTGCAGGCAAGCAGAAGCTATCATGCAGTTTTTTCCCTTTAAATCCATATTAACCCAATCCACTGATAATGTGAAAAGGAAAGAAAAAACTGTCTCAGCTGCGCTGCGCTCCTCCTTGCAGGTGCTTTGCTTCCATTTTTTTTAGTGGGGAGGCTCTCTTATGCCCCATCAACTGCTTCCTCTCTCTCTGCTGCCCACAAAAGCTGCTGCAGCTGCTGCCTACTTTTTCAGTTTCATATTTTCTTATCAATTGCACACCAAGGCACTCTCCCAGCTTCAACCTTGAACCGGAGGGAGTAAACATGTAAAATTAGAGGATGGGGCCACAAAGAAACAGCGACACTAATCCTTCCCAGAGGAAAACGTACTTGTGTGAATGTAAAATGGCGGATTGGAAGCTACCATTGAGCAAGAAGTGTGGACCTTGAAAATCTATACTATTGTAAAAGCAGCATCTTTAGTACAAAGTTAGGCTCCCGTGTGGATAAGCCCGGACTTTCCTAGCTGATGTTTTGTCCACCCACTGACAGTTAACTGCCCTTTCCCCACTAACTAGAACCTCCAGCCAGTCAAAGCCTGTTGTTTCCCAGAGCAATCAAAATGACTTAACCTGATCCAGGCCCCATGTTGTCCCTCTCCTTTCAAAAACTGTTATCAGGAAGCTACTGGTAAGTAGGCCTCCAACACGGACACACACTACGAAGTCGAGTCACTTTCAGTTAAATGTATCATTCAGTCAGAAAAAGAAAGGTGTCTGTTGAAAAAAGAAAGCTGGATGAAGATCCAGTACAAAATATCCAAATGGAGCTGTCTAGGCCCATAGTGCCAGAAATGTCCAGACAAAAAGGCATCTGATGCCTCACATCCTTGTAGGTAAAGGCAAAGCCAGTCAAAGGGTTCTTCGTTATCCTTTCTCTCTTGCACCTAAGAGTCCAATGTTAACTGCCCAAGTCTGAGTGGGAAGCGGTTCTAAGAAACAAAGTCAGATCTGCTATGCAGAGAAGTAAAGCCACCTCCAAGTGCTGCTGTTGTAAATAATGACAGAACTGGAGATTTAATGATGCAGAAACACTTTTCAACATGTTGGCCCCTTCCAGGGTAGAAAGTTCACTGGAACCAAAAGAAGGGACAAGGTCATTTGGGATGATCTTGCACCTGCAGTCTAGGGCTCAAGGCAATGCCAATTTCTCACATTGATCTGTGTCAGGTTTAGAGTGAAACAAAGTAATGACATCCTTCACTTCATAGCTCTCAATTTCTTGTCATCATTGGGAAATTGGATCCAGAAGTTAATGTGGTGTGGAAGGAAGGAAGCAGCTCCTCAGAATCCCTGCAACATCTGCAGAGTGTTTTCACAACACACCCAAGCCCTGCTACCAAGGACTTTCTTCACACAAAAGTGTGTCCACTCCAATTATGTTGCACAGCGGGTGATTCTACAGATCCAGTGTACCTAAAATGATGGCAGCTAAATCAGATTCTCTCTGATAGTTTTTCCCTTGTATTCTTTACTGCAAGAGGAATCCCTGCTAGCTTCTCACCTTCAGTAAGAACAACAGATGGCTCACACTAAGATCCCCATTTAGCAAACTTTTTAACATGTGCTTTTTTAATCCACTCGCCTTCAATAAGAAGAGGAAATGGATCATGCCTGGATCCCCATCCAGCAAGTCCTTAAACATTATATTAAATGATTATATAGAGAGAACCTTAAGGAAAGAGAGTTTTAGGTCAGTGTATGGAGGCTGGGGGCTCATCTATATGGGAGCATTTCTTCGTAGCAAATACACTGCTTTTACCTTAGCTATTTATTTGCACTGTCTGCAGTTCCTGCTCAATGGTAGCTGCCAACCGCCTTTTCCCATTCACACAAGTAGGCATTCCTCTGGGGAGGATTAGTCTCACTGTTTCCTTGTGGCCCTGCCCTGTAATTATACATTTCCACTCCCTCTGGTTGCTAGGTGACTCAGCATGCTCAATCTGTTCTACCACCTGCAATAGGTTCCTTTAAAAAAAACCCAGAAGTGCAAATATCTGTGTTTTCCCTGCCTATGGTTGGTAGGATATAGCTGAAATACAAATCTTTGAGCAGTGTTACGCTTTTGTGCACAAGTTAAGGGAAAATAAAATAAAGGTACCATTTGCAGCAACATAAAAAGGCCAGCAAAATGGAGGAGAGCAGCCAGAAGTTGCTTGTCAGCCGTCAGGAAAAAAATGAAAGAAGGGAGGAGATAGTGGACATGGGTAGGGTAATGACTGATACACCCACCTAAAGTCATTGGAACAAAGAGTCTGCAACCACTAGAGAAATGGAATGGAGACTTTTTTCCTCCCCTTTGTGTATTATCAGTGGATTGGATTAGTACAGTGGATTGGATTACAGGGGGAAAACTGTGTGATAGCATCTGTTTGCCAGTAATGTCAAATGAACCATGTAAATTTAAAGATGATGTGAGTAGCACCAAACACACAGTAAACCACCTTGTAGCTGAGCCCAGAATTAATCTCTATGTCAACAGAGCGGAATCACAATAGACTACAGAAAGCCTTGTAGCTCAGCCTGCTCAAGTGAGACCCTCCTACTGAACACTCTTCCACGGATGCAAGACAAAAAAGAAATACATGCTATAGCTAATAACCACATGCCTCCTCCTACCTTCTCTGGCACATATATACATCTGCCCATTTTAGGCTTGAGGAGGGAACATATCTCCACAATTTAATTTAAATAAGAGATCAGGCATCACAAACTCAGAGCAGTGTATTTGTCCTAGAATGTGATTATTTCCTCTGATTATTTCCATACTAAAAATGTCATGAAGTGTCAGCCTCAAAGTATCTGACTCCATGTCCCAGTCTCACAGAGGCTTGATTTTGCTGATCAGACAAAGGGAAAAGAAATTGGTATAGTGAGTGAGAGAGGCAGTGTCCTTCAGACTCATTCAATGGCTATATCTTTGATGATCCAGCCAAGAGCCTGACCTTTTTAAGAGGCCTTCCCAGATGTTGCCCATCATCATCAATGACTCAGAAGTAAGTGCTGCTATGTTCAAGGGGGCTTGCTTAGTAGTAAAATGTATTTAGGACTACAGCATTTAGTTCTTAGGTCTGTAAGTTTTCCTGTCTCCTGCTAATACTAGTTCTGAGTGGAAATGATTTGGATTGATTCCAAGAAGGAGCCATTGACATAGAGGAGGGCATGATTTGTATTATATATATATGACAATATTTGTATACTGCTGTTCATTAAAAAAATCAAAGCAGTTTACAACAATCATACATAAATACAATACAAACAATGTAAAAATTTAAAAACTGATTGACCAACTATTATAGAAAGGTATTTTCTTAATTACCTGCATATGTTTGGTAGCATAGAAAGGTTTTCAGCAGACATTTAAAAGTTAAAACAGAAGGTGCCTGCTGATTTCATGGCCTATTTTCAGTATTTCAAATTCAGATGAAGAATTGTAGAACTCACCACAACATGAAGTGCAAGACAATGCCATTTCTGAGTTTGTACCTACAATCAAAGTATAAAGTACAGTCAAATACTACTGAATGCCAATGTCTGTTCTCTCTTCTTCCCCACTCCCGCAATACTATGGTAAAACTGTAGAGATGTGATTTTAATACCTGAGGTAGTAAATGGCAAGCATGGACCATAAGAGAATGGACAATGCTGTGGATTCTGTTGGCAGAGTCTCCATCACCATCTGGGAGAGATCAACAGGTGAAATACTGTTATGGAATTTGTGGGGTTGAGATTGATGATTTCTGTGAATTCCTTTACTAGCCTCTGATTTAGGATCTGCAAAGGAAGAAACCTGCTCTGCTGGTTAGACTAATTCCATTCAGAAGTTAATGGTTTTAGCCAAATCTGTCAAGTGTCCCCCTTTAACAAGTGTAATAATCTGTTATGGAAGCAATGTGGCCCATTAAGAACTCCGTTCAGGACAGAGGCCTTCCTCCCAACAAGGAAGAAGTTTGTGTGTCTGTAGAGTTAGAGGCTGGGAACTTTGAGAAGACTGTGGGAAGATATGATAGCACTCTTCAAGTACTTATTTATTTATTTATGATATTTATTAGTCGCTTTTTTTCCAAATGAAACTCAAAGCGACTTACAAAAAAGAATATATCTATCTATCTCAAAAGCATATACAGAATAAAGATAACAGTACAAAAGCATACCAAGCAAAACTCAATACAATAAATAGAACAATATGATAAAAATCGCAACACACAATACAACTCAAATACAGATTTTCTGCTACCCCCTCCTGTCCCCCAAACTCAGAACCTACTAGTTCAACCATCGTGCCCAAGACACACACACCCCCGGCTTAGGCTACAGGAAGCCTCACTTCAGGTATGTTTCTCAATCCTCCTAGAGTGCAGGACACGGAATAATGGGCTCAAGTTGCAGGAAGCCACATTTCGACTGAACATCAGGAAAAAAACCCAGACTGTTAGGGTGGTATGACAATGGAACCAATTACCTAGGGAGGCGGAGGGCTCTCCAACACTGGAGGTATTCAAGAGGCAGCTGGACAGCCATCTGTTGGGAATGCTTTAATTTAGATCCCTACATTGAGAAGGGGGTTGGACTCGATGGCATAGGCCTCTTCCAACTCTACAATTCTATGATAACTAGAAACAGACAGAAAGGCTTGCTTGCCCTCTGTGTCTGAAGAGACCCCAAAGCTATGGGCCTTGGGGAGCAAGATCTGATGGACTGTTAATGCTCAGAACCCTTCCATCTTAGTCTCTGGTTGTGAATATGTGTAATAAAAACCATATATCCTATGATTTCCACTGACCTGCTTTCTAAGGAAACCAAACCCTGGGTAAGTTCAGGAACTCCTGGAAATCTTGCACCGCCCAGAGAATGGGGTGGCATACAACACTGGTGTCAGGAGTAGAATTGAGTTTCTTGGAGGAAAAATCAGGAGCAAGGTGTTCCTGAGTCAAAATGGAGGGAGGAATAACAGCACTACTAAAACAGATGACATCATGGCACCAGGAGGACCAGCAACAAAGGCAAGATGCGTGCCAAAACGGAACAGCAGCAACGGCAATGAGAGTGCCAGGATCATTAGCAATGAATGGGAGAGATTTTTGGACTCACCTTTGAAGAGAAATAGGAGGCTTCATGTGAGGTGACCTGATCAACTGCTACAAGGGGTTGAGAGTGATCCAAGAGGACAGCTGCAGAGCACCCAGACTGGGTTGACTACAGAGATACTGGAAGTGGATGGGCAGCTGAAGGGCTTGGACTGTGAGGAGTTGCAGTCGGTGGCAGAGGAAAAAGAGGTATTGATCGTCCAGGAGCCTGCCGAAGGGAACACACCAGTAGGCTAGAAGTAAAACCCCAAGAATTGGAGGACAGGTGGAAAAAGAAGAAGAAAGTGCCTCGGAGAATAGGGGAGTAAAATTGGGATAAGAGATTATGCTGATAGGTTTTTTCATTCTGTGCGTGTCTGCTGGTGAAGAAAATGCAGGAGGAAGAAAGGTCTTTGGAGAAGGGTGAACAACAGGCTGAAGAAGAGCAACTGCTGCTAAGATTTCTCCACTCCGTGTGTGCCAGCTGAGGAAGACAAAGCTCAGGAGGAACTGGGTGTACAAGAGGAGCTGCCAGCACCTGGAGAAATGGCTGTGCAACAAAAAGTACAGGAGAAAAAGTTGGAAGCGTGTGTGCAAGTCCAAGAGGAGCTGCTAGCGCCTGGAGAAATAGGTAAGATAAAATGTCCAACTGACTTTGCCCCTAGGGTGCCCAGAGATGGCCTAACAGATGGGATCTAGCTCCTGTGCTGAGGGGATCCTCTAAGCAAGCTCCAGCAGTGATACCATGAGAGTACACTCAGGATGCCCTATGTTTGCAATTCCCTCCTGGGGCATTCTAAGAGTTGAGATGGCATTCACTCTCATCATATCACTGCTGGAGCTTGGTGATCCCCCCCCCCAGAGAATTATAGGACAAGAATTACAACTCTGCAGTATTCTTTTAAATATATAGATCAATAGATTAAGACACCCTATTCCAAGAATGGTTGCACATTTCTTCTTTCTGCCACACACACAAGCCCTACATTCCTAATTTTGCTCTTCTGCAAATCCAGGGTTTCTCAACTACCTTTTCTCTGCTGCCTTCCTACTGCATTTCAGGTGCTGCATCTCACTCACCAACAGTGGAAATCAGCTTTGGAAAAAGGGAGCTCCAATGTGCCCTGGGCTTTGCTCTCTGCTGCCAGGCAGCTTGCTGAGATGACCCTCAGAAAACGTTCCTGCTTTTTGCAATTGTAGAAGAAGCTCTGGAAAAAGGAAAAGTCAGTCTGTTAGGTTTGGAAGGACATTTCTGTGTCAGCTGAAATTCTAGGTGCCCCTATCGCAAGTTCTGAATGAGAAGAGAATTCATGCAAGTTGCAGCCTTCCTTGCAAGGGAGTGCAGTCCTTCCTAGATGATTCTCGGAGACTGAAGACGAAGGGCTGTCACTCACAGCTTTCCTAATATGGAGCTCTCAGAGGACATCATAACTCAAGAGACAAAGAAATACATCCCTTGAAGAGGTGTTTTGTATTTTCTATCAAATAAAAGCATCAATTCAGTTTTGTCAGTACATGCTATTTTTTCAAATGTCACAATTTAATCTCAGAGAGAGAGCAACTCAAATAAAGACAAATTCCATGTTTTGATTCATTAGAAAAGGATGAAAGATAAAATTGTCAGTATCCTAATTCCTTTCTACAAATGTTTGGCGTGAGTGTTCCTGGCATATTGTGTACACACACGGTCACCACACATCAAGAGGGATATTGTAAAGCGGGAAAGATGCAGAAAAGGGGAATCAAAATGACCAAAGTGCTGGAACAATGACTGTGTAATATCTGGGCCTTTTTAGTGTTGAAAAAAGGAAAGTAAAGGGGAACATATTAGATATGTAAAATTATGCAGGATGTGGAGAAAGTGGATAGAGAATTTTTTCTCCCTGTCAAATAATACCAAACCCAGGGTCATCCAACAAAGCTAAATGATGGGAGATTAGGACAGACGAAGGGAAGTAATTCTTGTTACAGCACAAACTATGGTACTCACTACTAGAAGATGTAGTGATGCCCAGGGCTTTTTTGAGATGATACGCACCAGTACAGAGTACCATCACCTCTTTTTTTGCTTACCCTGCAGCCATTTTGTGCTGGCACCCACAGCACTTTTATCCATGTATAAGTATTGTCACCTCATCAACATCAATGGTTCCTGTCATGATGGATTAAAAACTGGGCACTAATGAGGAATGGAAATGGTTCTGAGAGGGTGCAGGGGAAGGGGCTTGGAAAACAGTATTTAAAAAGGGATAGATATACCTTTCCCCCTATTTAAATTGCTTCATGAACTCTGTTATGTCTTTTATGTCTGCAGAGAGAGAGAGAGAGAGAGAGAGAGAGAGAGAGAGTCAACTATTCCCTACCCTAAAATTCCCAATTCTCTTTTCAGGTCAGGGAATAGATAACATTTATATATCATTAAAGTGTGTATTTATGTAGAAGAATGCTGAGTAAGAAATGTTATGGATTATCCGTTCTTTTAATTGTTTATATTATATATATTTCTTAATACTTTTGTAATAGTTATGTAATAGAATTTTAATTGATGTTTATTCTCTTATAACACTTTTGATACCCATGTCACATTTAGTTACATCCGAACGAAATAAAAGGTTAAAAAAAAGTAAACTAAAATTATATCACTTTATAATACAAATCTCTAAGTGGTTTACAATTAAGATACAATGAAAATAATAAAAATGCAAACAGCATTCATACAATTATCTAAACACTAGACAAAAGCAAAACTTCATTATATATAAGAAATGAAACTGACCAGTGTATAAAACAAAATATTAAAAATTTAGGAAAGCTTAGGTAAACACATACATTTGTAAGAAGCATTTAAATATTACTTTCTCCACCTCATGAATTAGGGTGCAATCCAACTCATATTTACACTGACCCCGGGGGTCCACCAGAGAAGTCCAGCCCAGCAGAAGGGTGCCGGCAGAAGCCAGCAGGAGGCATTCCGGGCTGTGTTGGAGGAGGGGACTTAGGCAACATCCAACTTCTGTTTGGCACACTCCTGCAGGTCCCAATCAGGGCCAAAGTTATGCTAGGAAAAAGGTTGGTCTAAGAAAATAATTACAATGGAAGTCTATGGAGTGTGCTTACTCCCCAGTAGGTGTATTTGTGAGAGACGGTTTTACTTTCTGGTCCCTGTGCACAGCTCCTAGCTGAGCCTGGGTTCAGCCAGTCCAGTGGCTTCCAGATGTGAAATGGATGCTATAGACCTTCCCGCCGGCTCCTCCTCCCCCAGCCCCCCTTCCGCCAGCTTCCTATGCGTTGGATTGCTGTTACTCAAGAGAGAGCATTCCAGAGGGAGGGTGCTATCATTGAGAAGGCTCACTTGTGCTTCCCCCCTCCAACAACTCCCTTGAATCTGCCCCTTGGCGTATCCTCACCTAAAGCAGCTTTGGCTTCAAGCCTCTCCTTCTTCGCTGTATTTATCATAAGGAAAAGGAAGAGCTCCCAGAGGTATTCCTCCCCAGGACAGATCCTGCAGGTCAGAATTTGACAGAATGACCTGTTCAAATTTTTTTTTAAAAAAAGCCTCCAGAATTTTTCCAGCCTAAAACCGAATGGGAAGGTGAAAAGTTGAGCTGGCAGTGTCTTCATGTTCTATGTGCCTGCATTGAGCATACAGTAGTCCACCCAGAGCTTGGAAGTAATTAGTTACAAAAAATGAATTCTTTGTAATTTATTACTTTTTTGAGGCCCGAGTGGGTAATTTCTTTACATTTTGATTGTAAGAGAAGGAGGAGTTTTATTACTTTTGAGGAGTAACTGTAATGTTTCCAGCATTACTTTTGGGCATTACTGGGGGGGCGGGTAGGAGCAGAGGAAGTCTTCTGCACTTCTGATTCATGATGAAAATAATGAGCCTCAAATTGGGCTACTGCACAGTGCTGCTCTTCCCTTGTGCTCTGTGGGTGTTTAGGAGGCAGCAAGGGAGGAGGTGGAGAGCGAAACGGGGGTGGAGTGGAGAAAACAATTATTAAAAAAAATATGGCGGTGGAGAAGAATGGAGTGGAGGGAGAAAGGAGCCAGAGGGCAAGGGTGAAGGAGGCAGCAGTGGAATAGAGATGAAGAACTGTAGAAGTGAGAGACAACAATATGTGTATGTGTGTTAATACTGTGTTTGCACTTGGCACGTGAAGCAACCTCTGCTGTTCTTCCTGGCTACTTTGCTGCATTTGCAATGTTTTAAGTTTTTTGCACCCCAGGGCAAAATGTTTGTTTGGGTGGGTGTGGTTTAGTTGGTGGCAGGACAGAGTCCGGGAGGCGGTTGAGTGAAAGAGATGACACTTGCTGGCTGAGAATGTGTGTGTGAGTTGCACTTGGTTTGACGCATAAAGATCTGAGTGGTGGCCTTTGCCTCCCTCCCTGCCTCCCTTACCAGCGGAGAGATCACCACTGCTATCTTATGGATAATAAGAATTGTTCTACTACCTGTCTCTCTCTCTCTCTGTTTATTTTTCATGTTGTTTTAGGCTACTTGGGTGTGCAGTAGCCAAGGCCAGCACCTTGTAGACTCTCTAGTGGTATTTTTAAAGTAACTTAACTGTAATTGTAGTAATTACATTCGAGTAACGGTACAGTAATCAATTCCTTTCGGAACAATTGTAATGGTAATTTATTCCTTTTTTGGGCCATGTAATAGTAATTGTAATTTATTCCTTTTTAAAGTAATCTCCCAAGTTCTAAATCCACCTACTCCATCCTATTGTAGTACTAAGCATATGTGCATTCTCATATTCATATAGGTATACTGTTGATCATTTATGATTAAAGGAAAATCAAGAGGGTTCGAAATTATGGGGACATGGAATCATGAGACTTACAGCATATCATAGCAAAAAGGAGACAGGATCTTATGATACGAGCAGAACTATATCAAGGCACATACAAATTCTTTGCTAATATTTCAAATATAAAAATTGATGAATGTGATGTCCCCATCCACCTATCCCTGCCTTCCTGCAGCAGGTGAGGGGATGTCTGCTTCTATATACTGTAAAATCTACCCTTTACATATGTACAGAGGTTATTCAACATCTCCCAACCTTTATGTGCAATATTTTCACCCACAGCCTGTGCACTCCACAATAGCCCACCCTTATATCTGGATGATCTTGGATACCTCAAAACCCACTGTGATTATATTTATTGCTAGCCTGCATGCGAGGCAAACCTTTCCTTCAAGGGATATCCTTATGGTATAAAGCGGCCACCAGTTTCAGTATGAAACACCTTTAAAGTATTTATCAAGAAACTCTGAAGATTGTGTGCATTAGATTCAGTGCCATTTGTTATGATACCACCTCCCTGACTGATATTTGGTATACAGTAACTAAGCTTAGATGTGAGTATGGGACAAGATAAACAAAATGATACTTTATTTACATATGAATATTTTAAAACATTAAAGATGGAATTAAACTCTATATATCACTACACTACACTACACTATCTAGCTAAATCTCTATCCTCCTCAGACTAGCCTCCACCATCTACCCCAATTCCTCATCTAAGGGCTCGTTCACACGGCAACTTACTGTGAGATTGGTGCTACTTGCATCCCTGTTTAATTCACATGGTTTACATGACGTTGCAGGCATGACGTTAACCCAATCCGCTGAAAATGCAAAAAGTGAAGTGAAATCATCTCCGCTTTGCTGTGTTCCTCCATGTAGGTGCTTTGCTTCAATGTTTTTGGCTGGGCGGGTGGATCGTCACTTTCAGATACTCCTCTTTCTACACCCACAAAACTTGCCATGAATTCCATTTTGTTTTTGGTGGCTTAACCAGCCACTTCCGACTCGCTCTGTCCTCCTCCAGTGGAGTTTGCTATAGCCTTCCTTCCCCCTCCTTTCCCCCACCGTTAAGTTCATAGCTACTTTTTTAAAAAAGGGCTTTACTGCAAACATGCCAGGAAATGAAACTGACAGACAGAAAAATGGATGGGTGAATGATAATCAACAATTATCTGCTGAATCTGCCAAACAGGAAAGCATTGGTTTTTTGAAGGCAAGGGGGAAAAGTCTGACAAGGCAACACAGAGGAAGGCAGAGAGACAACCCCAATTCTTTTCACATGACTGCCGCAGCTGCTGCCTACTTTGCCTTTCACTCACTCCCCCCTATAATCAGTTTACTGTCAATTGCACCCGCATGCAATTGACAAGGAACAATGAAATTGACAAAAACCCTCCCCTTCTCCATTAGCAAAATCCATAGTCTGGAGGAAGTAAAAATGTAAAATTGGGGGTGGGGCAACAAGGAAACAGCAATACTAAACCTTTCCAGAGGAATGCTAACTAGTCTGAATGGAAAACAGCAGATTTGAAGGTACAGAGTGTGAACCTTGCAAATCTATTGCAATGGGAAAAGCTGTGTCTTTACTACGAAGTTCAGCTCCTGTGTGAATGAGCCCCAAGTATTCAATCGCCTGTTGTGCTTTTCCAGGAGAATCAGGGAGGGGAGCCAGTTGAGCCCCAGCTTCCCAGATAGAGCAGGGGGAGGAATCAGAGATAGATGAGGCTTTCGAGGGCCATGAGGGAGGGGGTGTAGTTGACAGGCTGCCAGTTCCCATGGACAGTTCTCCCGCTGAAGCAAACCTCACTCCACCTACAGACACCCCAACAGAGACATTGGAGAATGATCTGGCATGCACTCCAACTCCACCCCCCCAGGACCTGCCTGGTACTTCAAACTCTTTCCCACCTCCTGAAGCGGAGCAGGCACCTATCAAGCCTGTACTATCAGATGAGCTGGCGGAGGCTTGCCCCTCTTCGCCCCACACAAGATGCCGCGAGAAGGTGGGACTCCAAAGGAGTCAGAGATTACGGGCGAAGATGTTTCCTACTTAAGGCGGCTTCCCCCTGACTCGGTTGCTGAGTCAACTTTCTTCACACGCTGCAGAGTATGCTTAGGTAGCTTAGATAGGGATAGAAGTGAGTTAGCATAGCTAAGTCTATGAAGCGCGCTGCTTTCGATATCTCAATTACTTTAATAAAACAACAATTAATTCCAGTCTTGCCTACGACTCGTGACTTGCACTCTGGGCAGGACATCCCCAGAATAAAACTAACTGACTTTACTGACACAACCTCTTCTGTGTTTAAAAAGAAATCCTTACTCATTCCCTCCTCCCAACCAGAGAATCCAACACCCGATCAGAAACTTTCATGCCAAATACTCCCTAACATTCTATTTTACCCCTCCCCTCTCTGCTTACCAAATAAGGACATATACTAACCAATAAACATCAGTAGAACCTGGATAACATATTTACATAGTCTTGTGATATCACAAATGAACACAGATTTTCAATAGCAAGTTTACATTACACCTGTGTAGTGCAGGATATTTCAGAAGTATAGCCTTAACAAATGTCTCAGAAACCAGGCCAGATGTACATGTATTGCAAAACAGGATGAAGTAATCTTCTTGTCTGGGGCAATAATAGCAAAGAATAGGGTGAAAGGTTGTCACCAAAAGACTGATGGTGGGTTTGAGGACCAATCAGAAAGAGACAACCCCAAGATGGATGGAGATAGGGAAGGGGATAAAAGGCTATTTTCAGATAGATACAAGGGGTAAAGAGATGGATAAGAGCTGGAATGGAAGAACTAACTAAGTAAGAGCAGGAGAGAGGAAAGAAGGATTGTTATGAGTGCTCGGCTAACCCCCACTTTAGTTCATTTGGAGTCAAAGGGGTGGCAAGCCCCTGGAGCATTCTGGACTATAATTCCCACCCCACACCCCCTGTTTTCTGACTCGTTGTGCCTTCCTAAATATTGTGAAATGAGGACAAGAAGCAAGGACCATATTTTGGCACTTTTGGAGGAACATGAAGACCCTGATTTAAATGTTGCCTCATTTTTTGGCGGATTTGCATCATGCCCAGCAGAATAATCCCATTGCTCAAAGACAGCATTAGAAAGCAGAAATAATTTTTCTGAGTGTCAGCAACAAATACATACACAACATGGGATCACCTCATACTCAGACCCCTCCTTTTCATGTTGATTTGTAAGAGAGAAAGTGTACTTAGGAGGGGGACCGAAGACCTGGGGGGGCGGAGATAGTGATCTGAGCTCCAACATGTGTAACTAAGGTCTCAAGGAATGCAGCGCAGGACTGCAGGCCACAGAAGGAAGGGAGTCTGTGTCTCAGAGCACACCTTGAGGCGAAGAGATTCTTTCCTGCTTTTTGGTCAGAGCTCCTTCACATCCCTTCATAGAATCATAGAATAGTAGAGTTGGAAGGGGCCTATAAGGCCATCAAGTCCAACCCCCTGCTGAATGCAAGAATCCAAATCAAACCAAGCTGTATTCCACTGCCCACTCCTAGGTCTAGGATAGGTAATCTTGTCATTCCTTATAGCAATAGGGAACTTTTATTTCTTTAATGTAGAGTTATGAATGGGTTAGTGTATTAATGCCACACACCCAGTAATTTTGTAATGCTATTCTTCTCTTTTCTCTCAATAAATGAAAGCTTTGCTTAGTCTGTTTTGGACCTGCATGACACATCCAAAACACAATGATACAATGTGCAAAACATCTCTGAGAAATTTAAATTTAAATTATTTTAGCTCCCCTAGAAATGTCTCACTTGTTTTGCTCATACCAAAGCCTCTTTAGGAACCTAGAGATATGAGGGAAGTGAGAGAGACAGAGGCACCTGAACATTTTTGCTTGTCTTATCAAAATGTTTTTGGTTGCCCTTGACATTCTTCAATTTCTGCCCAATCAAGAGTCTCCAAGGTTACATCCAGTATTTGGCTTTAGGCAATACCAGAGGGCAACCTAGAGGTAATCTAAACCCTTTGGGATACTCTGCTAATCCTCATATCTTTGGATTCTCCTTGAAATATCGCAGATATTGTGCTGGAAGAAAATTTCCAGCTTTGGCTCAAGTTACATGTTGGGTGAGAAAAGTTCATGCTACTAGAAAAAAATGCAGTGGTGCTTCTACTTTTCAGTTCCTCTGCAGTATTACTAATGAGCCCAGCTGGAGATGTATTGTTGGCCTTAAACAAGTTTTTAAAGTATTCCTGTCCAGTTGGAGGTTCATGGGCATTTACTGGGGCATTTAGTGCAAGCTATGGCTTGTTCTTACAGCCACAGCTTGAATTTACTTTGCAAAGGTGTTTTTTTCAAATATACAAAAAAAGGGAGCTCCCTTTCCCTCCTTCCCCCTCTCATTCAGCTGCTTCCAGTGGGGTGCCTGCTTCGTGCAGTGACTGTTGTTGCTAAGGAACACCAGAAGCTTCCCATAAGACACCAAAGACCTGCTTCTGACTTCCTTTGAAGTGCTTTTAAGCTATTAGAATGGTGAGAGCTCTACTGTCTGGAAATCTAAACATCTAAATTTTGGCTTCTCAAGATGGGAGCCTTCAGAACACTAGGAAATGCTTTGTACCCTGGCTTTAAAATTACAGAGACTTGTGGACTGAACAGTGAGACTCCACTTATTCAGCAACTGATCTGGTGCATATCTCAGGAGGCTTGTGTTTGTGTGTGTGACTCCCTCATTTTTCACTGATATTCCACTTTGTGGACTTTACTTTCTTCCTTATATTTCACAGCACAAGAAGCAAATGTTTCTGTTATTTGGCCTACTCACTTTTGCCCCACCAACTTTGCCTCTGGCTTCACCCCTTAATGGCCCGCATAAGGTTGGCCATATACAAATCTGGCCCTCGGGCTTAAAGAGGTTCCCACCCCTGGCCTTTCCATCTATATGAATGCAGAGCTAACACAAGACATTTTGTTGCCTGAGGTGGAACAACAAATTGCAACCCCCCCCCACACACAATACCCGAGTCTGGCCAAATGGTTTTAGCACTTGAGCCAGAAAGTCCTGCAGTTGCCTCTCAATGGCACTAGATATTCAACAATAATAAATTATTATTAATAAACAATTATTTAATAATAAATTAAAATAACCAACAATTAATTTGCTATGATGAACTAGGTTGCCAGGTCAGAAGCATCCCAAACCCTGAGATTTCAGGGGCAGGCCCAACTGATGTCATTAAGCATGATACATTAAACATCAACCACAGTTGCTTGGGGCATACAATTCAAACAAAAACATTTATCTGATTGGAAATTAAGATAGAAATCTTAGCTAAAAGATGGAGCCTGGGTAGGGAACATTTAATCTAACTAACTCACTTCTGGCAATAAGGGTTTAAGTGCCCTCAGGCCAGGCCAGTCACCAGAATGCCATTGTAGAAAGAAAGGAGCAGAGTGTTGTGGAGATGTTAAATGGGAGCACTCAGGAGTAAAGATGGATGCCCTTGAAGGCTGCAATTCTAAACACACTTACTAAGCGACTAAGCCCACAGACTCAACAGGACTTACTTCTGAGTAGATATTGTTACAATTGTGTTGTTGGTAAGGCTTGACTAGGGATCCTCTGCAAAGATATCCATATCCAAGCAGCACTGGCAACCCACTGCCTGGAATGCCCTGCCCCTACCTTTTAACGTGGCTGCTCCAGACTTCTTTACATATTTCACCCTTCACTTCAGAAAGAGGTTTGAGAAATGAGTAAGAGTAAGAAGATTCTGTACCCTTTTCTGTCTACCCTGTGGGCTACTATAAACTCACTTTGACAGCCAACCCAATTCCAGTGTGTAATAATTGACAGAGAGAAAACGCACTTGGTTTGGTCTACCTTCACAGGCAGCAGCTTGGGAATAACAATTAGCAGCTACACTTCCAAATATGTGAATTCTCTTTTACCACTATTGGGCAAGAAACAAACCATACTCCATCCAACAAGGTGCATCATGAGTGGGTTTAAGGGGGTTGAACTGAACACGTGGAACTACTGTTGTTTCTTCTATGGCTGTAAGGGAGTGAGGTTAAAGATAAATGAAATGCACATAAAAAAGAAAAACAAAAGACAGTGATGATTTCCTAAATGCAATACCATACTAACAACAAGATTCCTGTAAGACAGAAAACTCAGCATCCCACAAACAGTCAGGATTTATAACCAAAAACCAAAACTAAAAAAAATCCTGGCAGTCTGGCAGCCAAGGTCACAGAAATCTCTACGCAGCACAGCCTGACCTAGGGTCTGCAGTTAGTGCAGAATGTTGTGGCACAATTGCTGACATGAGTGAGACCCTATCAGCACATAATACCTCTGCTCTGAAATCTGCACTGGTTGCTGATTTGCTACCAGGCCAAGTTCAAGGTGTGCTTTCCATGTTATGGGTTCCACAAAGTACTTGTTCTGCTCTTGTCAGAAATCTGTCCTTTAGTGTGGCAGCACCTATGCTTTGGAACTCCCTGCCTATTGACATTAGCAGGTGCCTTCATTGTACTCTTTTCAGCACCTGCTTAAAACATTTTTGTTTAGGCAAGCCCATCCAGGCATGTAGAAGCTATTATGTTTTTTGCCTGTTTTTAACTCATTGTTGGCATTATTATTTTGAATGTTTTTAAATACCTGTCGTTAACAGTTTTTGCCAATAATTTTATTGTTTTAATTCCTTCTGTAAACTGCTTTGAGATTTTTTACAATATAAATGTAAATACATAAATAAATTTTGGAGTCACTGTGGCCCTTGGGTCTCTTTCCACTTTTAGGAAGAAAAGAATTTGCCTTATATTGACTTGGGGCATTTGATACCCTCCAGCTCAGTACTGATGACATGGATTAGCACTGGCTTTCGTGGATTCCAGGGAATAGTCTTTTCCAGAAATTGAATTTTGGACATTTGCATTCAAAGCATATGCCCTACCACTGATCTGCAGCCCTTCCCCTGTTTAAAAGAGTATCTTTTAAAATTGTTCTTTTCAATTCATTAATGAATGCACATGATGCTTAGAGTAGATCCATACCATTCATTTAAAGCACACATTTGAAGCACATGAATCCCACCACAGAATCATGGGAACTGTAGTTTGTTAAGGGTGGTGAGAATTATAACTGGGAGAGTAAAACTTCACTTCTCAGGATACTTTAGGGGAAGTCACATGCTTTAAATGTGAGTTGGATGTGCTTTAAATGTATTGTGTGGATCTACTTTATAAACTTTGACTGCATGTAAATCATTTTAATTATTTTTTTTCAAAATGGAAATGAGCGATAGTGTACTGAATGACCATGGGCTACTCAACATCTGTCAGCCTATCTGCCCCTCAAGATGAAAACTACAGAAGTGAACCATGGGCACCCCAAGGAAGAAGGGCACACTTAAAATGTAGAGGAAATAATAATCTACAACCATAGTGTGAAATCTTATTGGGACACAGTATGAAGAAATATGTATATAAGCATGAATGTCAAAGATGTTTATTATGTACACAATCTGTAAATATATTTATAGTGCAATCCTATGTTTGTTTACTCAGAAGCAAATCCCAATATATTCAATGGGGCTTACTTAAATAGGGAAGTGTGCAGAGAACTGCAACCTCCAAGTGAACTTCATTCACTCAACCCAAAATTCAGAATCATGCCACTTTAAGCTGTTTTGCAACAGTTTATACTTGTTTTTATGGTTTTTGGATTTTGAAGGGATTTATTTCCTATTGTGAGCTGCCTTGGTTTCCAATCACCAACCCTACCTCACAGGGTTGTTGGAAAGACTCCATACACACACACACACTGCAGATGTAAAAATACATACACCCCATATACTAAGATGCATCCAAACTCAGAGGAAGCGAATGGTAAACCACCTCTGAATACCTCTTACTACAAAAACCTTATGAACAGAGTATCCAAATTGCAACATGAGATAGTGCTGGAAGATGAGAACCCAAAGTCAGAAGGCACTCACCGAGCTACTGGGGAAGAACTAAGGACAAGTACGAGTAGCGCTGTGACTAATGACACAGCTGGGTCAAAGCCAAAAGGAAGCCCAGAGGGTGATGCGCACAGATACGAAAGGAGAGTCCGGAGTTGTACGACGCACACAATAGGAACATGGAATGTGAGAAGCATGAACCAGGGAAACTTAGAAATGGTCAAACAAGAAATGGAATGCATCAACATTACAATACTTGGTGTGAGTGAATTAAAATGGACAGGAATAGGACATTTTCAATCAGGTAACTACAAAATATTTTATGCAGGAAATGAGAAATCAAGAAGAAACGGGGTTGCTTTAATAGTGAAAAGTGATGTAGCAAAAGCAATTAGGAGCTACAACGCAAGGTTGGAACGAGTGGTATTAATGAGATTAAACGGGAAATCTATTAACATAACCATTATCCAAGTCTATGCTCCAACGTCAAATGCAGAAGAAGAAGAATTGGAGAGATTTTATGCAGAAGTACAGGAGGAAATTGATCACACACCAAAACAAGATATGATGATAATCATGGGGGACTGGAATGCAAAAGTAGGGAACAGAGAAGAACTAGGAATTGTGGGGAAATGTGGCTTAGGAGACAGAAATGAAGCAGGAGAAAGACTTATTGAATTCTGTGAAGCCAATGGTTTGTTTCTTGCAAACACATTTTTTAAACAACCGAAAAGACAACTGTACATGCGGACATCACGAAATGGTCAATATAGGAATCAAATTGATTACATAATTGGTAGCAGACGATGGAGAAGTTCCATACTTTCTGCAAAAAACAAGACCAGGAGCAGACTGTGGTACACATCATGAACTGGTCATATCAAAAATCAGAGTAAAGCTACAGAAGAACAAAGCAATCATATTGCCAAAATACAATTTAAATAACATTCCAGAAGAATATTAAGATCAAATAAGGAACAGATTTGAGGCTTCAAACTTAGTTGACAGAGAACCAGAAGAACTATGGACTGAAGTCAGGGACATGATCAGGGAAGAATGCAAAAAGAGAATACCTCTAGTTAAAAAGAAAGACCTCAATGGATGACTGAAGAAACTCAGAGAGAAGGAAAGCAAAAGCAAAAGGAGATAGAAACACAGTCAGAACTCTAAATGCAACAATACAGCGACTAGTACATAGAGACAAAGAAAACTATTACAATAGTTATTGTATAGAAACAGAAGACGACAACAAAAAGGGTAGAACAAGAGCCCTATTCCAAAAGATTAGAGAAATTAAAGGGTAATTTAAAGCAAGAGTAGGGATGTTGAATAATCCACAGGGCAACATACTGACTGACCGAGATGAAATAAAAGGAAGATGGAAGCAATACACTGAATAACTCTATAAAAGAGATGCAAGGATGACAGATTCATTCACGGAGGAACCATATGATGAAGAACCAGAAATTTTAGAATGTGAGGTAAAAGCTGCTCTTAAAATACTTGGAAGAAACAAATCACCAGGAACAGATGGCATACCAAAAGAGTTGCTACAAGCTACTGAGACTGAATCTGTCCAAATTTTGACAAAAAATTGTCAACAAATATGGAAAACTAAACAATGGCCCACAAACTGGAAGCGTTCAATATATATCCCACTTCCAAAGAAAGGGGATCCCAGGGAATGCAGTAATTATCGAACTATTGCCTTAATATCCCATGCAAGTAAAGTAATACTCAAGATTCTACAACAAAGGCTTTTACCATATATGGAGTGAGAAATGCCAGACATCCAAGCTGGATTTAGAAAGGAAAGAGGCACCAGAGATCATATCGCAAACATATGTTGGATAATGGAAAGGAGCAAGGAATTTCAGAAGAAAATCACCCTGTGCTTTATAGATGACAGCAAAGCCTTTGACTGTGTAGATCATGAAAAACTATGGAATGCTTTAAAAAAAAATGGGGGTGCCACAGCATCTGATTGTCCTGATGTGCAACCTCTACTGTGGCCAAGAGGCTATTGTAAGGACACAATATGGAGAAACCGATTGGTTCCCCATCAGAAAGGGTGTGAGACAGGGGTGTATTTTATCACCCTATTTTTTTAATCTGTATGCAGAACATATCATACGGAAAGCGGGATTGGACCAAGATGAAGGAGGTGTGAAAATTGGAGGGAGAAATATCAGTAATTTATGCAGATGATACCATACTCTTAGCAGAAACCAGTAATGAGTTGAAAAGAATGCTGATGAAAGTTAAAGAGGAAAGCACAAAAGCAGGACTACAGCTCAACGTCAAAAAGACTAATGTAATGACAACAGAAGGTTCATGAAACTTTAAAGTTGATAATGAGGACATTGAACCTGTCAAGGATGATCAATACCTCAGCACAGTCATTAACGAAAATGGAGACAATAGTCAAGAAATCAGAAGAAGGCTAGGACTGGGGAGGGCAGCTATGAGAGAACTAGAAAAGGTCCTCAAATGCAAAGATGTATCACTGAACACTAAAGTCAGGATCATTCGGACCATGGTATTCCCGATTTCTATGTATGGATGTGAAAGTTGGACAGTGAAAAAAGCGGATAAGAGAAAAATGAACTCATTTGAAATGTGGTGTTGGAGGAGAGGTTTGCGCATACCATGGACCGCGAAAAAGACAAATAATTGGGTGTTAGAACAAATTAAACCAGAACTGTCACTAGAAGCTAAAATGATGAAACTGAGGTTATCATACTTTGGACACATCATGAGAAGACCTGATTCACTAGAAAAGACCATAATGCTGGGAAAAACAGAAGGGAGTAGAAAAAGGGGAAGGCCAAACAAGAGATGGATTGATTCCATAAAAGAAGCCACAGACCTGAACTTACAAGATCTGAACAGGGTGGTTCATGACAGATGGTCTTGGAGGTCACTGATTCATAGGGTCGCCATAAGTCGTAATCGACTTGAAGGCACATAACAACAACAACAACATATAAATAGTTTATTGTCAAACCAACTGGTCATTGCAGAACATTTTTAAAAAATTAGTATTAGTTTCCTACATAACAAAAACTGTGATACCTAAGTAAGCCCTGCCTAATTGCTTTAAAAATAGGATTATAGGGGAAGAGAAAGATTTACAACACAAACACAGTTCTTTGCTATGTTCACTCAAAAGTCTCATTAATTTACAGCACAGTCCTAACCATGTCTACTTAAAAGTAAGTCCTATTGAATTCAATGGGGTTTACTCCAGGTATGTTGGATTAGCATTGCAGCTTTACTCCCAGAAAAGTATAGGATTCAAGTTTCATATTGGGAAGGTTTTCATAACACTGCCCTCTTGAACAGCTCAGGAAAATTTAAATTTGTTTGACTCCTGCACACAAGAGAGAAAAAAACCTGAAAACTATATACTTACTCAATTTATGAGATTTTCAGATAAGCGGGAATAAACAACCATTTTCTTGTGTTGCAATGGGGTCTAGGTACTAACTGGAGGTCAACAAATCGCAACCCTGACTTTACTTATTGGCCACAAAGCTGAAAGGGTGGGGTAAGAGCAGCCTGATATGAGCTGATTTAACAGAAGCTGGGGTGTGTGTAATGTTTTGGTGCATATCTCGTGAACCAGACCACCTAGAAACTTTTTTAAAAAAATTAAAGTGGAGAGTCGGGAGATTAAGGTGACACAGCTGGATACCCAGAGATGACCCCCAAAATCCAGAGTCTCCAGACAAAACTGGACACCTGGCAACCCTAGATGTTACCCAAATCAGTGACCTTCTGTGGCTGTCTCTCTCTTGCCTAATGGTAGGGCCATCCCTGTGGCATGGCTTTCTCCATCCAAGTTCATGGCCTTTCCTCCTGAGACTGGTTCAGTCTGGCCTGCGCCGTTGTAGGGATAGGTGTCAAACCTTCCTAAGATGTTCATGCATAAAGTCTGCTATTTAACAGTTCATGTGTTAACTCTCCCATTTCAAAGGCTCATTTCAATTTCATGGCTGAGTAAGAAGCTATACCTCTCACTAACATCTTTAAATAATGGTACTTTAGTACTACTCTGCACACTGAACCCTATTTAAGCAGGTGATTTGTTTGTTTTTGGCATTAGCAACCCAAAGGGCATTTGATGACACTGCTGTAAACAAAGGCATGTCAGGAGGCTGTGCTTTATTGCTCCCCCCATTCCTCCAGTCAATGTCTTTAAATATCTTTGCAGTCATTGTTTGTCTCCAAATTCGCATCTAGGCTCCAGGTCTGCTGAGGCATGCAGAAGATGCATTATATGCCTTGTAAGTGGCAAAACATGACTTTTACAGTACTCAAAGTGTGTGATTTAGCTGCTTAAAGAAACAGGATTTGGTTATGTTTTAAATGATCTAGTATTGTTTCTTTTCTTTTTTCTTATGTAAAAAGAAATGTTTTTACCCTAAACAATTTTACATCGCGTGTCATCATGAAAATAAAGAAGTTGCACTGGGCAAAATGTGATAGTGAATTAATGCTTTTTCTCCACTAGGCAGGACCAATCAGATTTGAATCTGTGGCTGTTTGCCTGAGCGGGAGAGCAGCCCCTCCCTTTCAGTTCTAGAATGTACTACAGCTAACTGTAACCAAAAAAAAAGTTTGCAGCATGGCAAACATCCAAGAAGGAAATCACAAAAGTACCCAAAGGAAACATAAGAGATAGAATGAAATGACAGAAAGTGAAATCCTAGGGCAAGACTACCAGCCCACAACCACACAACTGTCTCATTCACAACCACATCTCACCCCCTCAGCGGTTACACTTAATAAGGTGGGTCGCATCTCCTGCAAGACAATAAGCTTATCTCAGAAAGTCCAAAATTCTTGTTTGCTTGTTTGTTTATAAATAATACATTGCGGGATACTTTTAAAGGCAGAAGCCCTCTCAAAACAGCTTTATAAGGCAAAGTACCCCCCTCCTGATTTTAACTTACATTGTAAAAGCAATGCTTTAAATGTTTTACCCTCAAAGAGCTACAGTTTCCAGCACTCTAAGCAAACTACTGTTCCTGTAATTCTTTGGGGGAAGTCATTTGATTTTAATGTATGTTGAATGTTCCTTAAATGTATGGTATGGATCTGTCCTATGAGAAAAGAGGGTAGTGATTTGCATGAAATATACATGTGCTATTTTACGTTCTTTGATCTACTCACTTTTGCCTCTGGTCTCACTCACCACTAGAATGTGGTCCTTGGAAAATTGCCCAGAAGGGAATGCAGCCTCAGTTCTGAGCAGGAAGAATATTTATGTGATACATAAACTGATTTAAGGTGAAATTTAAAGAGATATGTCAAGGAAGAACATTGTTTTGATTTTAATATTTTTCTGTGGCTTATTGGGATGTATTCAGCACAGCGCTAAAGCAATTGTTCCATCAGCGCAAGGATTTCTCCTTGCATGATGGAGTTATATCTTCCTCTTCCCCCTGTGCACCCCCTAAATCTGTTCTGGTGTTTTCCCCAACCCTCTGGAACAGATTTGGGTTCAGTGCAAGGTGTGCATGGGGTAGGAGAGAGGGGGAATCCTTGTTGCGCTAGTGCTAACCCCAGTGGTGGCTTGAGCCTACTGGACCTGGCAGGGCTGCTAGAGAGTCATGGAGACATGGCCAATGAGGTCACGGGGTGTGGCCAGTTGTTCTGATATGATCCCCATCCTTCTTCTTTGCAAAGACATCTGTGGATACTTAAGCACTGCAGTTGTACAAATACTTACCTAAACTGAAAAGTGTCTTACGTTGGTTCAGAAGGGATCCTTGTTGTCACAGTTGCTTCTCTGCTGGTAGAAAAGTTGAGCAGCCACTTCGTGTTCTGATTCTCTCCCTATCCTCTTCCTTTGCCATAAAACAATGGACACTTAAACACTGCAGTTTTATTAATAATTTGCACCTAAGTAAGTGTCATACCTTGGTTCAGAATTGTTGTCACAATTTCACAGTGGGTTCGTGCCAAAGAAACCATGCATTACTCAGAAGTAATTCCCACTGAATTCCATAGGGATTGCTCCCTCACAAATATGTATAGCAGGGGTTCCCAGACTGTGGTCTATGGACCACTGGTGATTCATCAGCTTAATTTAGGTGGTTCACTGAGTGTCTGTAAAAATACAGTTAATAATTGTAAACTATCTGGCACAGCACATTACAATTGCTACAACAGGAAGAATAATAATTAAGTATTCCACCAAGACCCTGAGCAATTTTCAAGTCGTACGTGGGGGGAAAAGTTTGAGAACCTCTGATGCATAGGATTGCAGCCTGAATAGGCTAGTCTTAACGCAAGACTGTTAACAAGGGCCTTCATAAATTTCCAGACCTGTGGGAAAAGATTATTCCCCTCCCCCAGCTTATTCATTTCTAAGTCTTCCTTCCAGAATGTGGAATAAGGTAGAGTGATATTAATTAATGCTACCTTGGGCTCCTTGGAGATAAGGTGGAATGTATATAAACTCAATAATGACAAAGAATAATAATAAAGAGTCTATATCCAGCCTACCTGTGTCTGATTTTGAACTGGGGGAACTGTGTGTGTGTGTGGGCAGGTTTAGAATAATTAAAAAAACCTGCCTCTAAATATCAAAAGAAAAATGATCTGGGGCTGGGACACAACCAGAATATTCAGGCCTACAAATGTTGGTCTTTACATATAGATCCTTGGAAAATCCAATGTGTGACTGCCTGCTTGGACAAGCTTGCCCGGGTGGGGTGTGCAGGCAGGGTGCAATCTATGCTCCCATACTATATATAGGCTCTGCACATTGAGTTCTCATTTGAACCATCCTGCTTTTTGTAATAACATTTTAGTCAAAGTATTTTATACTCTTCTATCCTTACAACAGCCCTGTAAAGTAGATTATAGAGCAATTTTATCAAAACAACAAAAAGAACAGTACTAGCACCTTAAAGACTCACACAGTTATTATTGCTTAAGCTACAGTCCACTTCATCAGATGCACCATTCTTAGTAATCCATGAAAGTTTATGTAACAAATACGTTCGCTAGTTTTTAAAGTGTCACTGGACTGTATCATTTCTGATACCCCTTTGATTGAAAGTGTACTCAGAGTAATATACCCAATACCATATAATGAGCCTGTGGCAAGAGGAGGAATTTTAAATTAGATTTTCTGGTGGGTTGGCTTATTGAGAAGGAAAATGTGCAATCATGATCAGGGCTGGCAGCAAATGGCGGTGATGCCGCAGATCACAAATAAGGAGCTCTCAGCCCCCTCATAGACCATATATGCCCATAGTGCCTGCCTGCTCCACCTAAATCTCCTCCCTTTCTATGAATGCCCTGCATGCTGTACGCACAGCTACCATCAACCAAGATGGCAGCAGAGGCTTCTCTAAGGGGTTGATGCCTCTACCATCATGTGCACTGCCATCAGCCCCTTAGAGAAGTCACTGCTGCTATCTTTGTTGATGGCAGCATCCTGTGTGCCCAGCATTCACAGAAAGAAAGAAAAGGTAGGTGGAGCAGTCCCACATGGTCTGGGGGGGGGGGCTGGGAGGAGGGGCCCCAGAGCAGGCTGGTACCTAAGGGCCCAGTCATGCCTGGTACCGGCCCTGATCATTATTAGGAATTATAAGCTTCAGAAATAAATGGCATGAGCATGTACAGAGTGTACCAGTCTCACCAATGAGAAAATCTCTGTATTTAATAAGATGATTCCACAACATCCATTGCTGGCCAAAAGAAATGAATCTCCCAGGATACCTTTGAAGAAATTGTTAGGGATCATGAGTGGGATAGTGCTATTGAACTCAATGGCCTGCTTGTGGGCTTTGCACAGGCACCTGCCACTGTGAGAAGAGAAGGCAGTACTAGATGGCCTTTGTCTGATCCAGAAGGGCTCTTCTTATGTTTTTATGTTCAGAAAGCATAAGCAATACACAAAGAAAGGGATTTATAGTATTTGCTTTCCACTTACAGTACTCCCTCCACCTGCAGACTCTTCCAAGTCCACTTTCTCAAAGCATTGGAAAACCTATCTCTTTGGGATAAGTTTTGGGGCTCAGAGTTAAGTCAGGAAAGGGTGGGGTAACAATCAAAGTGATTCAATTTATATTCTGTTCTTCTTTTATTCGTTTTATTTTGTCACCCTACCCAGGCTTTCAAGATGGGGCAGGCTAAAAAACTCCCCTTTCCTTAGTCTCAGCATAAGCGTTTTTTAATTTCAGCAGATTTGAATGAGGCTAAACTGCTGCTGGATTGACAGACACAGTTAAAAATATTAATTTAAGTCCTCCCAACATCCCCTTCCATGAAAGAAAAATGGTATAAGTAAAAAAAAACATTTATTTTACAAACAAGAGACTCAGGGTGACCAGAGGAGCAGAAAAAAAAAAGAGAGAGAGAGAAACAACCAGCAAGGCTGCGCATAGAATAAGCACACTCTGAAGGCCTGGCTAAGTAAATGTGACCTTCTAGGAAACAGCTCTGAGCATGCTCAGAAGTAATGCATGATTCTGATACAGGCTAAGGGTAAATGGGGCTGTTCTTAAAGTCCTGACTCCTCCCTAATTTACTATAATAGCTATGCTGGATAGCTTGCATAACAGCAGATAGAATGGGAGCCTTCTGTCAACCAATCACCACAACTTGCTATTTTGAATTTATTTTTAGACTCAAAGACATACAATGTAAAGATTTGATAAGCCATTTGCTTATGGCAGCTCACCTTACAATTGCTAAGCATTGGAAAGACTTAAAGGGTGCCTCAATACAATATTGGTCACAAAGAGTATGGTATATAGCACTTATGGAGAAATTAACTAAACTCTGACAGGCAAGGGGTGAGCTGAAGAAAAAAACTTTTGTAGATTCCTGGTATCCCTTTATTCTGTATGTAAACCAAACGGCACATTGATGGGAGCCACCAGCACAGTATGCAGCCATTTGGAATGCTTAAAGCAAAAACTGTAAATTTAAGCCATTGCCAGCAAGGAGGGGAGGGATGTATACTTTATACTTTAATTTATGTCTTGATAATTTTACATTTCATTATTAAGACATAAAATGTATTATTGTATTTTGGATTAAAATTTAATAAAAAAACATTTAAGAAAATGGGAGCCTTCCTTATTAGGGTTGAAAAGCAGGCAGTCCTGGGTGAGATCTCTTTCATATAGCTATATTTTTGGATGACAATAGGCTGATTGGTGCAGAGAGCTGATTGGCTGAGAACAGGTGATTGACAGGGATGTTTGCAGAGCAGCTCTGAATTCAAATTGGAATATAAAATGTGTGTGGGACAGGAAAGAGTGTGTGGCTTTAAATTTTGAGGTTTTTTTTTTTTAAAAAATTACTTGATATTTTCATTGGAAGCGCTGTGCCCCAGTAGCCCTAGTGGACCAGTCTCCTAATACTAGCCTAACACTACCACTAATACAAAAAAATTAGTTGAATGCCGCCCATTATATTTTCAGCCTATTATTTTAGCTTATGTGTTAATTTCCGGTGTTTTGTTTTAATTCAGTAAATAAATAAATAACGCATATTGAATGTTTCTGCTGTAAGCAAATGCTCAGACTCTGCTCTGATGCTCAGTACATCTTCGCTGTGTGTTCCTTCTTACAATAATTCTGCAGCCAGTTTCATTTGCTACTATTTGAATACCTTCAGTGAGGTCTCTATGGACAGATACTTCCTGAGTCCTGTTATTCAACAAATAAGGAGTTCTGCTGAGGAAATGGGATGGCAGGCAGAATAAGGATAGCTGTTGAAATTCTGTCAGGTGAGCAAAGTCAGCCTATATCTCCATTCCTTCAGTCACTGGAACCTGGAAATGAAGAAAGATGCTCTAATTGCTGGAAAGAGCAGAGAATCAAGGTGTTTGCTGAAGCTCTAGAACATAGGTAAGGCTGAAGCCCAGCCGATCTCTTCCATTCCCGCAGCTACAGGGCCTTGGAAATTAAGATGGATTTTCTGGTCTACATGAGATCTACAAATGCGCATTCATGCATTATTTTATGGAACTGTAAGCCTATGAGAGAAGAAAAAGTCTTAGTTGAACAGGAATGGGCAAACTGTGGTCCTCCATCTTCCCTGCCCAGGCCCAGCTGTCTGGTGCTGCTTGGAATGTTATAATAGAAAACACATTATGGGGGACAGGACATGCATCAATGATGGGCTCTGCCAAAGTGCTGGGACCCTGGCAACTGCCCAAGTGTGCTGAGTGCTGACACTGATGCTGATCATTAAGATCTCAGGCGGTGATCTTTCCGAGCCTGGCCTCATCAGATAATGATGACAATGATCAAAACAGGGGTTGAACTGGGACACTTTGTGTGGTGAAATGACTGGATGTTGAACCATTTACAAACCAGTCCAACAAAAAGGCATCTACTGAAAAAAGTCATTTTTACTTTAACCCCATGGTCATGTGAATCAAAGCCACATTAAAAAGATAATTATTTAATATAGGTGTGGGGAATCTCAGACCTGGGGACCAAATGCACCCCCAGGCCTCCAGAGCCCTAAGGACTCTAGGTCATACCACTCACTAGCCCTACATCATAACCTTCAGGTTTTTTTGCCTGGCTGGAATGTGTCATCGAACTGTGGCAATGCCTCTATGTTGACTGAAAGGAGTTGTGTGAGTGTGTGTAGAAATTAGCCTGCTGTACACATTGTAACCTTCACATTAGTTGCTTCGTTCACTTTTCCCTCTGGTCCCACCCACCACTGGCATGTGCTCAGATGGGAATGCAGCCCTTGGTCTGAAAAAGATTCCCCACTCCTGATTTAAGAAGTACAGTTTTCTACATGAACAGTTAAGGCCAGTCAGGACTCTCGAAGGCACTAGAGTGGTGGCTATGAGTCGTTGTCCATTAATAGTCCTCACTTTGTAAGCAATCCAATCAAATCCTTCATGCATATGGCTTTAAATAAGTGATGCTTATATTGATCATACCCCTCCAAATCAATTTTGATTAGACAAATTCAGTGCTTAATGGACCATGGCATACATGCAATTATGCTGTGCTGCAGTTTGCAACCTAAACTCAGCAACTGACATTGGAAAGAAAACTTAAGTTCTGATCCAAGTAGGAGCAACAGGAAGAATAAAAAAGCCCTAATCTATTTGTCATATACAAAACCATGCAGTCTGATTTCCTGCTGTTTGTATTGCAATATTGATCTTGCAATTTGTCTTTTTGGTGAATGATAGCAAACAATGATTCTTGGCCTTTGTGTAAAGCAACTAGCTAGCACAGATCACCTATAATGTGCAGAACTTCCTTATTATGTGCAAAGTTTTTTTAGTGGGAGCCATGTTGAGTGTGATGGGCTGATCATTAAAAATCTACCATTCTGCATCATTCTGATTTTACGAGGGGCTAGTTCAGCCTTTCCCAACCAGTGTGCCTCCAGATGTGGTTGGACCACAAATCCCATCTTCCTGACCATTGGCAATGCTGGCTGAGGCTGATGGGAGTTGTGGTCCAACAACATCTGGAGGCACACTGGTTGGGAAAGGCTGGGCTAGTTCATACATGTATTTACATCACTCGATAGCTGAAAGATAAATCAGTTAACTGATTCAACTGAGAAACATTGTGTTTTGAGGTGATATACAGTGATGTGAAAGAACTTTCTGTGGTGGCCTTGGCCCAATCACACATTCTGGTGTGTGTGTGTGCACAAGTGCGCATATGTATGTGTGATCTTACCAACCTCTGATGGACATCTCATTTAAACACACAGGAATCTCTCCAAACCATTAGCTCTCATTAACTGGCCATTCTGAGATATTAATCAGTAATCTGCTTAACAAAAGGTTTGTTCACATTACACTGAATGCAGGTAATAACAATCTCTACACATATAGAAGTGTTCATATGTAAAAGTGCATAATTTTTTATTTGAACAACTCAGTTGTGGTATACACAGACTGTTCACCTGTTGAACAGTATATATGAATGACCATGAGTGTACAGCTCAACTATTTAGAAGTGTTACATGTTACATTCAACAAGTGTACAATATGTGTACATGTGAACACAATATTCCAGCATACACATGTAGTTATTCACATGTAACATTCAATGAATGCATAGTCTGTGTACCTGTGTACACAATAATTGAGCTCTACATATCAAGAAATGTACACTTTCACACAAATGTTTGCACATGTGGGGGATACTTGACTCAGCAGTACGACATGTGAGAAAGATCTTGGAATTGTTGCTGATCACAAGCTGAATATGAGCCAACAGTGGCCGTTAATTCAGCCAGATAGGCAACTCATAAATAAAATTTTATTATTATTATTATTATTATGTGGCTGCAAAAAAGGCAAATGCATTAACAGGGTGCATTAACAGAAGTATAGTTTCCAAATTGCGTGAAGTACTAGTTCCCCTCTATTCAGCACTGGTTAGGCCTCATCTTGAATACTGCGTCCAGTTCTGGTCTCCGCACTTCAAGAAGGATGCAGACAAACTGGAATGGGTTTAGAGGAGGGCAACAAGGATGATCAGGGGACTGGAAACAAAGCCCTATGAGGAGAGACTGAAAGAACTGGGCATGTTTAGCCTGGAGAAGAGAAGACTGAGGGGAGATATGATAGCACTCTTCAAGTACATGAAAGGTTGTCACATAGAGGAGGGCCGGGATCTCTTCTCGATCGTCCCAGAGTGCAGGACACGGAATAATGGGCTCAAGTTGCAGGAAGCCAGATTTCGACGGGACATCAGGAAAAACTTCCTAACTGTTAGAGCCATACGACAATGGAACCAATTACCTAGAGAGGTAGTGGGCTCTCCGACACGAGGCATTCACAAGGCTGCTGGATAGCCATCTGTCGGGAATGCTTTGATTTGGATTCCTGCATTGAGCAGGAGGTTGGATTCGATGGCCTTGTAGGCCCCTTCCAACTCTACTATTCTATGATTCTATGTGTAGGGACAGTTTGTACCAGTGTTCAGTGAAAGTATGAACAAACCTTTGTGTGTACAGGTACACAGATTTTAAACTTCTTATATGTAACGTGAACATCCCTAAAGAAATGACTAACAACCAGTAGCCGTAACACCATATAGGAAAACCAGTTCCCAGTGTTCTGTCCCACTTAGTCCTCATCACATTTGGCATGACCAAGAAACAGAACTCAAGGCTGGAGCTGTTCAGATAGGAGGAAGACTGATTCTAAAAAGTTGGAATCACTAGTGGTAGGAAGCAGCACTCAGTGCTGTTCCTCAGTGCACCTACTTATTTTTTCCAATATTATAATAAGCTGACAGCTGCTATTTGCTTTTATAGAAAACAATGTTGGCTGGAGGCAAAATCTGCAGTTCACCATTAACATTTCCCTGACATAGTTTCCATATGAAGAAGGCTCTGCATAAATTGCATGCAGATATTCTACCACCCCAGGTCCTTGTAATATACAACTCTCTCTCTCTCTCTCTCTCACTCTCTCTCACTCTCTCTCTCACACACTCACACCCCTATAGCAATTAATGGGCATTTTGATGGTTTATATCCCACATTATTACAGTTACTATTGTTGTTGTTAAAATACTGTGCTTTGACTTCAAGCAGTTTGATGCATTTTCATGCAATATGAGAAATATTAGAAAGCCATCAGGTATTAAAAATAAACCCAAAACTTGGATTCACCGTCAGATGGATATATAGAAAAGTGTGAATAAATGCTGCACAAAAAGCTGGCTTACACAATGCCAATGTCAAATCCCTCTATGCAATCATGTACACAAGGCTGAGCAATAATGCAAAAGCTGCCACATTCCTGCTGACTCTGTGCTTTCATAATCTCAAAAATGCAACTAATGCAACTTTATAAAAATATTTTTTTTCTGCAGAGGGTATTCACACACACTCTCACACACATCAATTATTTCCATATAATATAAATATGAACTTCTGAGGCTCTGAGTCACCAAGGTAGAGTTGTTCTGTTTTCTGGATTAGAAACAAAAACAAAGAAGCAGGTCTGAAAACATGTAAGTCAGACTCAATTCCAAGAGGAGCCTCCAGATATTGGTAAGCTTCTCAGACAAGCCACAGGAGTTGGCAACAATGGTCATTCTTTGTGGTGAGTTAATTGATTTCTGTGAGCACTGCAACTGAGGACTAATCCAAAGTTCATTAAAGTTAATGAAAAAATAACTGTGCAGCCTTTAAGGCTTGCCTGCAGTTCTGCAGATCCTCTGTAGTAGTCGCCCTGGCTTCAATTGGGCTCAACCATAGCGTTCTCATTCCTCCAGTCAATAAATTGCAGCAAGCAGGATGGTATACTTTATTTTTTAGAAAGTACAATTAGTATGCTAATTACACTTGCAGGGAAGGAACTGATGCTCAGATCAAGCGTATAGATGGCCACTCAGTGAATGTTAATTTAATTTGTATTGCTTGGAATTGTGCCTAATGATGCAATGCTACCCACAGTTTCTAAGCAGTAAGTTGCACTGAATTCAGCAACTTCCTTCTGAGTATGAGAAAGGGCTGCAACCCAAATCTCTCTCCCTTGCCCCTAAGAGTGGGATACATTATGTCTGTCATATAGCTTTAGTTGAGTTTTACTTAGTTGGCTAGTTAGTTTTTATTATTGCTTTGTATCCTGCGTTTCTATTAAAACAATAACAAAACAGTTTAAATTGGCACCAGTGGGGCCAGATGCTAATACTAGGCCCTGGAAGCAAATGAGGGATTTTCCTAAGGACCACAACAGGGGAGGAAATGGTTAAAATTTTCCTCTGTGTCTATTCTAATCCCATTAATAATTAGCTCCCCCACAGCTGCATTTTAAAAAATTCTGAAGTGAGATGCAAAGACCCATTTAACATGTGTCGTTGGATGCTGAATCAGTAGCCACAGTCATATCCTGTGGTAGCCAATTCCATAGTTTAACCATGCAAAATGTGACGAAGTAATATTCCACCATTCAATTTATTGGATGACTCTGGGTTCCAGTATTATGGCTGAGGGAGAAAAACATTATAATCTGAACCATTAAGAACAAAATATAAAGGCATAAAAGACTGTTGGATTAGGCCAATGGCCCATCTAGTCCAACATTCTGTTTTCACAGTGGCCAGCCAGGTGCTTTTGGGAAGCCCACAAGAAGGACTCAAGCGCAAAAGCTCTCTCCCCTCCTGTGGTTGCTAGAAACTGGTGTTTACAAGCATAGTGCTTCCATCCATGGAGGAACAGCATAGCCATTGTGCCTAGTAGCCATTGGTAGCCTTATCCACCATGAATTTGTCTAGTCCTCTTGTAAAGCCATCCAAGTTGGTGGCCATCACTGTGACTCATGGGAGCAAATTCCATAGTTTAAGTATAAACTGTGTGAAGTACTTTCTTTTGTCTGTCCTGAATCTTCCAACTTCATTGGATATACACACTCTCTAGTGTTAAGAAAGAGGGAGACAAACTTTTTTCTGTCCACTTTCTCCATGCCTTGCATAATTTTATACACTTCTGCCATGTCACCTCTTACACGCCTTTTCCCTAAACTAAAAAAAACCCAACTGCTGCAACCTTTCCACATAGTATTGTCAGCAAACCTGACCACCTCGCTGCTTAACCCTGACTCTAGATCATTTATGAACAAGCTAAAAAGCACAGGTCCCAGTACTGATCCTTGCAGGACTCCACTTCTACCTCCTTCCATTGGGAGAGCTGTCCATTTATTCCTGCTCTCTGCTTCCTGTTTTCTAGCCAGTTCCTGATTCACAAGAGGACCTCTCGTCTTATTCCATGACTACTAAGTTTGCTCACTAGTCTTTGGTGAGGTTTATTGTTGTTATGTGCCTTCAAGTCGATTACGACTTATGGCGACCCTATGAATCAGTGACCTCCAAGAGCATCTGTCATGAACCACCCTGTTCAGATCTTGTAAGTTCAAGTCTGTGGCTTCCGTTATGGAATCAGTCCATCTCTTGTTTGGCCTTCCTCTTTTTCTTCTCCCTGCTGTTTTTCCCAGCATTATTGTCTTTTCTAGTGAATCATGTCTTCTCATGATGTGTCCAAAGTATGATAACCTCAGTTTCATCATTTTAGCTTCTAGTGACAGTTCTGGTTTAATTTGTTCTAACACCCAATTATTTGTCTTTTTCGCAGTCCATGGTATGCGCAAAGCTCTCCTCCAAAACCACATTTCAAATGAGTTCATTTTTCTCTTTTCCACGTTTTCACTGTCCAACTTTCACATCCATACATAGAGATCGGGAATACTATGGTCTGAATGATCCTGACTTTGGTGTTCAGTGATAGATCTTTGCATTTGAGGACCTTTTCTAGTTCTCTCATAGCTGCCCTCCCCAGTCCTAGCCTTCTTCTGATTTCTTGACTATTGTATCCCTTTTGGTTAATGACTGTGCCGAGGTATTGATAATCCTTGACAAGTTCAATGTCCTCATTGTCAACTGTAAAGTTACATAAATCTTCTCTTGTCATTACTTTAGTCTTCTTGATGTTCAGCTGCAGTCCTGCTTTTGTGCTTTCCTCTTTAACTTTCATCAGAATTTGTTTCAAATCATTACTGGTTTCTGCTAATAGCATGGTATCATCTGCATATCTTGAATTATTGATGTTTCTCCCTCCAATTTTCACACCTCCTTCATCTTGGTTCAATCCTGCTTTCTGTATGATATGTTCTGCAACATATTAAACAAATAGGGTGATAAAATACACCCCTGTCTCACACCCTTTCCGATGGGGAACCAAACAGTTTCTCCATATTCTGTCCTTACAGTAGCCTCTTGTCCAGAGTATAGGTTGTGCATCAGGACAATAAGATGCTGTGGCACCCCCATTTCTTTTAAAGCATCCCATTGTTTTCCATGATCTACACAGTCAAAGGCTTTGCTGTAGTCTATAAAGCACAGGGTGATTTTCTTCTGAAATTCCTTGCTCTGTTCCATTATCCAACATATGTTTGTGATATGATCTCTGGTGCCTCTTCCCTTTCTAAATCCAGCTTGGACATCTGGCATTTCTCACTCCATATATGGTAAAAGCCTTTGTTGTAGAATCTTGAGCATTACTTTACTTGCATAGGATATTAAGGCAATAGTTCAGTAATTACTGCATTCTCTGGGATCCCCTTTCTTTGGAAGTGGGATATATATTGAACGCTTCCAGTTTGTGGGCCATTGTTTAGTTTTCCATATTTCTTGACAAATTTTAATCAAAATTTGGACAGATCCAGTCTCAGTAGCTTGTAGCAACTCTATAAGTATGCCATCTATTCCTGGTGATTTGTTTCTTCCAAGAATTTTAAGAGCAGCTTTCACCTCATATTCTAAAATTTCTGGTTCTTCATCATATGGTTCCTCCGTGAATGAATCTGTCATCCTGGCATTTTTTTTTATAGAGTTCTTCAGTGTATTGCTTCCATCTTCCTTTTTGTTGTCCTTTTCTATTTCTATACAGTAACTATTGTAATAGTTTTCTTTGTCCCTACGCACTAGTCATTGTATAGTTGCATTTAGGGTTCTGACCGTGTTTCTATCTCCTTTTGCTTTTGCTTTCCTTCTCTCTTTAACCATTTTAAGAGTTTCTTCAGTCATCCATTGAGGTCTTTCTCTCTTTTTAACTAGAGGTATTGTCTTTTTGCCTTCTTCTCTGATAATGTCCCTGACTTCAGTCCATAGTTCTTCTGGTTCTCTGTCAACTAAGTTTAAAGCCTCAAACCTGTTCCTTATTTGATTTTATATTCTTCTGGAATGTTATTTAAATTGTATTTTGGCATTATGATTGATTTGTTCTTCTTCTTTAGCTTTACTCTGATTTTTGATACAATCAGTTCATGATCTGTACCACAGTCTGCTCCTGGTCTTGTTTTTGCAGAAGGTATGGAACTTCTCCATCTTCTGTTTCCAATCATATAATCAATTTGATTCCTATATTGACCATTTCGTGATGTCCACGTGTACAGTCGTCTTTTTGGTTGCTCAAAAAATGTGTTTGCAAGAAACAAATTATTGGCTTCACAGAATTCAATAAGTCTTTCTCCTGCTTCATTTCTGTCTCCTAAGCCCCATTTCCCCACAATTCCTAGTTATTCTCTGTTCCCTGCTTTTGTATTCCAGTCCCCCATGATTATCAGCACATCTTGTTTTGGTGTGTGATCAATTTCCTCCTGTACTTCTGCATAAAATCTCTCCAATTCTTCTTCTTCTGCATTTGACGTTGGAGCATAGACTTGGATGATGGTTATGTTAATAGGTTTCCCGTTTAATCTCATTGATACCACTCGCTCTGACCTTGCGTTGTAGCTCCTAATTGCTTTTGCTACATCACTTTTCACTACTAAAGCAATTCCGTTTCTTCTTGATTTCTCATTTCCTGCATAAAATATTTTGTAGTTGCCTGATTGAAAATGTCCTATTCCTGTCCATTTTAATTCACTCACACCAAGTATTGTAATGTTGATGCTTTCCATTTCTTGTTTGACCATTTCTAACTTTCCCTGGTTCATGCTTCTCACATTCCATGTTCCTATTGTGTGCATCGAACAACTCCAGACTCTTCTTTCGCATCTTTGCAGATCAGCCTCTGGGCTTCCTTTTGGCTTTGTCCCAGCTACGCCATTTGTCACAGCACTACTCGTACTTGTCCTTTGTTCTTCCCCATTAGATTGGTGAGTGCCTTTTGACCTGGGGGTCTCATCTTCCAGCACTATCTTGTGTTGCATTTTGGATACTCTGTTCATAAGGTTTTCGTGGTAAGAGGTATTCAGTGGTGGTTTACCATTGCCTTCCTCTGAGTTTGGATGCATCTTAGTCTGGTGTCTCAGCTTTGACCATTCTGCCATGGATGCCCCTGCTAGGAGTCTATCCTCTTGGTCTAGACTCCTGACGGCATTGCTCTCAGTTTCTTCAACACTCTCAAACCCCCTCACCACGTTAAGGTGTGCATTCTAAAGGGGGTTGGTGAGGTACCTTGTTAAAAGCTTTTTGAAAGTCCAAGTACACTCACTCAGCTTCATCATCTCTATCTATATGCTTGTTGACACTTTCAAAGAACTGTAATAGGTTAGTGAAACAGAACTAACCCTTGCTGGTCCTGCTTCTGCAAGGCTTGCTCTTTTATATGCTGGGTTATTTTATTTTTAACAATACTTTCCACCAGTTTTCCCAGGACCAACTTTAAGCTAACTGGCCTATAATTTTCAGGACTCCCCCTGGATCCTTTTTTAAAAATTGGTGTTACACTGGCCACTTTCCTGTCCTCAGGTATGGAGGATGGCCTTAGGGACAAGTTGCATATTTTTGTTTTAAGTTCAGCAATTTTACATATGAGTTCCTTGTGTGGCTGTCAGTCATTATGTACAACCATTGTGTCTCTGTCAGTATGTATGTATATATTTTTGTGTTTCTATAGAGAAGAAACCTTGTGGTTATGACTCAGGAGCCCTGAAGGACCCTAAACCATAAAACTACTTCCCTGTCCTTTCCAACTCGATTTGGAGCTGCCACTAAGTTTTCCCTAAACTGAAATGTTGAGGAAAATGTGGAGTTCCTGTTTGGATAAAACATCCATGGAATTCTAAGGGAAGCAAAATAATTTTGACCTGATGAATGGTATTTCTCCAGTGGGATCTGAGTTAAATGCAAAGTGATTTTTTAATGCATATTTTGGAGATTCCTGCTCAGGTAAACCTTCAAAAGAATTCTGAGGAAATAAAAGAAGTCTGGCCAGTGTGGTGTAGTGGTTAAGGTGTTGGACTACAACCTGGGAGACCAGGGTTTGAATCCTACGGAGCCATGAAGCTCACTGGGTGACCTTGGGCCAGTCACTGCCTCTCAGCCTCAGAGAAAGGCAATGGTAAACCCCCTCTGAATACCGCTTACCATGAAAACCCTATTCATAGGGTCACCATAAGTCAGAATCAACTTCAAGGCAGTCCGTTTCCATTTTGGGGGGGTCAAAACAAATGGAGTTTCCACACATCCCAAGTAAAACTGCAGGTTTAACAAGGTTTACAGCCAGACTTTGCCCTTTGCTAACCAACAGCCCTCCAGATGTTTTGAACGACATTTCCCACCAGTCCCAGACAGCATGTGCTGATAGGAGTTGTAGTCGAAAACATCTGGAGGGCATCAGGTTGACAAAGGTTGATTTAAGGAATGAAAAGATCCAGAAAATATTCCTGAAAACTTGTCTCCAATAACACAGCTTATGACTCTTAACTAGCCTCATAGGGTTTTTCAAAAAAGGCATTACTGTGTACAGAAACCAGGAAACCCTTCCAAATTCTGCATACATTATCTTCATATCACCCAAGTAAGAAATTAAGAAGTTATCACTGGCATCCTTCCCTGGACTAATTTTCATATAAATGTCAAGATAAGATATAATAAAGGAGGCACTTTTAAAGGATTCACATCACCTCCAGACATGACTGAAGGTAAGCCCTAATTAGGTCACATGCATGATCTATTTGAGACTATTCAGTAATTAAACTGACATCACTACCTGTCCTTTTCTCTTCAAATGGTTCTGAGAGCAGGGCTTTAATTAAAAGTAAACATATGTAAATTCTGAGCCAGATTATTTGAGTGGTTTAAATTAACCTTCAGTCCCATTTAAAAAGCAAATCAAATTCCAAGACTGGGTATCATTATTTTACCATGGGTAGCATAAAGCAGGGCCTAGTTCTGAAGTCACTAGAATGGATTATTTTCCTTTTTTGGTCAGCTTCTATGATGAGTTTATGAAAAATATACTTAAACTCCAGTGCTCCTAAGGTTGTGTTGAAACCATTATCAAATTCCCACCAGGATTGCTCTCCATGTTTTATGGTTGTGGCTGTTGTTTAATGCTGAAGAAACTATGGGCTTATCCAAACGGAGCGGGATAATCCACGGTTTCCATATTCGGTTTGTCATCTGATAGTCCTCACTTTGCCTTTTAGTTCATTCTTTCCCAATTAAAAAAAAACAATTTTTTGCACCTGCACACGCAGCAGTAAGACCCCTACATTCTTTTCGCTTTTTCCAAGCTCCACCTCTAAAACCTCCCCCTATCAACCAATTGGTCAGCAAAAAAATTACGTATGCTCCTCTCCCCTTTGCAACGAAGCACAATATGGCTGTAAAGGAGTTCTTGCCTTGGAAGGAAAGGCTGCTGGTCGGTTGCACGCCTGCCTTGTTTGTATTTGCAATATTATGCTTAAACGAATGTATGCTTTTCTGCCTTTATTGATATTTAAGGAGATACACATGCTGGCAATTGCACTTATTTCTCCAAAAAAGCAAGAAACGTGTCACCCCCCCTCCTTCTCCCTTTCCTTCCCATGGAGAATGAAATTGACAAAGCTTTCTGGAGGCAGGCTGAAACCGACCACCCCCTCTTTCTCACTTGCTGTGCAATGCAGATCTCACCCGGAGCAGCCACCCAGTTTGCAGGCTGGCAAAAAATAAAATGCATCTGCACAGTAGTTGCAGACCTCCCCCCAACACCCCACCATTGCGATGATTGGTTCAATTTTCCTGGGCTTATTCTCACACATGCACAAAAGTGCAGATACGTGATTGGCTGGAATGAGGAGAAGGGGCAAGGGGAAACGCCCAAGAACCTCCCGTCAGCTGTAAAGTCTGCGGTATTGCATCCTAACTCCTGAGGCCACAGTGGATGATTCCCGATTTTAAACAGCAAATCACATTTTTGCCGGTATTGCAAGAAGCGGATTTAACCCGCGAAAATGCGTAACAGCGCGAGACGTCATTTGGATGACCGAAAGATAATGAACACACACAGCGGGTGTGTCACACATTTTACAGTCGTATGGATGAGCCCTATGATGCTTTCAGATTTGTTCAGTTATAGGCAAATGTTATAAGCACTCTTTTTCTTAGTCAAAAGCCTGAGGTCTTTTAAAGGAAGTCAAAATGTTTGATAAGGGTTGAGATATTTTCCATGGAATTTCACACATCTGAAAGTTGACAGCAAGTTTTGTCTAGAAAGGTATTGAAATTATATTTGTGCTTGTGAAAGAGATTGACTAAATTGCTTGGCTTTACACTTCCTTGAACAGAGCCTTGTGCCACAGATCAGCCAAGAGGAACCCAGAACGTTGGCTGGGAAAGTTAGTGATGTTCCAATGTTAACATTCTTCCATTGGCTCATTATTATTTCATGCTTTCAGAGTAGCTGCTGGGATTAAGACTCTGGCTAGCTCAAGTCGGCCTGTTTGTCTTTTATAATTAAAGGCAGGCTGATGGCAGCTGTTAATAAACAGTCCATGTTCTCAGATTTAGGGTTGTCTCGTGCCTACATTTTTTATTTGATTGCTACACATTCAGTGCAGACTTGCATGTCTTCCCACTACACTGTATGCTTTAACAGATCCAATGCTACAGGTAAAGCACCCATATCATCTCAAATGCAGTACTTTACAATGAAATCCATTCATTCACTGGGCCACTAGTCATCTGGGCCTGATTTAAGCATGCATTTGCATCACTCAATCCCTGCACCCTGGATAACTCACACGTGACAAATAGTGGCTGAATGTGTGAATTAACTCCACAGAAAAGTGTTGTGTTTTGCCATGATGTAAGTAATTATGAAAGTACTGTTTATTGTATTATAACTGTGTTGACCCATTCCCACATGCAAGTTAGCAGATGATGTCATTTAGAGTCATCAAGTGGTTAACATGCCTGTGTGAACCAGCCAGTGCATTGTAGTCAAAAGTAGAGAAATCAAATTGCTATTGTGTATGTGTGAACTGGCCCTCAACCTCTTGAACTGTGTGTTGATAGCGGTTCTGAAGGCAGCAGAACTCTCCTTTCTGTAAGTTTTCCTTCATAATGTACCATCATGTCAGGCATTATGGGGGATGTGTGGATTCAGTATTTCTTTTCCTTGAATCCCCATCTCTCATAAAATGCTGCATAGATACATCCTGCAGCACAGCGACTCTGCTGTAAAAATCAAAAGGTCAAGCACAGCCACATGGCTACCCAGAGCGATTATGATTACTAATCTTTACTGCATCATCTGGAGGTCCCTAGTGGGTTCCTATGCAAGCACAAAAGCATTTGAATAGTTCATAAATAATAGACTCAAGAGTGTCTTCTGATAAACAGGGCATTAAAAAACACAAGGATGATGAGAAACACTTCCAGAAAAGATGCTTGATTCTGAGCATTAAGTCTGTGGTGTTTTTGAAGTCGGGATGCAATGGCATCATATTTGGGAGAAATTTACAGTGCAATTAAGAGGGAACTATGGCATGTTGTCAGGCCAAAGGCAGTACTTACTGGTCCTCGACCTTAGTCATAAGGACATAAACAAACTTGCCTTGGTGAAATAGAACAATGATCCATTTGGTCCAGCACTTTGTCCTTCACAGTGACCTCTCAGTGGTGGATGGATTCCTCTGTTGTCAAAGACAGTGCTGGACTGTGGGTGGTTACACCTAAATTGAGACATGGAGAGAGTTGCCAAAACACAATCCTAGGGTTGTATTCAACTACCTTTTACTCAGAGAAGATCCATTGAAATTAATGGACCTAAATTAATCATGGGCTTTAATTTCAGTGGGTCTACTTTGAGTAAAAGGTAGTTTAATACACCCCCCTAAGTTCAGCAACCTGAACTAGAAAATGAACAAACTTTTATTAGTACTTCTCTGCAAGCTGAAGCCTGGCTTGCATTGATGTGTGTGTGTGATCCTCTAGGGGTGTGTGTGTGTGTGTATAACCTCTAGGATGGACTACTGCAATGCACTATACATGAAGCTGCCTTTGAAGACTGTTTGGAAACTGCAGCTGATGCAGAATTCAGCAACAAGATGGTTGACTGGAGCAAGTTGGTCTGAATAAATAACACCAATTCTGGGACAACTGCACTGGCTCCCAATTAGTTTCCGGGCTCAATTCAAAGTGCTGGTTTTGACCTATAAAGCCTCCTACGTATCAGGATTCCAGTACTCCAAGGACCACCTCACTCCATATAAACTGACCCTGAACTTGCAATCATCATCTGAGGCCCTACTTCATGTGCTTCCTCCATGGGAGGAAGGGTGGCAACAGGATAATGAGTCTTTTCAGTAGTGCCACCTCACTTGTGGAATGTCATCTTTATCTGGTGCCATCTTTATCTATTTTTAGGCACCAGGCAAAGACTTTCCTTTTGACCCAGGCTTTTGGCCCTTAATGTGAAAGGTTTTCAGATATCTGTGGCCTCTTTTAGTGGGGCAGAATCTGTATATTTCTATAGATGTGTTTTTAGGCTTTTATCGGTTGTGTTTGTTTTCATTGGTTTTTGTGGTGTATTGGGTCAGTGTTGTTGCGATTGTGATTGGATATGTCTGTAATCTATTGTTCTTCCATTGATTTTTTAGGGCTGCCTAAAAAACAGATTCAAGCATGCCCCCATAGGTGTTTCTTTTCCTGTTCTGTTTCTTTCTAGAATTTTCAGTAAAAAGCTGAAACTATTCAGCTTTGCAGAATTAGTGAAAATAATGCAGGAGCATTTGGTACCAAAACCATTACTGATTGCAGAGCATTTCAGATTCCATAAACGAAAGCAGGAAAAGGGAGAGTCCATTGCAACTTATGTAGCTGTACTTAAAAGGTTATCTGAGCATTGCCAATTTGGTGAGGGGCTAAATGATGCATTGAGAGAATTCTGAAAGAAAGCATTCAGAAAAGACTCTTAACAGAGGCAGATCTAACATTTAAGAGAACAATTAAAATTGCTATATCTATGGAAACTGCAGCCAAAGATGCAGTAGAGTTGCAGTCAGGAGTGAAAGTAAACGTGACAAGCTTGCAATAATGTGTAAACAGAGGACAGCAGGTTCAAATGAACTGTGCTATTGTTGTGGCAAGTGTTCACACACACGAGCTCAATGCATATTTAGAAGTAAAATGTGCAGAAAATGCAATAAAATGGGACATATTCAGAGAGTCTGTTGCTCAGGAAAAAACCAGCCACTTGCTAATGACAGAGATAAAGATAAATGATCACGCTACCAATTTTAAAAAGGTGCAGAGGTGCATGATATAGTGGAAGAACCTGATAATGTTGGTGAAACAGGGCTAGCTAGCCTGGAAATCTATAATATAAAGGGTGGAATAAGATAAGCAATATGGCTTACACCAGAAGTGAATGGTAAAACAATATCAATGCGATTGGACACTGGTTCGGCTGTATCAGTTATATCACAGCATGAATTTGAGCAGTGTTTCAGACATGCTAAACTAAAGCCTTCAGAATTACAGTAGCAAACATATACTGGAGAAAAGATCATTCCCATTGGAATGACACCTGTAACCATGAGATATAATAACCAACAAAAGATATTGGACTTATAGGTTCTAAAAACAGGTGGACCAGCACTCTGAGGTCATGATTGGCTGAGGAAGCTGCAGCTGGATTGGAGTGCCATCAACAATTTGCGCACCATGCTCCCCATGTTGGAGTTGACTGAGAGTAAGCAGAAAAAGGTGTTGGATGCTGCTGTACCTGTGTTCCAAGCTGGCATCAGCACACTAAGGCATGTCAAAAGTAAAATAGTGTTGCAAAAGGATGCCACACCCAAGTTTCACAAGGCCTGCCGAGTTCCATATGACATATGCCAAAAGGTGGAAACTGAGCTGGCTCACATGGAAGCCAAGGAAATTCTTTCAAAAGTTGATTGGAGCTCATGGACTATGCCTGTGATTCCTGTAGTTAAGAAGATTGGAGCTGTCAGAATCTGTGGTGATTTTAAAGTTATCTTTCATCCAGTATTACAGGCTGAGCAGTATCCATAGCCCAGAATTGGGGACACTTTTGCTAACCTAGCTGGGGGACAATGTTTCAGCAAAATAGACCTAGCAGAAGCTTATTTACAAATGGAAATGGAAGATGATTGTAAGGTGTTTCTCACCTTAAATACACATAAAAGACTATATCGTTATGACAGATTGTTTTTGGAATAGCATCAACACTGTGCTTTGGCGGAGAACCAAGGATCAGGTGCTACAAGGCTGTCCAGGCACCCAGTGCTACTTAGATGACATCATTGTCACCTGAGAGAATGATGAGATGCATCTGCTAAACCTCAAGACAGCTCTGCAGAGATTGGCAGACTATGGACTCGGAACACGACAAATGTGAGTTGTTTAAACCTAGCATTACATACTGTGGTCACACTATTGATGCACAAGTGTGCAGACAAAATCCAAGCAGTTGTAATTGCTCCAAGGCCAAAAGATGTGTCCCAGCTACAATCGTTCTTAGGATTCATTATTACAACAGATTCCTGCCAAACTTAGCTTCCATGCTACACCCCTTGAATACCTTGTTACAAGTGGGGAGAACAGAGCAGTGGATGAAACAGTGTGAACAAAAAGCAAAGAAAATGGTTACATCAGATACTCTGCTCACACACTATAACCCACACCCACCAGTGAAACTAGCTTGTGATGCCTCGCCATATGGCATTGATGCAGTTATATCACGTCATGAAAGATGGCAGTGAACGTCCAATAGCTTTTGTATCACATTCACTCACAGCTGCAGAGAAAAATTATGCACAGGCAGATAGGGAAGGACTGAGTCTGGTTTTGGGGGTGAAATGTTTCAATCAGTATCTGTATGGGAGAGAGTTTACTCTCATCACTGCCCACCAGCCACTACTGTCCATCTTCAATCCACAAAAAGAGATTCTGTTGACAGCAGCTGCCTGAATACAACAATGGGCATTGTTTCTAGGAGGGCACCGATACAGAATAGAATGTAAGAGGATGCACAGTCACGCAAAATGCAGATGGATTATCTTGTTTACCTCTAGAGGGTGAAACATCTGAGGAATATTCATCAGATGGAGATTCTTTTGACATGTTTTCTCTCATGGAGATTGAGAGTCTTCCTGTCACAGTGGAGATGATACAAAGAGAAACTAGGAGAGACCCAATACTGTCAAAAGTCTACACAGCAACTCCAAATGGCTGGAATGAGCAGCAGAAATCTCAGTTAATGGGGTTCTATCACCACCATGAGGAACAGTGACAGTGGTTGCATTATCTGGGGACTAAGTCATCATTCCATCCAAGCTAAGAGCTTGAGTGTTGGAGGAGGTACATGTTGGACATATAGAAGTAGTAAAGATGAAGGCATTTGCCCGTAGTTTTGTTTGGTGGTCGGGAATAGACCAACAAACCAAACAGCTTGCAATGAGCTGTTCAGGTTGTCAGCATGTCCACAAGATTCCAAAAACAGCTCCACCACCGATGGGAATGGCCTGCCCTGCCCTGAAAAAGAATTCACATAGGCTTTGCAGACCATTTCTGGGCACAAACTTTTTAGTTGTGGTGGATGCATGTTCCAAGTGGCCAAAAGTGTTTGCAATGACTTCAACAGCGGCCAAGCATACCATAGAGGTATTGGGAGAACTCTTTGCAAGAACAGGTGTTCCTGAACATCTGGTGAGTGACAATGGATCACAATTTGTAGCTGAACAGTTTCAGGCATTCCTGAAGGATTGAATTAGCCACACAACATCAGCATTGTATCATCCAGCTACAAACGGATTGGCTGAAAGATTTGTTCAAAGCTTAAAAACTGCTTTGCGAGCAATGTCAGGGGAAACATCACATTGAAGCAAAAGCTTGCAAATTTTCTGTTTGCATGTCATAACACTGTACATGCAACAACAAACTAAGCACCTGCAGTGTGTTCCTGGGTCATACCTTACATTCAAGGTTGGATCTTCTCAAGCCCAGTTTGAGAAATGTTCAGGACAAACAACTGAAACAAGTTGAGAAATCTTTTAATGAAGAAGGACACTTCTCCAGGACAACCTGTTCTACTGAGGGACTGCAGAGGACAACAGAAGTGGGTATCTGGGGCAATCAAACAAAGGGCTGAACCACGCTCTTATACTGTAGAGATTGCTCCCAACAACATTTGGAGATCACACATTGACCAGTTGTGGAGTTCAGAGGTACAGATCAAAGAGATAGCACCAGAAATGGCTGAAGTTCCAACTGCAATTTCTGAATTACCAATAACAACACCTGCCCCCAAAGAAGATAATTCACCAGTGGCTGCTCCACAGTCACTAGTACCAACAGACACATCAAGTGTTCCTGCCTGTTATGATATCCCAGTAGAATAAGAAAGCCATCACAGCACCTAAATGTATAGAGATAATATGGGTTTATATCTAGCAGGGAAGAGTGTAGTGTATTGGGTCAGTGTTATGACTGTGATTGATTATGTCTGTAATCTATTGTTCTTCCATTGATTATTTAAGGGTGCCTGAAAAACAGATTCAGGCATGCCTCCTGTGGTGCTTCTTTTCCTGTTCTTTTTCTTTCTAGAATGTTCAGTAAAAAGCAAGCAGCAGAAAACCCCACTTCTGACTCCTGTGTCTTTCTGGCTAAAGGGAAACAGGGGGACTTAACAGTTTTAATATAAGTTCCATTGTGTCACATCTGAGAAAAAGCAACTAACAATTATCATCATCATCCTTCTCCAAGGGGACTAGACTAGATGACCTTTTGGTGGATTCAGCAATATTTATTATAGCATTTTATTTATTACATTTAAATCATCCCCTTCCTCCAAGATGCTCAAGGCAGCACACATGGGGTTGTATTCAACTAAGTCCTATTCAGAGTAGACCCATTAAAATTAATGAACCTAATAGTCATCTGCATTAATTTCAAGGGGTCTATTCTGAGTAGGAATAGCATGTAATATCACTCTCAGTTGTTTCCCCGATCCACCCAACCCAATTTTATTCCCTCAACAACCCTGTGAGGTAAGTTAGGCTGAGAGATAATATCTAACCCAAGGCCACCCTTTGAAAGTCATGACCGAGTGGGGATTTGAACCTTGATCTCCCCAGTCCTAACCCAACACTCTAGCCACTACACCACACTGGATTCATAAACACTTCAGCAAAATTAATCATTGGACAGGATACTAGCCTGTCACTCATTACAGCAGTACCTAGCTCCCTCTCCCGCTCCTGCTCCCTCACCCTTTCCCTGACTTCATATATAACATATAACAGTTGATATAACATGCTAAAGGCTGTGGTCTTCAAGTACACCCGCACAGCTAATATCTTCCTGAGATAGGATAACACCAGGCCTGTACTGGGCCAAGTCACAGTCACCTGCTATATGAACCAGGTAAAGGTAGAAGTCTAAACTCCCTAGTATATGTACTAGTCCTGGCCAACCAGATGCTTTATTCTGCCTGCCTACTACAGGGACTGATGTTGCACATCTTCTTCCCTTTGGTACCCAAAGAGTGCCCTGAAACGTGAGCATTCATAGGGCATGGAGTCTCACTGGGCTCGGTTCCCTTTGCAGATTCTGAGGTTCTTTAATACATAATGAAACTTTCTCAGTCCTAGGGCTCGTCAACCTTTTGGGGGCAGCATGCATGTGATGGGCAGAGCCAGAGGCAAAATGGGCATGACCAGAAGCAAAAGTTATTTTTTTTATTGTACAATTTATTATACAACTATCTTTTGTATTAATATGTTATCTGGCGCTTTCAGAGCCTTTGGGCCAAGAAGAAATATACAAATAACCATAGCATAACCAAGGTGGATGGATGTGGCTCTTGCTTTTGTACAGCATGCTACATTCCAGCCATGCAAAAACCAGAGGCTTCTACACATCAGTCTCTCCCATCCTCCATCCAGGCAAGTAAGAGCTATTATCACAGTTCAAGGACACATTCCAGCTAAGGAAAATTACTTAAGGAGGGCTTGAAATAGTGCCAATTAGGCCTGCGGCCTGGGAAGGAAACATGGCCTGGGATGTGTCCTGATGACCTGATATAGAGGCCTAATACTTGAGATAGAGAGGCCTAGTACTCTAAGATGCCATGCTGACAGGAGCTGATGGGAGTTATAATCTAAAACGTTTGGATGGAACTAGGTTGGTGAAACCTGATCTTGGGGGGAAATGGAGGGAGACATGCTTTTCAAGGTATATGAGAGAAAATCAGCAATTTAATTTCTTTTTCAATAATTGAAAGCAGGAAAAGAAAATGAAAAGTGCAGTAATAAGCTATGACCTTCACCTGACTGGGTCAGCTCTTAATAAGACTCTCCATGTGCCTAGAGAAAATTACATGACTAAATGTTCCTTCATACAAAAATTAAAAAATAAATCCCTGCATATAGAAAAATGGAAGTCGGAGAGAAACGTTCTAGCCTAGTTTTCTCTGTAACATGCTGTTCTATACACAGGAATATATTTATATAGAGAAGTATTCTATCATGTCAGATGACAGAATAGATCATCTGCAGTCTGAAGCAGTCTAGTCTAGACACAGGTTTATCATACATTGTGTTTGAGAACTAAGCCTTTAGTAACTACAGGGTGTTCCTGGACTGGTGTAAATATTCAGCAGCCAAGTCTAAGTGTGAAGTGCGATGCTGTCCTGCTTGTCTCTACCATTAGTGAACAGGACGGAGGTAGGTGGGGTGAGGTCACACTGCCTGTGAGACATGGCTACTCTAGTGTTTGGGTCAGGCCCTTCAGAATGAACTCCCAACAAAAGATCAAGCGTGTTGCCAACTTGTCTCCACCATCATCCCTCCCTGAGACTACTATCAACACTATGTTTTAGAAGTTTCAAAATCAGATTTGATTAAAAGGATGACATACCTTTTTTCTGACCCAATTTACTAGGGACTGTCCCTGTTTTGTTTTTCTGGCTCCTGTCCCTGGCGAAACTGCCCCCAATTTGCCACAATCTTGCCTTTTGGGGAGATATCGGTGATGTCTTTCAAAAACATGCTCGAAGTGCTCTCAGATACACTGGAAATATTTATAGAGAGAAGTATTCTATAAATACTGGAATTTGCACTTTCAGTCCCTCCTACAGGACTCTGGAGGTTACATGAATGCCAGTGAATGAACATGGTAACAAATTGCTAGTCTACTCCTTTCCTTTCTAACCCTTCCAATAACCACAAAACTGCCCATGAGAGGCAGGTCTCACATGCTTTTGACTTGGGAGATATCTAGGGCTGGGAGATAACTCTTGCCTAAGAGTAAGCACCATTGAGCGCAACAAGACTTACTTCCAAATAGGGGTGGATAACCGCGCACTGTAAGTGCTCCTTTAATGTTGTTTTTCTCGCTCTTTCTAATTTTTTTGATTTGATGTTTTTATCTATCCTTTTCTTTATCAATATGCTGTTTTACTGATGGGGATTGCTACTGTTTAGTTATTGGTGACTTGGTTTTTGTTGTATTAATTTATTGTATCTGTTGTTATTGTTAGCTGCCTTGTGAATCCCATCTGTGGCCAGAGGTCCTGTTGTGCAAATGGAAGCCTGCACATACAGTGTTGGATTTTGCCCAAGGTGTGCTAAATTGTTCACTTTCCAGTATGCCACATCAAAAACCCGCCTTCTAAAAAGATAGAAGAGTTTGCTAAAGGCATTTACACTTGTGAAGATTGAGCAGCCTTCTGGTGTTTTTTTTTTAGGGGGGTGGAGCCAGACTTCCTGAGTCTGAGAAAAGATAGAAGAACCACAGGGAAGTATAGAGAATGCCAGTGACTGAGTGACTCTGATGTGTGTTGGGAATGGGGAGGAATTTCTTTCAGTTTGCATTTTAATGTATCTAATTTGCACTTCCCAAAACAATATGCTAACCAGCTATCCTTGGAAATTTGCATTTCTCCAAATTTAGTGATGCAGTCCTCCAGCCAAAAGATGTGTACAATAATGTGTATGTACATAAAAATGCACATAGTAGTAAAAGTAACATACGAAAATGCTTACATTAGGGAAAATTGCTTGCAAATGCATATGTAATTGCCTAATATTATATTAGGAGAAATGTGCACTATAATGCTGATGAATTTTTGTGAGGACCTTTTTTTAAAATTGCAAACTGATGTAGAAATATGATGAACTTCAGATGGGAAAAGGAGAAATGAAAATTGTCAGAATCATCAATCCCTAGCTGTGTGGATGACCCATAAAAAACTGTATGAATGAAGTATTGCAATTCCACGCTAAACTTCTAGATATTCAACTAACTCTCTTTGAGCTAATGCAAGGATTAGTGCTAGCGCATTGGGGTTTCCCCCCTCTTCCCATGCATTTTGCGCAACTGAATAATGTGTGCAACAATGACAATATATCACATTCCATTATGTTGAGAGCATAGTCTCTTATTTCTGTAATTTACCCCTTATTTTGTCTTAAGCAAAGCTGAGCAAAAAAGTGAGAAGAATTATTCAGCAATTTTCTTTTGGAAAGCCCTTATGTGAAATGTACAGAATAGATTACTAACGGTTTAATCAGTGGAGATTTTAAGCTGCTTGCAACAGAGAATGTGTTCTTTTTAATGCAAACCTGGAGGCATGTTATTAAAAACCGATTTTCTCTTAATGCCAAGCAAAGATCAGAGCTTTTACATTAATGGTGAAGCCACTGTGTGTGCAGTAATGATTGACATTAAAACCTTTGCAAACATGTGGGCCATAATTAACTGTTATTCCCTAGTCACATCTACAGAAAGCACAGAGATGCTTCAGTAGCATTATCTAGTTTAATATTGGCCATTGTTATTGTAGATTAGGGGAAATACAGCATTGAGAAGGTCGATAGTAAAAGCTCAAGGAGAAATTAAAGACCAGAAGGATTGTACAGAAGGGCACATCAAATCTAATAGAGAAAAAAGTAGATTTGGTTTTGAAGCTGTCACAGTAATATAAACCCATCCAGGAAGTGGTGACCGTGACCATCAAATGGATTCAATCTGGAAACTGAAAAGATTTGTAGAAAGGTGAGTAAAATTGAAAGGTACAAAGTGAGGGGAAATACCTTAAGGTTTAATGCTGGGCTGTACCTGTTGCAAGGTTATAGTTTGGGTTGCTATCTATCCAAGAGGTCTTCTGTATCTTTAAAAGTTGTGCAGTGGGAAGGTAGAATTCCACCTTGTGGTTTTTCCCATTACAGTGTTGCAAGAACACCTGCACTTGGCTGACTTTCTCTTCTCCTAAAGATACAGGATCAGTCTCAGGCCCTGAACCTGGCAACCCTAAACTCAGTATAGACCCAAGATCCTAGGACAGTGTGCTGTGTTCCAAAGCTCATACAGAGGTCCATTTGTCATTCTGAAGGGTACCCTGACAGAAAAGGAATGTTCTTGTCCTCCTCGATCTCTCAGCGGCTTTTGATACTGTCGACCACAGTATCCTTTTACTTCGCCTGGAGGGATTGGGAATTGGAGGCACTGTATTACAGTGGTTCCATTCCTTTCTCTCCGGCAGGTACCAACAGGTAGCGTTGGGGGAAGAGGTTTCAGACCCTTGGCCTCTCAATTGTGGTGTGCCACAGGGCTCTATCCTCTCTCCCATGCTATTTAACATATATATGAAACCGCTGGGGACAATCATCAGGAGATTTGGGCTGCAGTGTCATCAATATGCGGATGACACTCAGCTCTATCTCTCGTTTAAATCTTCACCAGAGTCGGCTGTGGAGACCTTGTCCAAGTGCCTGGAATCCATGAGTGGATGGATGGGAAGGAACAAGCTGAAGCTGAATCCTGATAAGACCGAGGTACTACTTGTGGGGGACGAAGGAAGGTTGGGCGACATTGACCTGAAGTTCAATGGGGTGAGTCTATCCCTGAAGGACCAGGTCCGCAGCCTTGGGGTTGTGCTTGGTTCCAGGCTGTCCATGGAGGCTCAGATTTCGGCAGTGAGCCGGGCAGCCTGGTATCAACTACACCTCATACGAAGGCTGCAACCCTACCTTCCTGATCACCAGCTCCCACAAGTGGTACACGCCCTGGTCACCTCTCATTTGGACTACTGTAATGCACTCTACGTGGGGTTACCCTTGAAAACGGTTCGGAAATTACAACTTATACAAAATGCGGCGGCTCGATTACTTACGAATAGTCGCCGCCGGGATCACATCACACCAGTGTTGTTCGATCTACACTGGCTTCCAGTTGTTTTCCGAGCCCAATTCAAGGTGTTGGTATTGACCTTTAAATCCCTACACGGTTTCGGCCCAGTTTATCTCACGGAGCGCCTTCAACGCCACCAATTATGCCGCCTGACAAGATCGGCCACACAGGGCCTTCTCTCAATCCCGCCAACAAAAACAGCCAGATTGGCGGGTACTAGAGAGAGGGCATTCTCAGTGGCGGTCCCCACTCTTTGGAACTCCCTCCCACAAGATCTCCGGCACGCCTCTTCCCTAAATGTATTTCGGAAAGCCTTAAAGACCTGGCTCTTTCAACAGGCCTTCGGGGTTTCTGGGGAGGGTTAACTGCTATAACTGTAATGCCTCCTGCCCTCTTTTAATACTGTTGTTGCAGATTTATTGATTTTACACTGTTTTATATTGTATCACTGTATTTTATTAATTGTATTTTAATGATTTTGTACGTCGCCTAGAGTGGCCATTGGCCAGATAGGCGACACAGAAATTAAATTTATTATTATTATATTATTATTATAAGCTTGATTGCTTCACATTCTGTATCTCTATACTTTGCTTAGTAGTCAATAAACCTGTGACTTTTCACCCCATCTGTGTTGTTATTGTATCCAAATCTGCAAAGAAAATTGCCTTTGGGCATTACAACTTGGTCTGGGCATTACAGTAATGTAATCCCCACAATGAAAGCAGATCTAATGTTCAGTAAAGAGTGGGCATCGTATAACCTCCTTGCAAGATCTGTACAAGCAAATCAGGATGAACGCTCAATAAACAAGTCTTTTGGAGCAGCCGTTAGTGTGAGTTGCGAGAGATGTTATCACTTGTCAAGATTCAGCTCCCTCCCCAGAATCTATTTGAGGCATTCTGTCTTTAGCATGCATGTATGTAAATGCATGAACACTCAGTTGCCATGTAGTGCACATCCTGCCATTTTCTGTTCTCACGAGCTTCATTGTGAACTGCTGAGAACAGCTTGTAGGGCAAATTATGCTTTTCCTAGCCCATCTTCAACAGAATAATGGCTGCCTTGGCTTTAAAAACAGCTCCAGGAAAGCTATTGCAGAGTAAAAGATTTCAGCATACAGCAGATGTACTACATCCTTCAACAATGTATAATGTGGGGAGGGCACCTTGGGCACCACCCACCCCGACTCTGATGCAAATAAAGAGGAAGCCAGCAGTACTGGAGGAAGAGCTGCTCTATACCAACCCAGGCCATAACATCATGCCTAGGGCTGAACCAGAGCCTAAGTCTGTCAGCCATGGCCTCCTTGATCCAGGGACCTCCAAAGTGGGATCTCCAGAAACTTTGAGCCTACACCTACCCAATGAACCAGTCTCCACATCAAATAATCCCACAGACCCCCATGCCAGCCCCACAGTGCAGGCAATGAGATTGAAGGGGTGGAATTTACAGAAAGGAGATGAAGTGGTAAGCTCCAGGCCGGATGATTGTCCCTTTAAGACCTTGAGGAAGAGATGAAGCCTGGGAAAGGTGATCTGGCCCTGAAATGTAAAAGGCTTCAGTTCAGCCCTAGACTTTCTCAGAGGAAGTTGCTTACTCTGAACTCTCCAAAGTTCTACAACTCTGAGCTGCCTTTGCTAAGCATCCCATTGCGTCCTCTGATCTTCTGCTTAAGGTTAAACCAGAAGAAACGATCCTTGATATGAAAACAGGAATGATACAAGGGTGTTCCTATTTTAATCTGCAAAATATTAATAGGTATGGATGAGGTCTTCTCCTCATCCATAACTGGCCCAGCACATCCCTTTTCTCCCTGCCTCTCCATCTCATTCAGCAGCCACCCCTTTCTCACTGGCTCCCTTTCTTTTAGATGTTGGAACCTGTCCATCAGCAGAGGGACTGCATCATGTCTAATACTACTAATATTGTAGCTGCTATTCTAGTGCTGTTATACAGGCTCTATATATTTTCCCCAGAGGCATGAAAACACTAAGTAATTATTTTTATTCAACACTGACCTGCACTCTAGCTCTACTACTAATAGGAGGAACTGCAGTTTTTAATTATACAATTAAAGGGCCTGTGCACTTGGGATTTAGAAATAGCTGGATTCAAGAGAGACAGAGGAAACACAAAATAGCACTTTGATTTATTTTGCCCTGATTAGAAGGGCAAGCATCTATTTCACTCCAACCACATTCTCTCCCGAGCGGTGTGCATCATTCACCACAAAGAATAAAAGAGCAGGATAGGAAGTGCTTAAAACGCATGAAGCAGTTCTATTACTTAAACCAAAACAGGTTTGGAAGTGTGGTTAGCTGCTTGAATGGGAGACATATGTCTGGGAATTATATGCAAGGAGCAGTGAGATCTTCAAAAGAAAGATGGGATATAAGAGTAATGAATGAGTAAATAAATTATTGAATGAATTTTTTAAGTGTTTATATAGTAGATAGAGGAAAATACAGTGGGTACAAAGTCTTGGAAGGGAAACTCAACAAGCAAAAAATAACAAATAGGATACTCCAAGCTTTGTCATCAGACTGGCAGGGTCCTGGATGCATAAACAAATACTCCCAGCATTAAATTGGATTTACACACCATCAAATTTGATGTGCCTCTAGGGGTCAGCTTCATAAAGGCAGATTCCAAATGTACAACTTCTCATTTCTCATCTCAGTGCTAGCCTATATGTCACAGCTACCTCATGGAAGCTTCTTGAAATCGTTCCATGTCATAGCTGTTATGCTGTTTGTGTCATATTACAGATAAGCCCTGTGTGACTGTGGGTTTAATATCAAACAAACTTTCAGTGGCATGCTAGCACTCCATGCAGTGGAATAGTTTTTGTTATCCTGTCTGTTAGTTTAAGGAATTCATTCCTGGCCCCTTCAGAATGTTACATTTTGTGAAAAACAGCTTACCATGTATTGATGAGGTCCATTATGCCACCACAAGCATTCCAAAATAAATGCCGGTACAGGGAGAGTTGCTGTATACAAACAGCTTATTATCCAAGTGGAATGATCTGAACAGGCTGTGAAGAGTTCCTTCTGATGGATTTTACAATCCAGGGGTTGAGTGTATAAGAACATAAGAAGAGCCCTGCCAGATCAAAGGCCATCTAATGGGGCCATCTAGTGTAGCATCTTGTTCTCAGAATGGCCAGCCAGAGGCCTATGAGAAGCTCAAAAGCAGGACAAGAGCAGTCTCCCCTCCTGCTGTTTCTAGCAACTGGCATTCAGACGCATACTGCCTCTGATCATGGAGGTAGAACCTAGCCATTGTGGCTAGCGGTCATTGATCTTGAATCAGGGGTGAGGAAGCTGCAACCCTCCAGAAGTTTGTTGGACTCCAACTCTCATCAGTCTAGCCAGTATAGCCAATGATCAGAGATTATGGGAGTAGGATTCAAGCAACATCTGGAGGGCCACAGCTTCCTCATCTCTGGATTACAACAGTGTATTTGAATTAACATGGACCTATTCAATAGGACGTGTAGGTGGTGCCATGGAGGTTCAGAGAGTCCTGAGCTCTATTTCTTGAACAGCTGCTGAGCCCAGGCAAACTGAGGGAAAGCATGAAATAAAGCACCATGCAAGGAGAACCTGGTTTAGGGGTTGTTGGAAACCAGTGCCAGCCCAAGAAATTTTGATGTCTGAGATGGGAAATCCAAAAAGTTCAACCCTGCTGGTGGTAAACAACATATTAAATGACAGACAATTTGATATCCTTCTCAAATCTGCCACCTGAAGCAACTGCTTTCATCTTCCTTCAGGTTAAGGCCAGCCCTGGCAGAAGCACAGAACAATGCCAAGTCTAGGACCCTGAAGATTCAGAATGCAGATTTTGCCTAAGAAGCAGCAGGCTTGGAACACTAATTTTCTATCATCAGCTCAGCACCCTCATCTATTTCTTTTTTGGAGACAGCTCTGTAGAGTCCATGCACCTTGCCCCTCCAGGTTTTTATAGCAATCCAGTCCATCCCTTGTGTAACCAACCAGCATGAACTCCAGCTAAAGCGATGTACAGCTATTGCTTCTGGCCTGCCTGTTGGATCTAATCTGTATTTCTGTGCTCTCATCTCTCTTCAGCAGGGATTCTTCTGCTGCCTGCTGACTTCAGTTTGCATTTGGCTATTTGAAGGAGATGTCCCCAGCATGTGTTCTAATGATAGTGTTTTTTTACTCTGGCTTCTTACTGTTTCCAACCCTGATTCACTTTAAATTTCATTTACCTTCCCTACTCTTTTATTTGTTGTAGTTACATTTAGCTTAACCCATGCATGCCAATTGGCCAATTCCTTTTAACTTTCCCATTTGTCTTGTGTCATACCCTTCTCCCCCCCCTGTATATATATATATATCTCCTGGGTCAGGTTCCTTTGAAAATGGGAGAGGAACCTTTCTGCTTTATACCATGATGATGATGATGAATCACCTTTTGCATGTGTTTCATGGTGAACTACAAGCATACCATAAAACCAGCTAAACATATTGAGTCACCTGGAGGGACTGGGAATAGGAGGCACTGTTTTACAGTGGTTCCGTTCCTATCTCTCTGGTAGATATCAACGGGTAGTGTTGGGGGATGAGGTTTCAGACCCTTGGCCCCTCAACTGTGGTGTGCCACAGGGTTCTATCCTCTCTCCCATGCTATTTAACATTTATATGAAACCGCTGGGAGCCATCATCAGGAGTTTTGGGCTGCAGTGTCACCAATATGCAGATGACACGCAGCTCTATCTCTCATTTAAATCTTCACCAGAGTTGGCTGTGGATACCTTGTCCAAGTGCCTGGAGTCCGTAAGTGGATGGATGGGAGAGAACAGGCTGAAGCTGAACCCCGATAAGACTGAGGTATTACTAGTGGGGGACAAGGGAAGGTTGGGTGATTTTGACCTGATACTTAATGGGGTGAGGTTGCCCCTGAAGGACCAGGTCCGCAGTCTCGGGGTCATCTTGGACTCCCAGCTGTCTATGGAGGCTCAGGTTTCTGCAGTGAGCCGGGCAGCTTGGTACCAACTTCATCTAGTACAGAGGCTGCGACCCTATCTTCCCATACATCTGCTCCCACGAGTGATACATGCCCTGATCTCCTCTCAATTAGACTACTGTAATGCGCTCTAAGTGGGGTTACCCTTGAAGACGGTCCGGAAACTCCAGCTGGTACAAAACGCGGCGGCACGCTTAATAAAGCAGACCCGCCGCCGCGATCATATCACCCCAGTGTTGATTGAATTACACTGATTGCCAGTTGTATACCGGGCCCAATTCAAGGTGTTGGTTTTAACATTTAAAACTCTATACGGTTCCAGCCCAGTTTATCTGAAGGAGCGCCTCCAGTATCACCAAATATGCCGCCAAACAAGATCAGCCTCACAGGACCTTCTCTCGGTCCCACCGACTAAGACAGCTAGGTTGGTGCGGACCAGGGAGAGGGCTTTTTCGATCGTGGCCCCCACCCTCTGGAACTTACTTCCCTTTGACCTTCGGCATGCCCCCTCCCTGTTGACTTTTCGCCGAGCCTTGAAGACCTGGCTCTTCAGGCAGGCCTATGGGATCTCTGGGGTGGGTTAGGTTTTACACTGTATTAATGTAAGATGGTCTTCAGATGAGATGTTATGATATTAATAATGTGATGATTATGTATATGAGCAGATTGTATTTTATATTGTATTTTATATTGTAAGTCGCCCAGAGTGTCCGTTCAGTCGGACAGATGGGCGTCTGCTAAATAAAATTTTATTATTATTATTATTATATCATTAAAAACAATACAAAAAATCTGAAGATAGGCTTTAAAATAATACAAAATGAACATCTAAAGCAGAGACCTTTTCATCCAGTTGGAAAAGCCTGGTCTGTCTAGCTCAGCAATGTCTACAATGGCTGGCAGTGGGTGTCCACAATTTCAGAGAGAGGTCTTTCCTTGCCCTACTTAAAGATTCCATGGACCTTTTACCTGCAAACCATGTGCTCTATCACTGGGTCACAGCCCTTCCTCTTAAAGTTGAAGGGGGAAACAGACATTACCAAGTAAGAGTGTAGTCACAATCCATTGATTCATAGATCCAGCCTGATCCAGAAGCTTTAATTCACTAATAGGCAAAGAACCTTGCAGATTAAGCTCAGAGGCACATGTTACCAAAATTCTTCCAAACTACACAGGAAGTGGATTGGACTGTGAAACACCAACCCAAATTGTGTTTCCATTTTGATAATTTTGTAGGACAGTACAATATCTCAGGGAGGAGTTCAGGTCTCCTGCTCCCCTGGTGCATTCACTATAGCTGCCCAATTTCCCTGCTTTTTAAAGTTTGATAGAAATATCTGTGGGCTATAGGTACATTCTTAAACCACAAGGTTTTTTGCCTGTTAGTGAATTTCTCTGCTTTTTAATCCGGGAGGTAAGAAATGGGATCCTGTGCAAGCTTGCTGAGAATGGATTGATCAATTGCATGCTTATTGAGTTCAGTGGGATTTACTCCCCTGCAATCATGCTTAGGATAGGTGAAACAGACATAGGGTATGGGGAGGGGAGGGGGGAAGCATGAAGGAGGGGGAGGGGAAGAGAAGGATAGGTTTGATCATTTGCATGTTTATTGAGTTCAGTAGGATGTATTCCCGTGCAATCATGCTTAGGATAGGTAAAACTGACTGGGAGGAGGGAGGGATGGGTGAATATTATGTCTCACCTGTAACATGGAAAGCACACTTTGAATTTGGCTTGGCACCAAATTGAAAACAACCAGTGCAGATATCAGAGCAATTATGTGCTGATATGGTCTCATTCACGTCAGCAATCATGCCACAGCATTCTGCACTATCTGTAGTCCCCAGATCACTTTTTACTGCATGGGGATTTCTGTGACCTTGGCTGACTGGCTGTCAGGTTTTTTTAGTTTTGGTTTCTGGTTAGGGACCCTGACTGGTTGTGGGATGCTGAATTGTCTGCCTTACTCATAGGAATCTTGCTGTGGTTGGTATGGTATTGCATTTAGGAAATCATCATTGTCTTTTGTTTTTCTTTTTCTAATGGCATTTCATTTACCTCTGACCTCACTCCCTTACATTCATTGAAGCAATAACAGTGGTTCCATGCTCAGCCTCCTTAAACCCATTGATGATGCACCTTGTTGTTTGTTGATTCCTATCTTAATTTCCAATCAGAGAATTTGTTTTTGTTTGATTGATATACTCCAAACAACTGTGGTTGATGCTTAACATATCATGCTTAATGACATCACTAGGCCCCACCCTGTGACATCACTAGGGCCCACCCCAAAAATCTCACAGTTTGGAATGCTTCTGACCTGGCAACCCTATATGCAAAGTCAAAAATCCAATCTCTGGAAAAGACTATTGCCTGGAATCCTGGAGAGCCAATGCTAGTCCATGTCATCTGCACTGAGCTAGATGGTACCACATGGCCTGAGTTGGTATAAGGCAGATTCCTTTGTGCCTAAAAGAGGAAAGAGACCTAAGGGCCACAGTGGCTCTGAAATTTATTTATTTTATTTACAACATTTATATACTGCTTTATTGTGGTTTACAGAAGGAAGTAAAACAATAAAATTATTGGCAAAGAAGGTAAATACAGGTATTTTAGATTCAAAATAATAAAACCAACAATGAGTTTATCTCAGGGTTTGGGATGCTTTTGACCTGGCAACCCTAGCTAGAACTGAAGACCAAAGGTGTCTAGTCCACCAAACCACAGGCTGTTTCTCAAATCTAGAATAAATCTTTCCTCAGAATTTGCAGCAGCCAATTGGCCTGGATGTGACTCTAACACAAAGGAGAAATCTGCCTCTTTGTTGCTTAATAACTATTGGCTGAGTGCTTCCTGCAGAGGAGAAGTTCCATCTATTTGAATGTTTAAGCAGAAATGGCAAGCTCCAGCAAGAGCAGAGAGGATTGCATAGAAATGTTTGGGTTTTTATCTCTAAATTGAGAATTAAATCAAAAGCCAATAAAATGTAGCTCTAAGGATCTGATTTATTGATTGCTATTTTCAGAAATTAGGGTTTTTTGAGGAGTCAGATTTATTGCTCTTTGTAATGATTTAGATGCTTATTTATAAATGATATAAATCTTGTATTTTCTCTTGCTCTCTGCTCATTTTAAAGCTGTAGAGTTGCCCACAGAGTTTTGTGGAATCCCTCTGAGAATTGCTCTAGTCTTGTTTGTGGGGAACTAGCTGTGATCGGCTTTAGCTTCATTTCTATTTCACAGAATAGCCCTGTGGGCCATAGATCAGTGGTAAAGCATCTGCTTTGCATGCAAAAGGCCCCAGGTTCAATCCTCAGCATCTCCAGGTTGGCTGGGAAACCCTCGAGAACAGTTGCCTGTCAGTGTAGATAATACTGAGCTTGATGGGCAAATGGTCTGACTCAGTATAAGGCAGCTTGCTAGGTTCCTACTTAGTGTCTCAGGAGAGGAGATTCAACACATTGATTTGGTCCAAGGCAGTGGCTTGGCCTCTCGACTGGCTTCTGGGTTGGCCCTGTAACAGGCAGAAATTGGTTCTGGCAAGGATATTCCCAGCTTCAAGTGCCACTCAGGCAACTCAGGAAAGTGGATCAGAGCCCCACCGTGCCTTCTTGCTTTCCCCCTCCATTCAGTCTTAATAGAGCTCTTAATGTGTCAGCCAGGAGACACCAAGGCATCTACCAGCTGAGCAGCTTTTAAACTGAGGGAGGAGACAAAACTGACAGGAGCTGAGAAGGGTCTGGTCCAAAACAAATCTCATCTCCCCCGGGATAAAGACCAAAAAATAAAGAAAGATGAAACTTAAATGGGGTAGGCCTAGAAGTAGGCATTGTGAGTGCAGGGGCGCAGGATAGCAATCCAGAGAGGCAAACGTACCACAGGCCAAACCAAAAGTGCCAAAGATACACTGTATATACTTACACTTTTACACTGTAAAAGATACACTGTATATAAATGTTTACACATTGATACTAGAAGCCTCCAAGCCAAGATGGGAGAACTGGAGGACATCACTGATATAGCGAGCATAACTGAAACCTGGTGAAATGGAGAAAACTAGTGGGACACATTTATCCCTGGATATAAATTATATCGGAAGGACAGGGAAGGAAGTATTGGAGGTGGTATTGCTCTATATGTGAAATAGGGCATTGAATCCAGCAGCTTAGAAACCCCCAAAGAGGCAGACTCCTCCACAGAATAATTGTGGGTGGTAGTACTTTGGTAGTAATTTGGTACTGGGCATGTTCTGTTGCCCCCCTGATCAAAATGCTGAGGGAGAACTTGAGATGAAAAATGAAATCGAGGAAGCATCCAAACTAGAAAATGTTGTAATAATCGGCAACCTCAACTACCCTGACATAGACTGGCTACATATGTGTTCCAGTCTAATCTTAAGTTATGCCTGGGACCTGGTGTGAGATGTAAGTGCTGTCGAACCAATTGGGAGCAGTGCTAGTAAATTAAAAAAAGGTAAAGGTGTCCCCGCACTTATAGTGCGAGTCGTTTCCGACTCTTAGGGTGACGTCTTGCGACGTTTACTAGGCAGACCGTATATATGGAGTGGGATTGCCAGTTCCTTCCCCGGCCTTTCTTTACCCCCCAGCATATGCCGGGTACTCATTTTACCGACCACAGATGGATGGAAGGCTGAGTGGCCCTCGACTCCTTTTACCAGAGATTCGACTTCCTCCTTCCGTTGGAATCGAACTCCGGCCGTGAGCAAAGCTTCGGCTGCGTTACCGCCACTTACCACTCTGTGCCACGGAGGATATTGCTAGTAAATTAAACATACATGTAAATGGCCAATCGTCAAGAAAATCGAGCACTGTCACATTTTATTTCAAACAGGGAAACTTCTCCAAAATAAGAGGATTGGTGAAAAGACAGTTGAAAGACAGAGTCAAGAGGGTCAAATCACTCCAAAATGCTGGGAGTTGTTTAAAAGTACAATACTAGAAGCTCAGCTTGAGCATATACTACAGATCAGGAAGGATACTATCAGGGACAACAATATGCCAGTGTGATTAACAAGCAGAGAAAGAAGCTATTAAGGGCAAGAAGGCTTCCTTCAAAACATGGAAGTCTGGTCTGAATGAAGAATATAAAAAGGAACACAAACTCTGGCAAAAGAAATGCAAGTAGACAATAAGGGATGCTAAAAAGAAATTTGAGCACATTGCTAAAAATATAAAAACCAACAACAACAAAATCTTTTTAAATACATTCAGAGCAGGAGACCATCTATCAGCACTGGCACCAGACTGCAGTGGGGCCTCAAAGGCTGCAGCAGTGATGATGCAGCGGCAGTACCACCACTGCTGGAGGCTTAAATAGGCCCGACTGCATCAATGCCTTTGCATGCTGTGTGCGCATGCCTGCCATCACCCAAGATGGCAGAGGGTGTGTGCTGATGCCCCTGCCACCATCTTGGGTGATGGCAAGCATGTGAGTGCAGTGTGCTGATACAGCAATGCAGAAAGTGGTGCAGCCAGTCCAGAGCTCGGAAGTAACTAGTTACAAGTAACAAATTACTTGTAATTTATTACTTTTTTGAGTAACGAGTGGGTAACTTCATTACATTTTGCTGGTAACAGAACGAGTAGTAACTTCATTACTTTTGAGGAGTAATTGTAATGTTTCCAGCATTACTTTTGCGCATTACTTGGGGGGGGGAGCAGGGGAAGACTTCTGCTCCTCTGATTTGTGAATAAAAATCATGTGCTTCAAATTGGGCTTCTGTGCAGCGTTGTTCTTCCTTAATGTTCTATTGGTCCTTAGGAGGCGACGAGGGAGGAGGTGGAGAGCGAGACGGGGTGGAGAAAGCAATTGTTTAAAAATTGACAGGAGTGGAAGGAGAAAAGAGCTGGAGGCAATATATATATACAAAAAATATGTGTGGTGGGGTATCATTATTGCTGGGGGTGGGGTGAGGGGATGTGAGATTCTGTTATGCCATTCTGTTAATCTTATGGATAAAAAAATTATTCTACTACCCTCTGTGTGTGCGTGCTTATTTTTAATGTTGTTTTAGGCTACTTAGATGTGCAGCAGCCAAGGCCAGCACCTTGTAGGCAATTTTTTTTAAAAAGGTAAGTAAAATGTAATTGTAACAATTACTTTTGAGTAAAAGTAAAGTAATCAGTTACTTTCAGAGGAATTGTAATTGTAACGGTAATTGCTACTTTTGGGGGGCCATGTAACTGTAACTGTAATTTATTACTTTTTAAAAGTAATCTTCCAAGCTCTGAGCCAGTCTGTGCTGCTGCTGGTGGTGTGTTGCCTGGGAGCATGACTCCCAATCTGTGATCAACACCAGCATCAGGTCACAGGACGCACACTCCGCGGCCCAATGCTAGCATGATTGTAGAGTGGGAACCACACCTGCCTAACCCATTATCAGGAACTGTCTCATGGGTCAAATTTGACAGGAGGGGGGACCCTATCCACTTTTCAATCACCTGACTTCACAATAATATCAGGTGAAAGGGCTGTGAAGTTTGGAGAAAAAGGCCTCACAGATCAACTTGAACCTCCTGGAGGGCCAATATTGACCCATGGGCTGGAAGATTCACACCCCTTCTATAGAGGAGGTGGGTTTTCTTTTCTTTACTTTTTCATATTGTAAATTGGTTTTAAGGACAAAAAATGTTAGAAATCACATGTAAAATACATGGTAAATTTGTGATTTCATGTATGTATTAGAATTGACATGAAATTCCTTTTCTAGATATCAAAGATAATTGCAGAACCACCTATACCTGCAAGCCACTATCTGGTGTTATACTCAAGAGATGAACATGTATATGTGGCTCATGCTATGTTAGCAGAATCACCTTTACCAGAAGACTCACACAATGGAGAACTTGGTGAGGGGGTGGAGTCTTTCCCTTGCCATGTGAAGTTTAACACATTCCCAGGGAAACTGCATTTCAGCTACTCCCAAGGACTGGATTGGGGTCACCTGAGTCTTGAACCTTAATCTAGCTCCCATGTGCTTGGCTGTGCAACATAGCCTTTGCATATTGGTTGTGGCCACTGAAAACTGGGATGATATTCAGTGCTAGTCCTACTCAGAGTAGATCCATTGAAGTTTATTTATTTATTTATTTTTATTTTATTTAGTTTAATTTATATACCGCCCTAAGCCTGAAGGCTCTCTGGGCAGTGTACAAAAAGATAAAAACAAGCATAATATATAAATACAATAAATCAAGAAACAAAACAAACAAACAATAAAGAACCAAACAGCGTCCAAAATACAGAAATGCTGTTAAAATACATTTTAAAATGCCTGGGAGTATAAAAAGGTTTTCACCTGGCGCCGAAAAGATAGTAGCGTCGGCACCAGGCGCACCTCATCAGAGAGACTGTTCCACAGTTCGGGGGCCACCACTGAAAAGGCCCTGGTTCTAGTCATCACCCTCTGAGCTTCTCGATGGGATGGTACTCGGAGGAGGGCCTTAGATGTTGAGCGCAGTGTACGGGTAGGTTCATATTGGGAGAGGCGTTCCACCAGGTATTGCGGTCCCATGCCATGTAGGGCTTTATAGGTCAAAACCAGCACTTTGAATCTAGCCCGGAAACAAACAGGAAGCCAATGCAGACGGGCCAGAACAGGTGTTATATGAGCGGACCTTCTGGTCCGCGTCAACAATCTGGCCGCTGCATTCTGGACTAGCTGTAGTTTCCGAACAGTCTTCAAGGGCAGCCCGACGTAGAGCGCGTTGCAGTAGTCCAATCTAGAAGTTACCAGAGCATGAACAACTGAGGCGAGGTCATCACTGTCCAGATAGGGACGTAGCTGGGCTACCAATCGAAGATGGTAAACAGCATTCCGTGCCACCGAGGCCACCTGGGCCTCAAGAGACAAGGAAGGATCGAAAAGAACTCCCAAGCTACGAACCTGTTCCTTCAAGGGGAGTGTAACCCCATCGCTTGACTGCGATAATGGACTGGATGAGAGCTAATAAACTGAAACTCAATCCAGACAAGACCGAGGCACTGTTGGTGAGCCCTTTACCTGCCCAGATGGTGGATGTTCATCCTGTTCTAGATGGGGTTACACTCCCCTTGAAGGAACAGGTTCGTAGTTTGGGGGTCCTTTTTGACCCTTCCTTGTCGCTTGAGGCTCAGGTGGCCTCGGTGGCACGGAATGCGTTTTACCATCTTCGTTTAGTAGCCCAACTACGCCCCTATCTGGACAGTGATGATCTCGCCTCAGTTGTTCACGCTCTGGTAACTTCTAGATTGGACTACTGTAATGCGCTCTATGTAGGGCTGCCCTTGAAGACTGTTCGGAAACTCCAGCTATTGCAAAATGCGGCAGCCAGGCTGTTGACGAGGACCCATCGGTCTGCGCATATAACACCTGTCCTGGCCCACCTGCACTGGCTACCCATCTGTTTCTGAGCTAGATTCAAGGTGCTGGTTTTGACCTATAAAGCCTTATACGGTGTGGGACCGCAATACCTTGTGGAACGCCTCTCCCGCTATGAACCTACCCGTCCACTTCGTTAAGTATCTAAGGCCCTCCTCTGGGTACCAACTCATCAGGAAGCCCGGAGGATTGTTGTTAGATCTAGGGCCTTTTCTGTGGTGGCCCCCGAACTCTGGAACAGCTTACCTGAGGAGATACGCCTGGCACCTACGGTACTTTCTTTTAGGCGCCAGGTTAAGACCTGGCTATACTCCCAGGCATTTTAATGTTTAATGTTTAATGTTTTCATGTTTAACGTTGTTAGTTAACTTGCTGTTATGTGTTATTGATTTTATTATACTATTGTATTTTAATCCTGTTTGTACACCGCCCAGAGAGCTATTAGCTATGGGTGGTCTAAAAATGAAACGAAATAAATAAATAAACAAATAAATCAAGAACAGGATGAACATCCACCATCTGAGCAGAGAAGGCACTCACCAACAGCGTCTCAGTCTTGTCTGGATTGAGCTTCAGTCTGTTAGCTCCCATGCAGTCCATTATCGCGGCCAGGCAACGGTTTAGCACGTTAACAGCCTCACCTGAAGAGGATGAAAAGGAGAAATAGAGCTGCGTGTCATCAGCGTACTGATGACAACGCACCCCAAAACTCCTGATGACCGCACCCAGCGGCTTCATGTAGATGTTAAAAAGCATGGGGGACAGTACCGATCCCTGCGGGACTCCACAATGGAGAGTCCAGGGTATCGAGCAATGTTCCTCAAGCACTACCTTCTGGTGACGACCCACCAAGTAGGAGCGGAGCCACTGCCAAGCAGTACCCCCAACTCCCAACTCCGTGAGTCTTCCCAGAAGGATACCATGGTCGATGGTATCAAAAGCAGCTGAGAGATCAAGGAGAATCAACAGAGTCACACTCCCCCTGTCCCTCTCCCGACAAAGTTCATCGTCCAGGGCGACCAAGGCTGTTTCAGTGCCAGTTAACAGACATGGCTAACTTAAGCGCATTAATTTCAGTAGGTATGCACTGAGTAGGACATAGCTGAAAACTGTTGGAATGTATGAGGTTCAACTCCAACTTGGTGCGTTGAGGCTGCATGGGGTTAATAAGGGTAGCTAGAGAGCTAGACCTCTTGCTGGTTGAGGCTATCCCTATCCCTTTGATCCTCTGCCATCTCTCCCCTTCCTGCTAGGCTGATAAGCAAAGGAATGTTGATCCCAGTTCCTTCCCGCCTTTCTCTGTGTTCTCTTTCTCTCAAGAGGGGAGCAGACATCTTCTCTTTGTCTCTCCCTCTCAACCAGGATGAGGGCCAGCACTGGGACCAGTGCAGGGTGCTCCAGCATAGCCAGTTAGCTAGATATAGAACTCTTTCCTATCAAGCATGTACTTCCAGAATAAAGTAGTTGTTTCTTATTTTAAAGCTTAAAGTCTCTGTCTGACTAATTTGCAGGGAAGGTAGAATCTTAGCAAAGATTCACAAACACACACACTAATCTCGTTCAATACTCTCCATTCCGCAGCGCTACGCAACTCTGCTACGCATCTCAATAGAGAATTCCAACAAAAACAACCCGTAGTAATTTAATGGTGAGAGACTGGAAAATGGGGTGAGAAGAGAAGTAGGAAAAAGATGGCTACGGGCAAGGGAGCTATGGTCGACGGAGCTCTTCTACTGATGGCTTTTACGGAGTAATTCTTCCCCCACTGCAACATTTGGGAGTGCATGGGAAAGATGGGGGAGCCCCCTCCCTTCTTTCTATACTTTCTATACTGCCTCCCTTGTTATTTGACCTGAACTGGACACTAGCTACCGGCATGTCCCAGAGACTTTACCTACATCAGGCCACCACCGCCGCTACTGAAACTGCCTCTTGCGGTGGAGAGAGCCGAGCCAGGCTGGACGCAGAGGCAGGCGGGAGCCGGAGACTGGTGGGTCGGGTGTTGCGGCCTGACCTTGCAAGAAGCTGTTGCTGTGATAATCCCTGCGGCGGCCGTCGTTTTGCCATGCGGCCTCTGTTTGTTTTGCTTGTTATCAGTCGTGTTTACACCCTGGCTCCTCTGCCTTGGCTTCCTTGAGAACTGCCCTGTTGGTTTTGATTTCGAGGGGCCTGTTGTCCCGCCCCTCTCTTTCTTGGAGTTGCTGGATGTTCAGATCGGGGGAGGATGTTGCTTTACATCTTGCAAATGAACTATTGCCACACTGGTTCGATGCTTACACCAGGAACCTCCATCGGTAGTTACACCTATGGACTATACAGGAGAGAAGCCCTATTATTATTGGAACTTGTTGCTTCTATGTTATTGTTTAGTTTTTATTGTTAGTTTCTTAATGTTTTGATGTTTACATGTTCTGCTTTGTACGTTGCTTAGAATGGCTGACAATTCAGCCAGATAAGCGACTAATAAGTCGAATAAAATAAATAAATAAATAAATAAAAGTTTAGAGTAAATATTTTAAATATTAAATGGTTTAGAAATGTGTTTAAATAAACAACCTCCCTTCACCGTGTCTATAGCAGTCTTCCCCAGCCTAGTGCCTCGAGATGTTTTGGATTGCAATTCCTACTGGGCTGAGCCGTCAGGGCCATGCTGGCTGGGGCTGATGCATGTTATATAGGAAAACTATGCTCCCCCCCGAGCCAATTATTTGCTTGTATAGCTATCTGGGCTGCACATACAGAGCCCTGTTGGGCAACCCGTGAGCTGTTGCATAGGGCAGAGGGAGTTAAAACCAGCCCCACTCCAGTTAATCAACACTATCACCGGTTTTGAAGTGAGCTCCACATGTACAAACCTAGCACGTTGCCAGGTGAGGAACCGTATTGCCCAAAGACCCATGTTAGGGGGCAATTAACAAATAAAATAATAATAAAGCACATGTACAGCATCTAGCTGTGCATGCAACTCCTTATCCAGTTAGACGTATATGTAGAATAAATGAATCAGGCGATTGTAATTAAGTCTGTAAGCTCATGTAGAGTCTTTCTCTTCTTAACCCATACATGGTGCTTTGTTATCTGAAACACTCAGACACAAATCAATTTTCCTAGATGGAAAAAGTGACTGCAAACTAATAGGCAGAGACAAATTCAGGGCAGAAACATACTACAGTGTCTTAGATAAACTTCAGATGGAACTGGAGAAGTGCTCAGGTGCTTACACAGAAGTTGTGAATCTATTTGGATTCCTGGCAAGACTGGTCCATTCTTCCCAGAATCATGGTATGCTGGAAAAGGATGCAAAAGCTTTAGTGAGAGCTTATACAAATGACCTGCAAATTTCTCTGTCCTCCAAACCAGAACGTTTTATTTATTCTTAGATACTGCAGAGGGATGTGAATGTGATGGATCTGAGACTATTGCACACAGTAGTTTGAAGATAATTTACAGTAAGAATCTGGCAAATTTCTCTGTCCTCCAAGCTAAAATATTTTATTCATTTCTTAGATACTGCAGAGGGGTGTGATGAATGTGAGACTATTGCACATAGTAATTTAAAAATAATTTACAGTAAGGATCTGGTTGAAGCTTTTCCAAATATAGTTCCAAATATAGTTCTCCGCCTTTATCTAATTCTGCCAGTTTTGGATTTTGAAGAAGAAAGCATTCTACATATTAGCCTTTATTAAAAATAACTTAGGCTCCACAGTGCTACAGTTAAGATTGCCATCATCTGTTCTATCCATAGAATGGGATATTCCTCTTGTCTTTCTTTTAAAGCTCAGAAGCAGTTTCAGTTCTCTGTAAGGTACAGTAATAAACAGCTGTGTTTCATCATCGCTTATTCATCCATTTCCCCCCTTGCTAATGTTAATCTTATTTTCATAAAAAGCTATATTTTATTACTTGAAATTATTAATGCTACTATTTAATACTCATTAGTATTTAATACTAAATTATTAATTATTTAAACAATATGATTTCTTTATAATTGGTACTTAGATACGGAATGGGATCTTCTGAGTGAAATATCTTTTGATAGTCTCGGAATTTGCTGACAAGAAAAGTAGAAAAAAGGTAACTTTTAAAATATTCTGAATGTAGTTTTTTAGTGTGTGTAAATATTTTCTTTAACTTTACTCATAAAATCTTAATGTTCTGATGTCAAATACAAGTTTTTTTAAAAGTATTATATGCATACTTACTTTTTTCCCAACTGATGGGAAAAAATGGCACTGATGCAAAGTGCTGTGAGGAGGCGGTGGTGGGGAGGGCCCTCAAATGAACATTCTGCCCAGGGCCTTTCAGTGTCTCAAAAAAGCTCTGATTATACATTAATATTATGTATTATTTTATTACAGTGTTTATTACTGAAGCAAAATAGGAGAGGTAAATTTAGCAGCAAGGCAGAACTCATGTATTACACACGCACGCCCACACATTTCCAGTTAATGTAAGACTGAACAACATGTTCTGCAGGCATCATTTACAATCTATGCTTCCTGCTGGACTAATGTAAATTTGAGTCAGTCTAAAAGATGTGTATCACCATCCTTCATTTCCTTGGGAGCATTAGGGAAAGGTTAATTGGTAGCACATTGGCACAATTAGCATATGACAATGAGTTTGCAACCCAGGGAAGCCATTCTCTTTCAAATGCATTCTGGTGCCTATCTCAAAATAACTATATTAAATATATACATTTGAATTTCATGCAAAATTATTTTAAGAGCTCTCAGGGACTGGCAGGCCCTTGACTCATCCCCCTCCCTCTGATTTATTAATTCAAAGTATATGTGGATGGCACATCCTAGATTCATCCTCCCCCCGTTATAATAGGTAGCAGTTCCATCCAGCAAAGGGAACTGCAAGGAGACTGCCATAGAGATCTGGGAGCTGAACTCTAGTATAAAGGTCAAGTAGGAGGAGCCTGGGGAAGCACTATAGATCTTGTATTCATTCTCTCAATAAAGCTTTAGTCATAGCAAGTGTCTGTCTTCTCTGAGTTAAGAAAGCACTATTAAAACATGGTGTCAGAAGTGAATCAACTTTTCTGAAGAAAAGGAGGGCTCAGCCACAGGTACTTACAAAGGCAACAAGCACACTGGTGGTAGAAGAAGATACTTGGGCAATGGCAGCCAGCATGATTCGAGTTCCAGGGCCCATGGACATGGCAGGGGATATTTTTAATAACTGGATGTTTTTCAAAGCGCAGTTGGAGAATTATGAAATAGCAACAGGATTGGATGGCAAAGATAAAAAGATTATGGTTGCAATAGGGCATTTTCAGTTGTGGCCCCCACTTTGTGGAATTCCCTCCCAAATGATCTCCACCATGCCCCCTCTATGATGAGCTTCTGCTGGGCCTTGAAGACCTGGCTCTTCAGGCAGGCTTTTGTGGTGGGTTAGGTTTTATTATTGTTGTTGAGATTTTTAATGTTTTAATGTATTTGTATGTTTTTATTTTGTACGTCGCCTAGAGTGGCTGGACAGCCAGCCAGATGGGCGACTAATAAATTTAATAAATAAATAAATAAATAAATCAGTGATGGAAAAAGAATGCCATTTGCTCCAGCAGCACCTTGATATTACAGCATCAGACAGACGAGATCCCTCCAAATTGCTAGAAGCCCTTCAAAGGCATTTTGAACCTACTTGAAATGTTATATCTGAATGCTCTTTAACAAATGTGCACTGATGAAACTACAGATCAGTATGTTGCTAAATTGTGCAAAAAGGCAGATTCGTGTGCATATAACACTTTGAAAAAAGAATTGATTAGAGACAGATTGGTTATAGGCATTAAGTACAAAGGAACACAGATGAGAATGCTCCGAAAGCCTGCCTTAACTCTGCAGGAAGCCATAGACATATGCAAGGCTAGCGAACAAACCCTTGTGCAAATGCAAGAAATGCACCCTTCAGAAGCTGATAGCATGCATTATATCAGCAAAACTAAACATTCAAACATGCATATGCCATCATGCAAAAATAGTGCTGGGCCCATAAGATTCAAAGAGTTGTGGATACTGTGGCAAAAATCATGATCCTGGCAAAAGCCCAGCATTTGGAACTATTTGCAGAAGCTGTGGCAAAAGAAATCATTGTGCAGGAGTTTGCAAATGATCTAAACAGAAACAAATCTGCACAACATGTGAAACAGATAGACAATGATGATCTATAATGTATGACATCAAAACAGTGCATACTAAGACAAACAAAAGGTTTGTCAAACTTGTAATAGCACCATGCACAGAAACTTTGCAGTCCTGGCTCACGCAAGACACTGAATGTCAAATAGACAGTGGTGCATCTGTAAATGTAATGGGTTACAGAGATTATCTCAATATTTTGAAAGATTGAGAGGCAAAGCCATCACCAAGCAAAACTAAGCTGAGTCTATATGGTGGCATAATTCTCACACCACTAGGTCAATATGTGCTGCAGGCAGTATATCAAGGAAAAAGATATCAGCTAGAATTCCAGATTGTGAATTCCAGACAAAAGCCCCTCCTATCAACAAGCATGCGTGAAAGTATGAAACTGGTAACATTAAAAACTTCACAAGACGTCCGTAAACTCAGACTTGAAGCCAACAGTACCTTGGCTATGGGACAACTGCAAGGTAGCATAGCAAAGGCAGAAATTCTAACAAGTTACCATAATATATTTGTTTTTTTTTACAATAATTTTTATTCAAATTTTCATAAAACAAACAAAACAAAATAAAAAAACATAACACAATAAAAATAAAAATAAAAAATTTGACTTCCGATTTGTCACAGATCAGCTATAAATATATAATATATATCAAACCTGTCCCTTAATACATACAAAATCACTTTTCTCCATAGTCTATCTTAATTAATCGTCAAATCCCATTATCATCATTTCATTTTTATCTTTCAACAAAAAGTCTAAGAGAGGCTTCCATTCCTTAAGAAATGTATCTGTCGATTTTTCTCTAAGTAAACACGTCCAATTTATCCATCTCTACTAAGTCCATTAATTTCAATAGCCATTCTTCCGTTGTTGATTCCATTTTCCACTTTTGTGCATATAAAAGCTTTGAGTTTTTATTTGTCATAATAATACCTAAATATTTCAACTTTTCCTCTATTTTAAAATCTGTCTTGTCCATCAACTCTTTTTGTTCCCTTGAAGATAAATTTTTCACCAACATCTTTGTTTTTTGATTGTTGATCTTAAATCCTGCTAACGGTCCAAATTCTTTTAATTTGTCCATCAATACATTAATTCCTTCCAAAGGGTTTTCTAATACAATTATCAAATCATCAGCAAATGCTCTCAATTTATATTCCTCTTTTTTTATTTTTATTCCCGAGATCCTTTTATCTTGCCTTATATCTCTAAGCAGCGCTTCCAAGACCAAGATAAATAAAAGAGGAGATAATGGACATCCCTGTCTTGTACCCTTTTGTATTTCACATGAGTCCGTTAACCCCCCATTAACAATTATCTGTGCCTTCTGAGATGTATAAATAGATCTGATCCATTTTATAAAATTATCTCCAAAATCCATTTGTTCCAAGACCTTAAACAGAAATTTCCAATTCAAATTGTCAAATGCTTTCTCAGCATCTAAAAAGATCAAAGCTGCTTGTTTATCATTTCGTTGTTCTAAGTATTCCAACACATTCAAAACATTCCTGACATTGTCACATAATTGTCTTTTAGGTAGAAACCCCGCTTGATCTTCCTGAATAAATTGTTGCAATATTATTTTCATTCTTTCTGCCAAAATCATTGTAAAAATTTTATAGTCATTGTTCAATAAAGATATCGGCCGGTAATTTTTTGTTTTGGTTAGGTCCTGCTCCTCTTTAGGTATTAATGTTATATTGGCATTTTTCCAACTGTCCGGTATCTTCCCCTCTTGCAAAATAGAATTCATTGTATACTGTAAAGGTAATAAGAGTTCCTCCTCCAAACATTTATAATACACTGCTGATAGTCCATCCGGTCCTGGCGCCTTTCCTAATTTAATTTTACTTATAGCTTCAGATATTTCTCTTGACGTAATAGGACCATTAATAGCTTGTCTCTGAAAATCTGTAATTTTAGGCAAATTCTGTTTAGATATATACTCTTCTATTTTTTCAGAGGGAATTTCCTGACACTTGTACAAAGTTGAATAATATTGATGAAAAACCCTTTGGATTTTTACATTATCTGTCAACATCTCATCTCCTTCTTGTATCTTTAAAATAAGATTTTTTTGTCGTTCTTTTCTTAATTTATATGCTAACCATTTCCCCGGTTTATTTGCAAATTCAAAAGTCCTTTGTTTAGCAAAATTTAATTTCCTTTCAATTTCTCTAACTGTCAACATTGACACTTGTTTCTGTAACATTTTAATTTGATTTACAATAGAAACTTTAGTTGGATTCTTTTTCAATTCTTCCTCTTTTTGTTTTATTTCTTCCAAGATTAATTGCATTTTCTGTTGTTTCTTCTTTTTTAATTCAGAGTTACATTTAATAAAATATCCCCTCATAAATGCTTTACTTGTATCCCAAACAATATTTTCATCTGTTCCTTTATGTAAATTATGTTCAAAAAACTCTTTCAATTTCTTCTTACATTCTTGCACTATTTTATCATTCTGTAATAAAGATTCATTTAGTCTCCATCTAAATCCAAGATTTTTTTTTTTTGAAAGTCAATATCACTGGATTGTGATCTGAAAAGGTTTTTGGTAATATATCCATTTTGGAAATGTCTTTCACTAGGTTTTTAGACATCCAAATCATATCTATCCTCGAGAATGTTTTATGTCTTTCTGAAAAATAAGTAAATTCCTTTGCATTATCATTTATATGTCTCCAAGCATCCACCAATTCTAAATTTTCCATCAGTTCAAAACAAATCTTCGGTAATTTACCCTGTGTCTCTTTAATATTTTTCTCAGAAAGTCTGTCCATTTTTGGTAAAATTACTCCATTCCAATCACCCATAACACACCAATGATCATATGAAAACTCTGACAATTTTTCCATAAGTCCTGTGTAAAACCTTGTTTTATCTTCATTGGGGGCATAAATGCCCACTATCAAAATTTTGGTACCCTGTAAAGTAATTTCAACCCCCACAAATCTACCACTATCGTCCAATAATATCAATTTAGGAAACAATTGTGGGTTAATATAAAGAACAACACCATTTTTTTTTGATCCAGCCGAAATAAATTCTTCACCCAAATTTTTACAAATCAAATATTTGGAATCTTTCTTCTTGATATGAGTTTCTTGTAAACAAATTATATCCAATTTTAATTTTTTCAAATAATGAAACACTTTCTTTCTCTTCTGCAACGTATTGGCTCCATTTATATTCCAAGTTAGATATTTGTAATCCATCTTTAAGCATGTATTTTAAAAAGTACCTGATGCTCCCTTTAATCCATCATTTTCCTTTCCCTCCTCTGCATGTTCCTGTTGACTTTGTTTCCCAGGAATTATATCCATGTCTTTGAGTTTGTCTTCTTCCATGTCTTTTGAAGCTTTTCTCAAAAAGTCCCTTGCTTTTTGAACAGTATTCAATCGATATTTTTGTTGTCTGAATGTAAAAATCACTCCTTCTGGAACATCCCACATAAATTGAATTTTACATTGTTTAAGTTTTTCTGTAAAGAAAGCATATTCTTTTCTCTTGCGTAAAAGTCTAATAGGGATTTCTTTCATCACCAGTATTTCCTTGCCATCGATTTTAAAGATATTATTGAAGTGTTGTTGTAATACCATATCTCTGGTCCTCTTTTTTACAAAATGCACAAGCACATCTCTTGGGATTTTTTTCATTGTTGCATATCTTGAATTGATTCTATAAACTTTATCTATTTCAAATTCCATCAGATCTTCATTCCAATCCAAAAATTTTACCAGAGCATTAACCATTTTATCTCTAATATCTTCACCTGTTTCTTCAGGAATTGCACGAAATCTCAAACAATATTCTTTATCTCTCAATTCCATCACAGCGATATAGTCCAATTTTTTTTCCAATTCCATATTTAATATATCTGTTCTATTCTCCAAGGTTTGCACCTTTTCTTTAACATTTTTTACCTCCTGTGTTACTTGCCCAATTGTGCCTTTAATCTCATCCACTTCTATTTTGATATGATCTTTTATATCTTTCAATTCCATCTTCATTTTGCCAAATTCATCTTTCATTTCCTGTCTATCCTGTTTCATCTCTTGTTTGAGATCTTGTTTAAGATCATTAATCCCATCCATTATTTTCTGGAACATGTCTGGGGAGACAGCCCCTTCCTGTGCATCAGTTGAACCTCTTCGCTCCAGGGCCTTAGCTGCTTTCCTAGTTGTCATTCTTGAAAAAAAAACCTTTAGTTTCTGCTATTAACCAATGTTCCCAAACCTAGAGGCAATCTGTTTCTTTTTTTCCCCAACAACAAAAGAGTTAATATTCCAGGCCTGTTAATATGATCTAGCCAGCACAGTTCTTATCTCCTGCACGTCCAGGAATGTAAAACAAGTTTGGTTCACAGCACCCAGCCGTCAGTAACATACACGAACAGCAGATTCGTCCAAAGAGAATAGTCCAAAAAAAAGAAAAAAATCATTCCAGATATATTTCCTTCAAATAATCAAATCATCTTATCGGATAAGTTGCCTCTCATCCATTTTAATCTTTATAATTCCAAATTCAAGCCAGCTTTTTGTCATTAAGCTATAAATTAAGTTCTTTAAATTTTCTTTCTTCTTTAATTTTGTATAAAAGGAAAAAAGTGTGACTCACCCAGGTTTCTCAATTGCTGATTCGTAAACAAGTCTCTTTTACTGTAGTAATTTAAACCAAATGATAAGATTTAGACAGAAGGAGGCTCGCTTGTTATAGAACGTTTTTAAGAAAAAAAACGTATCGCTTTTTTTCAGCACAGCTTGCTGGAAGTCCTGACTTCGTCTTCCGCTGCTAGATAAGCCTTCTTATCTCAGGAGATTCCTGATCAATTCCAGCTATCTACAGCTCAACGAAGTTCTGTGGATAGTCTCTTTGGTTCACCTTTGTCTTGGAGAACATTTACGCCAGTCAAAAATTCCTCTTTACTGGTTTTTAACTGAAAAAAGCTTCCTCTGAGACAGAGCTCACTCAGAGGGAACCACCAGCAGAGCACTCCTTCCGGGAAGTCCCACAAGTTACCATAATGTATTTGGAGGACTTGGCCATCTCCCAGGCACCTTATATTTCAAAGTGGATGACACTGTGCAGCCAGTGCAACATATGCCATGTAGAGGCCCTGTGACATTAAAAGAAAAAATCATAACTGCAATAAGACAAATGGGAAAAGATGGAATAATTGCCAAAGTGACAGAACCTACCAAGTGGATAAGCAGCATGGTAGCCATAGAGAAACCTGGGAAACTTTGCATCTGTATAGATCCAAGAAATTTAAACAAGGCTTACTAAGTATGAGCTTACTACCAGATGCCCACCATAGAAGAAATCTTACCAGACCTTGCTAAGGCAAAAATACTCTCTGTCTTAGATGCAAAAGATGGGTATTGGGAAATCTTATTAGATGAAGAAAGCAGCCACCTTACTACATTTTGGACCCCAGAAGGACGTTATAGGTAGCTTAGAATGCTCTTTGGAATAAAACCAGCAGTAGAAGAGCATCAGTGTTGCCAACAAGATGCACTGGCGGGTCTCAAAGGAATCAGTGTAATCACAGATGACATTTTGGTGTATGGCTGTGGAGATTCAGTGGAGAGTGCCATAGCTGACCATGATCACAGCCTCATCTCTCTCATGGAAAGGGTGAGAAAAGTCAATCTGAAACTCAATAAAAATAAGATGAAGCTATGACTGACAGCAGTACCCTATATGGAACACCTCCTAACATCGTAAGGCTTACAACCATATCCAGAAAATGTGACAGCTGTACAGCAGAGGCCTAAACCATCCAATATCAAATCTCTTCAGCAGTCACTGGGGTTTGTTAATTATCTGACCAAATTTCTTCCTCACCTTTCTGATGTTTGTGAGATGACTACTGAAAATGGGTGCAACTAGGGTGTGGCTACTTCAACGTGATGCAGCCCTCCAACATATCAACGACTTGGTTACTAGACATCCCATGTTGAAGTGTTATGACATGAATGAAGATGTCAGCATCCAATGTGATGCCAGTGAAACTGGCCTGGGTGCTGTACTTTTGCAAAAAGGACAGCCTGTTGTTTTTGCACCAAGGTCTTTATCACAGATTGAATGGCATTATGCCCAAATTAAAAAAGAATGCTTAGCAACAGTATTTGCTTGTGAAAACTTTGACCAGTATATACGAGGTCAGAAATGCATCAAGGTTGACAGTGATCATAAGCCTCTCAAAGTTAATAAGTTCTTGCTATCAGCTCCAAAACACCTCCAACGCATGCTTCTTAGACTACAATGCTATCCTATGTACAATATAAAAAAGGAACTGAGATGTACATAGCGGATCTCCTATACAGAGCACTCTTGCCACATAAAAGCACACTGACAAGCAAGACTATGAGGCATTAAATTCCCTTGAAGCGCAAGCCAGACAAAAGGAACTAGAAAGCATTTATCAAGCTGCTTATGTGCCCATCTCACATCAAGGACTTCAAAGAAGCCAGGAAACACTTTACAGGACAAAGAGCTGCAAATATTGATCTCCGTTGTCTTAGCAGGTTGGCCAGACACCCAGGAAAAAGCATCAGTGTCTACTCAAGAATGCTAGAACTATCAGGATGAATTAAGTGTCCAAGATGGCATCATATTCAAAGGACACTGAATACTCATTCCAAACGCCATGAGAAAAGTCATATTATCAAGAATACATCGCAGTCATTCTGGAACAGAGGGATGTTTGTGGAAAGCTAGAGATGTGGTATACTGGCCAAACATTACTAATGACATCAGAGACCTTGTACGCAACTGTGATGTCTGTGCTGAGTTCCAAGCCAGTCAGCAAAAAGAACCATTGGTGATACACAGCGTTTTTAACAGACCATGGAGTAAGGTAGGGATGGACCTTTTCACAGATAATGGCAGCAGTTATCTCATTCTAGTAGACTACTATTCAGACTTCTGGGAAATGGATAAACTGCCAGATACTACATCAGCAAATGTAATAGAAAGAATCATGAAACACTTCAGCAGACTTGGCATACCTGACTGTGGGATTTCAGATGGTGGACCACAGTTCACTTGCAAAGAATTTTCTGTATTTTCAAAAGTCTGGGAATTTCACCACATAACGTCATCTCCCTACAACAGTTAGTCTAATGGCAAAGCTGAATTAGCCATCAAAATTGCAAAAACTCTATTAAAGAAAATAGTAGAAATAAAGAAAGTATATGGCAAGCTATCCTGGAGTGGAGAAATACGTCGACTGCTGGCATGAATAGCAGCCCAGTGCAAAGACTTATGGCCAGATGCACACAATCCTTTTTACCTACAGCTTTTGCATTATTGAAACCCATAACTGCAATGAAAGTCACAGATCAGCTGCAACACAAACACAATAAAACTAAAACCTATTATGACAGGGATTGAAAAGAGCTACCACCTCTGCAAACTGGAGATTCTGTAAATGTCCAATTATCTCCTCAAGACAACACATGTCCTTGGACAAAAGGAACATGCATGGGACAAATAAATCCCCACACTTACATCATTGAAGTTAAGATGCACACCATTGCCACCCCACAAGGAAGACTCGTGACACAAGATTGGAATAATGTTATATTTATTACATATAACATGCTAAATCCAAAACCAGGCATCCAAATTCAAATACAAGTACTTCGGGCAGGTGAGGCTAAACCTAACTACGTGGGACTACACGCCCACCTTCTTAAGGCATCTATTCACCTCATAGCATAACTCCACAGTCAAGGATGCGGGTGAAATCCCCCCTCCTTGCTTTTGGAGCCAGGTGCGTGGTTCCAACCTCCACACCATGGCCCCGCCGTACAGGCGTTCACCATGATGCGCAAGCCAGTCCCACAAGGACACAATCCAGATCGCCACCATGCATGAAGCCCTGATGGTTCCCTGGGGAGTGCCCCTTTCTCAGGATGCCTTAACTGCCTAAATATAATCCCCATATACCTCACCTGCCCGAATTCTATGCCCGCCAAAGCTGACACAACCCAACCCATCCAAAGAGCCAATCGAATTAAACCCAAGCAGCATGGAGTAGGCAAAACCAAAGGGATTCTGAAATCAGGATCCCCCCCCAAAAATTCCTACTCGGCCCCATTCTGGCGACCAGCAAAAGCCCATACTGACAAGGGAGGGAGGGTGGGTGCTGCGAGGCGAAAAGGCAAGCGCTGGAAGGAAAGGAGCAGCCTTATATAAGGTGCTCAATTGCCCTTCCCTATTGGGTAAGCGATCTCACGTGGCTTCAAACGTACATGATTCAAACCCTCACGAGTCCTCCCTATAATAATGGCGGCGGCAAATACGTCCCCTTTTAATAGGAACGACATTTTCCAGGCGCTGAACCACAAAACCAAGAGACACATGTAACTGTATCACCAACACTGAACAGTGTTCTTGCCAAGAGCACACGTACCCACAATGATATCAGACCACCTAAATGATACACAGATTTTGTATTAGGTGCCTGATAGGCAGCTTGTCAGTCATTCAGAACCAGTGCTACTTTCAAGTTAATTGTTTAGTTTGAGAAGTTATACTGACGTTGTTTGTATGTTTTTATAACAAATATGACATTGGGGATGCTATAATAGGTAGCAGTGCCATCCAGCAAAGGGAACTTCAAGGACACTGTCATAGAGATTTGGAAGCTGAACTCTAGTATAAAGGTCAAATGGGAGGAGCTTGAGCAAGCACTATAGAACTTGTATTCATTCTCTCAATAAAACTTTAGTCATAGCATCAGAAGCCACTAATATCTGCTTGGCACAAACATATTTTCTATTATTTTAAATCATTTCAGAGATCTGCATTTATGTATTTGTATATTTAAAAAACTTGTATCGTGCCTTTCTATGAATAAAATCCATAAAAAGAGGGGCTACAATAGTGTATTGGTGGTTTTTTTAAAAGACACAATGGCTTTTCCTTCAGCAAACAGAAAGTTTGAATTCACAGAGTGAGGCTTTTCTGATTCCCTCTTCCCCCTGCAGTCCCCTGTGTCTCCTTCACCCCTGATTTGTTCATGAACACTGTTATCTTTTTGGCACCAGGTCAAGAGTTTCCTCTTCTCCCAGGCATTTAAGCACGTATTTTAAAATTATTTTTTATTTTTTAAAAAATTGTGTTTTTAAATTGTTTTTTGTGTTTTACAATTTGTATATTTGTTTTTATTGTTTTTAATTGCTGTAAACTGCCCAGAGAGCTTCGGCTATGGGGCGGTATATAAATGTAATAAATAAATAAATAAACATTAAGGGAACTCCAGGAATGGTGTGGGGAGCAGCAGATGGAACAAGGAATTGGCAGAATTTGCCCCTTCCTTACATAAACAGAAGAACAATAAAACAGAGATAATTAAATGCTAAATTAGACAAGCAGCTCATACCACATTCACACCATACATTTATTCTAATATTATTTCACTTCAAACAGTCATGGCTTCTCCCAAAGAATCCTGGGAAATGTAGTTTGTGAAGGGTGCTGAGGGTTGTTAGCAGACTCCTATTCTCACAGAGCTGCAATTCTCTGAGCGGTTTAACAGGCAGTTATTCTTTCCGGAGAATTCTGGGACTGTAGCTCTGTGAGGGGACTAGTGCATCTCCTAGCAACTCTCAGCACCCTTCACAAACTACACTTGCATGCCACCTCGAGCTCAGAGGGTGGGTTTGGGACCACTCTTTGTGCCTGGCAGAAAATATAGCAGTGTCCGGTTTGACATTGTGAGAGACAGAGTGAGAATTTTTTAACTGGAGATGTTGAAAACTGGCGTGCACATATTGGACTGGAAGGCTCTGATCCAGCATTAGCGGCTGTTGTGTTGCCTACTGCTCCTATTATGCTATCGTTCTGTATTTGTAAATAAACATGTGCTGCAAATGTTGAGAGTAAAACACCAATACTTGTTACAAGTGACCTGAACCAGTGTGGGGGGGGGAGGGATAGACAGAAAGGCAATCTGTTCTTCCCTCTGCTGATTCCTCCTCTAAAATTTGTTGTTTTTGTAGACTTTGCTCTTCTCTTCCTGTCTTTGTACTCAGTTAGTAATAGCTCCTGCATGGCTGCTTCAGCATGTATGACTTTACCTCTTGGTAGTAAGAAACCTTAAGCTCCTTTATTCTTTCAACTACCACTTTTATTTTTGCATTCTGCTTATATATTTTGACTGGACATCAGGAAAAACTTCCTAACTGTTAGAGCCATACGACAATGGAACCAATTACCCAGAGAGGTAGTGGGCTCTCCGACACTGGAGGCATTCAAGAGGCAGCTGGATGGCCATCTGTCGGGAATGCTTTGATTTGGATTCCTGCATTGAGCAGGGGGTTGGACTTGATGGCCTTACAGGCCCCTTCCAACTCTACTATTCTATGATTCTATGAATATAACAAACACATCATAATTCTCTTGGGCTCTTTCATTATGATGAAACAGGCCCTGCAAAGAGGTCATGCTAGTGCTCTATGAATGGGGGAGATCAATCTTTTCTTTTCTTTTGCAATGAATGTTACTGAATTCTTTGATTTTTGAGGATATTTTTTCATCTTTAGTGTTGTCCTTCCTTGCTTTGATATATGATGGACTAGAAACATCCTCTATGAAAACAATATCAAAAACATTGCTTGCCTTTCTGAGTCTATAATTGCACTCAGTGTCTGAGGCACAATTTACCCTCCCCACTCTAAGACATCTTTAATATTGCAGTTTGGGCTGCTTGTTAGCTTCGTTGGATGTCTTTTTTCTTTCCCCCCAATGTCTTATCTTTTTGTTGTGATTGCATCTGTTCTGCTACTTTCCTTTCCTGCAGTGTAAAGAATTTATTTTGTGTTCAATTTGTAATGTGTTCAAAAGCTTGGCATCTGGTTTTGCTATAATGAAGTTTGAGATGGTATTTGTTTTGTTCCACTGCATGCAATCTAGGATACATTTGGAGATGAACGAGCCAACTGTAGGTGAACAAGTAAGAATCCAAGTTGAGAGCTACAATTGTTGACATTATCATGATCCAGGCTGGATGGAAAATGATGAACCCCACCATTGTGCTAATTTCTTTCAGATATATACCACCAGTGAATCTCTTTCTCCAAAATGTTGGAGGCACAGATGTACAAGTACCAATGTGTAAAATACTTAAAGGCCCGTGGATGGATCCTGGAAAGGTTTGACAAATATCTCTTCAGAAAGAGCCCTAATGAAATATTGAACACTTTCAAGATTTCCCTCCCTATAAGGGACTGATAGGTAGTTACTCCGGCTGCTACCCTGACTATTCCTTTATAGTGCTCTCCAAATGCCAGCTGCAGCCTACTTTTTCCTATCGACATGCTGATTTACTAACTTCAACACCACCCACTCTTTCCTGGTGTTTGTTTTGGTCGACCTTGAGTGTGAAGAGGACTGTTTTTCTGGTCTGCTTGGCGTCCATTTCTCAGCTTCCTTTTACCTGGGATTACTGCAGACGAAGAGTCTTTCCAAGTAAGAAACTCTCACAATTTATGACTTGTCGCAGCCTTTCCCCTCCCTCCTGGGCTGTTTGAATTCCTGGGGAAAACAAATATACTGAAAAGATAAAGAATTGCTTTGCCTTAGCCTTGCGTTCTGTCTTTCTCTGGACAACAGCAGATGTAATTTCAGCTCTCCTTTTCTTTTAAAGTGATAGCATCCCATTATGGTTTATACCAGAAATCCAGAGCTTGGAAAAGTTACTTTTTTGAACTACAACTCCCATCAGCCCAATCCACTGGCCATGCTGGCTGGGGCTGATGGGAGTTGTAGTTCAAAAAAGTAACTTTTCCAAGCTCAAATACATACAGGAAATTGGGAATCCCTCCATACTGTGAGACGCCTTCGCACACAAAAAGAACAAGGCAGTTGAAAATTATACATTTCCCCCCCTAAAGCGAAGACTGGGAGACTAGATTGACCTGAGGATGCAAAGAGACCCTGATAAAAACTATGCTCTGACGGCTACAGAGTCCGAACCAACTACTACAAACCAGTCCAACGCTCCCCTGGATTGGTCCCTGGATACTAATGGGGCCCTTCAATTGGACTTTGTTGACCCTCTTTCCACCAATCTCACACATGAGATAGAGCTAGCGGAGAACCTGGCTGAGCATGGAACACACCACGTGCTGATGAATAAGCTCTTTCATGAAACAACCAACGGGTGCCCTGAACAACCCAAGCAGTCAAATCCCAAACACTCTAAATCTAGTATGGATACAAACAGGATACCTGACTCGCCAACAGAGGTGTATTCACAAGGTCAATCTGACCAGCCCCTACTTGAGTGCTGGCTCTATATGATAACTAGGGACATAATTTGTATTAAAGACTATCTGACTGAATCCAACAAGTTACTAACCACATTGGTGGAAGCCCATAGGAAACCTGGCTCACAACATGAAATTGACACAAAGACCATTCAACAATGCACTGGCTCACTGCAACCACCATGGCTTACCAATCCCAAGCAGAAGGGACACAAGGCTCATATGGGACCTTCTAGAAAAAGAAGGAACATTACAGTCAAAAAGAGTAAGGACATCAAACACTCTAAGTTCCTTCGCTATAGGAAAATGAACTGTTCAAACTGCTAGACTCCATTCCCACTTTGAGGAACAGTCAAGAATCCAACACTGCAAAACTGGATGACTCTTCCAAGGATGATAAAACTAACCTCAATCCTTCGGATGTTATGGCAATTCCACGCTTATCGACTCCTTTTACTGATAGCTCGTCTCAGCTTCAGAACTCTGAGCAACAGGATCCACGGACTTTTGTATCCCAGGGACCTAAACATCCCCAGAGTCGGTTGTCTGAGACCAGATGGCTATTAATATTAAATTGCCAAAAGTTAGTTCTGTCCAACTATTTTAAACCCTATGGTCATCCCACACAAACTGAATGCAAATATCATCTTCTGATGACTCTAGACCCCATTATGCCAAGTCTTTTCACCTGGGATGATATTAATTACATAGAACCTCTTTACCACAACTCCTTCAATGCTCATATAGTGGTGACCTTTAGCAATCCTGACAAAACCAGTCTCCTTCTTTCTAACAGAGACATGCTTCATACAATTGGAATCACTATGCAAAGGATTTTTGAAAACGCTGCCTGGCCTCTGTCACTAATTGCCCTCTCTCTTTCATCCAACCAAGTGCACCTGAAAAAAACAGACTATGACATATTAAATAATCTTATTGATCTGGATCCAGATCTACTCCCTCCTTCTGTCAAACCCGAAAAGCGATCAGCGAAATCAACTCTTGAGTTGGCAAAGAACTCTACCGAGTCAGAGCCACAGCCTGAGATCCCCCTTCATGAAGCCCACTCGATCCAGGCCAGTGTAACTAACAATGGGTCGGACAGTCCTGAATATACTTCAGAAAATAATGATGGACCGACCCAGTTTAACGAAGACGAGGAGAGACTATTAAGTGCCTTTGGTGCCCTCCCATCCCCAGCTCAGTCGGACATTATTGCTAGACTCTGGAGACTGATAACGCATCTCCGTGATGGACTGTCGAAACCTGAGCGTGAAATCTGTCTAATGAACGGAAAACATTGTTCGACAGAGGTTGTTCACGAGCTGCAAATTACCAACACTGCCAGGCTAAAGGCACCAACATCGAACTTACCCGTGAGCAAAGGCACCTCTCTCCTACAGACTGTAGCTGAAATCAACTTACCAGCATATAAAACAACACAAAAATGCAATCCGAAGAACTCAGAGTGTACACGCTCAACTCTCTCCTGGACTGATATGAGACTGTTGGATAAAAGCGAAGAGGGTTCTCAGATTAAGGTGCCCACTCCAGTGGTCTTTCCTGTCATCCTATCTAAGGTGACAATCTCAAATGTCAGCCAACTAGACCCCTCCTTAGAGGTAATAACCTCCTCACTGGCCAAACCGTCCGCCCTATCCAACCCTCTTACTTCTTACAATGTGCCAACTGCTCATTCAATCAACAAGACCCAAACTAGGTTAGCTTGATGCACCATGAGTTCTTCCACTCCCCAGCTTTCAATTTTGTCTTGGAACATCGCTGGATGGAGGAACAAGGCCATGGAGCCCTCCTTTCTAGACTTTCTGAATGGCCATGATATTATCCTCCTTCAGGAGACGTGGGCCAGAGAACAATTCGAACTGAATGGCTTCTCCGCTTACTCGCTGGAGGCAACACCAAGTGACAAAGGGGGTCAGCCTAAAGGAGGCCTCTCTGTGCTGGTTGCCACAATCTCTGTGCCACCATCAACAGACTAATTTCTCTTCCTAGGCTAGCCATGTCACTATGTATTGGATCTAATCGGGCTAGGCTCTTACTTATAAATGTTTATTTGCTCCCCCTTTGCCAGAAAACTATGGTAAAAGTTATCAGCCAGAAGCTACAGTGCTATATTTCCAGTCTGTCCTCACTATTTCCAGATGCTATGGTGCTGATTGCTGGTGATTTTAATGCCAGAATTGGCCCGAACAACAGAGCATTATACGCCTATTCCACGAAATTACACCTCCTGCAGATGAGGCACTCAGTCTTCCGGCCAGACAATCAAAAGATTTATGATGTAACTTTGCCGGTTACTGTTTGCTCCAAATGTTACATAGTTTGAACTTGACCATGGTGAATGGCTCAGTTGATGGCGATAGAAATGACGAGCTCACTTACCTCTATGGATCTGGTGCATCTGCTGTAGACTTTTTTATTGTATCTTCTGATCTTCTAAGTGCAGTATCCAATTGCTCAGTAGGCAATCGCATGGAAAGTGACCATCTCCCATTGATCCTATCCCTGTGCTGTTGCAATGCGTTTCCCAGCACCAACTGGTTCCCCGTCGTGGAACTAGATTACGCACCAAGCTTTGTGTGTGTCAAATGGTCAACTAAAACCGAGTTGGAACTTAAAGGAACACTATACTCACCCAGATGCCTTCATCAGTGGAAGACTATCCTGGCGTCGGCATCTGGGGAAACTTTACTCGTGGCGTATCAAGCTTTGATTGCTGATCTTCAGCAATGTCTAATTGCCAAGTCCAAGGCAAGGCCACGTACATGCCTATACTACTCTAAACCTTGGTTTGACCGAGAATGCCTTGACCTGAAAAAACTTCTAATCACTAAATATAGAGCTTACAGGGATGAGGATCTTCCGGCACTCCCTACTGATTGCTTAGCACTGAAGAAGAGATACAAACTATTAATTAAGACAAAGAAAAGATTGGCCCAGATCCAGCTCTGGCAAACCCTAATCCAAGCCTCACGGGCTAAAGATGCAGCCACCTTCAGGCGGTTGGTGGCCAGGGGATGGCCCAGACCGTCCACTAGTCTGGACTATCACATCTCTGTGCAATCCTGGGAACTGCACTTTTATAATATCTATTCAAGGGGCCAGAATCGAACCCAACATGCTGAGCTCTCGCTAAAGGATCTCCCCAAATGGCCTCCAGTATCGGTCAAGGAAGTTTCCTCATTAATTACAAAACTGAAGCCAGGTAAGTCTCCTGGGCCCGACAACATCTCTCCTGAAATACTCCAATCCAATATTGACTGGTGGGCCCCAGTCTTGGCAGCCCTTTTCACGAGTATTGACCGTACTGCCTGTATTCGCGAAGATTGGGGTTTAGCTATCATTATCCCAATCTATAAAAAAGGCAGCCGATCTGATCCAGCTAATTATAGACCAATTAGCTTATTAAACATCGTTAGCAAATTGTATGCTTCCCATCTACTCGAAAAACTGCAAAGCTGGATGGACCAGGAAAATATCCTGGTGGAAGAACAAGCAGGCTTCAGAATGGAGCACTCCACCATGGACCCTGTGCTGGTACTCCAACATCTTGCAGGAAAATATTCATCTAGAAAGGGGGGCTGCCTCTATATGGCCTTTATAGACTTCAAGTCAGCTTTCGATCTCATTCCCAGAGATAAGCTATGGGAAAAAATTGAGACCAGTAATATTGACAGATGACTTTTAGTTCTTACACGGTGCCTCCATGAAAACACCACATTGCGCATCAGGTGCAATAAGGCCGGCCATCTGACTAGGTCTATTGCCACCTACAAGGGCGTCAAGCAGAGTTGCGTCCTAGCTCCCACCCTGTTCAATTTTTATATAAACTCTCTGGTTGGACACTTGGTGCAGGTTTCATCTCACCCGCCTACTCTTTCAAATAAACCAGTGTCCATTCTATTGTACGCTGATGAAACAGTTCTTATCTCGCTATCTAGTATCAGCCTCCTCCAACTGCTGAAAGCACTCACTGACCATTGCTCTAAGGAACTCTTAGTCATCAACCAGGACAAGACAAAGGTACTAGTGTTCACTGGGAAAAAGAGGAAGCACCGTTGGTACTTGAACAGCCTCCCAATTGAACAAGTACCCTCGTATCAGTATCTGGGAGTGACCTTCCACTCTTCTGGAACATGGCATCTCCATGCCAAGAATGCCATTACCAATGCACAGAGGAACTCTAAGGCTCTTCTCTCATTTTTTTTACACAAAGGGAGGGCAATATGTCCCCTCTGCTATACAAGTCTTTGTGGTGAAAGTCATTTCCCAACTGCTGTATGGTTCCCAGGTAATGGTTTGCTCCAAATACTCCTCCTTTGAACCTGTACAATCCAAATTCTTGAGATCTATTCTGGGTATTCCATCTTGCGTTTCAAACAATGCTTTGCGCCTCGAAGTATGGCTCCCCACAATCGAGGCCCGTATATGGAAGCTCAAGGTTGGGTATTGGTTAAAACTGTTGTTCTCTCCTGTGGGCCTGGCTCCCCTTGTTCTTTCTGATGTATACCTATCAAGCTGGAAAAAATAATTAAACAGGAAACTTTTAAGTTTAGGTTTTTCTCTCCCTGCCATTTCCCTGCTAGGCCTCACCAACGCGGGGCAGGCCATCTTTCAACGAATTTTAGATGTTGACTACCAAAACCACCTCTCTCAGATAGGGTCCAACCTTGGCCCTATTCAGACCACCAGGGCTTTTGTTCCAGCGTATTATTTAACTTCTCTTCCCACCTCTTGGCTCAGAAAGGCATTTACGCTGGCAAAGCTAATGTACTACCGTCAGCTCTTCTTGATGGTAGATTCTGAAAGATTCCTTTTGCCAAGTGCTTATGCCCCTGTGGTGTGGGCGAAGTGGAAACTGTTGGCCACGTACTTTTAGCTTGTATTTTTTATCGTGACCTTCGTCTTTTAACCATCACCCCTATTATCCAACAATTCCCAGGTAGGGACGACGTATTTTATGTTAGATATCTCCTATCAGATCAAAAACCCCAAGTTACAAGCAAGGTAGCGAGATTCTGTGCCATGGCAATTACACAACATAGAACATTGCTAGGCCAACAGCCCACACAGTCCTGATCGCTGGCCTTTTTAGGTGGTCCCGGCCTTCCCTACAACGTGTGTCTTGTTTTAACTTGTGCAGTATTAATACTGTATTTTTGATGTTTTTGTATTGGTTATATTAATACTGTACTTTTGATGCCTTTGTATTGGTCTCTGACCGTATGAATAAATTCATTCATTCATTCATTCATTTCCCTCCCTATAAAGATATTATTTACCATTCTTCTTTCAAATGTTATTTATTTATTTGTTTGTTTGTTTATTTACTCATGCATGCAGCAACTAAAACTATCTGTTAGAACTAGAACAAATTTGCTCTGGGCAAACCCCTTTCAACCAGAAACTTACACTGCACTCTAAGGGCTCATCCAGACGACTGCAAAATGTGTGACACGCCCGCTATGTGTGTTCATTATTTTTCGGTCGTCCAAATGACGTCTCGTGCTGTTACGCATTTTCGCGGGTTAAATCCGCTCCTTGCAATACCGGCAAAAATGCAATTTGCTGTTTAAAATCGGGAATCATCCGCTGTGTCTTCAGGAGTTAGGATGCAATACCGTGGACTTTACAGCTGATGGGCAGTTCTTGGGTGTTTCCCCTTGCCCCTTCTCCTCATTCCAGCCAATCACGTATCTGCACTTTTGCACATGTGCGAGAATAAGCCCGGGAAAATTGAACCAATCATCGCAATGGTGGGGTGTGGGGGTGGTGGTCTGCAACTACTGCGCAGATGCATTTTATTTTTTGCCAGCCTGCAAACTGGGCGGCCGCTCTGGGTGAGATCTGCAATGCACAGCAAGCGAGAAAGGGGGGTGGTCGGTTTCAGCCTGCCTCCGAAAGCCTTGTCAATTTCATTGTACTTGCTGGGGGTTTTGCTTCAAATCAGAAAAGCATACATTTGTTTAAGTGTAATATGGCAAATGCAAACAAGAAAAGGGCTTCTGGTCAGTTTCAAGCCTGCTCCAGAAAGCTTTGTCAATTTCATTCTCTGTGGGAAGGCAGGGGTGAAACCGACCAGCAGCCTTTCCTTCCAAGGCGAGAACTCCTTTACAGCCATATTGTGCTTCATTGCAAAGGGGGAGAGGAGCATAGATAATTTTTTTGCTGACCAATTGGTTGATAGGGGGAAGTTTTAGAGGCGGAGCTTGGAAAAAGCGAAAAGAATATAGGGGTCTTACCGCTGTGTGTGCGGGTACAAAAAAGCATTTTTTTTAATTGCGAAAGAGCGAACTAAAAGGCAAAGTGAGGACTATCAGATGACAAACCGAATATGGAAACCATGGATTATCCTGCTCCATTTGGATAAACCCTAAGTTACATTTCTTTGGGAATCTTACTTTACATTTTGCAAAATTCCAACTCATAACATAAATTCTGGAGCATCATGCATGTGTAGTTTTGCTTTGTGTAATATATCAGGAAGCTGCCTTTGGCCAAGGATCTTTGCATCCATGGAGTAAAAAACTTTTATATGAGATCTTCACATGGGCATCACATTATTTCCTTTGCGCAAGTGACTTATGGACCAGATTCAGCTTTAGGATTGAAGCCCAAAGTATTTTGTATTATCCAAACCCAAAGTATTTCTGAACCAATAATATTGTCCCATTATTAATTCTGGATTTGTGGAGAAAGGGCTCTTCTTATATAAAAAGCAATAGGAACGTTTCTTTAGACAAATGGGGAAGTTTTAATTGGTTTATGGCTAAGCACTTGACTTGTTGCATCTACAGATTAATGCTTAGATCAGGGCTTCACAACAAAGACTCCACAAGCTGAACACAGCCTATCAGCCATCTAAGACAGCTGATCAGAGACTTAATAAGCATCCTATGTCTGCTGCCTGCTTAGGAATGACAAGATTGTGGGGAGGGGGTTTGTCAAGTATCAGGTAGGCTACAGTACATGGCTGGCCGGCTGTACTGTTTAGTTGGCTGCACATGCCTGGCTTAGATGGAATATGTTCACTGCCAACATGAAGTTTAAAAAAATATATTAAATGCTAGATTTGAAAGGACAGCCCACCAGCAATATGGATGCAAATACTTAGCACTATAGCATTACAGAAAGCCTCACTAAACTCAGGACTTTTAAGAGACATGAGTTCTCACAGAGTCTCCAGTCAGCAAAGCACTTAAACCAGGAGTGGGGAACCTTTAGCCCTCCAGATATTTCTGAACTACAGTTCCTGTCCACACTAGCAAGCATGGCCAATGGCCAGGGATGATGGGAGTTATAGTTCAGCAGTATGTGGAGGGCCAAAGATTCCCCACATCTGACTTAAGCCTATAAAAAAATAACACAATGGGTAAGACTGATTATATTATTTTAAAATTTTAAATTGTGTTTTAAATTGTTTTTTAAAAGATGTATTTTTAAATTGTATATGTTTTTAGTTACTGTAAACCACCCAGAGAGCTTCGGCTATGGGGCCGTATACAAGTATAAAAATAAATAAATAAAATAAATAAATACAAAACTGGGCCTACCATTAGACAGAGTGAGGTGACTGTCTCAGGAGGCAGATGCTCAAAGGTGGGATAAGAGTAGTGCTAAGGTGCTGGAGGACAGAATTATGTATGCCAACCACAGCTTGCTTACACCTCCTGCTGTCCTCAGATGTGGCTGAGGATGCTGCCCTGTTACCAGTGCTGAAGTAAGATTCAACTCCCAGTCTGGCTGGCTTCTGTTCATTGAACTGAGAGGGGCTCCCCTCTTGTCCTCAGGCAAGAACATGCTTTGGGTCAGCCCTGAGTAGTGGAGCCCCTCCATTCCATGTTCCTGCAAACATTGCTCAGAATCCTGTGACTAAATTTGGGATACTTGCCCCCAGCTGCACACCTACACTTCTTATGAAAAGAAAAACCACAAATATTTATTGCAGGGTCACAACCAATGGAATGGATATAGATGATGTTCACATTCAACTCTTCCCTTGCCTTTTATACGAGTTTTCCAAAAGTAGGTCCTCTGTGCAACCCATGTTTGACTTTGATCAGTTAATCAAGAAACTGATGCCAAAATAAGCTGGCAGCTAAGTGAACCCTTTGACAAATTAATCCCTTCTCTGAGATTCTGGAACTGATTTTCTTCTTCTTGGTGCCTTTGGGGAATGTACCATGAGTAACTAAAGTCTGGTAGCTTGTGATATAAGGAGGAAATCATTTGACAGCATGAGCCGAACACCTTCCAAGTATAACTTCTTTAATGGAAGGTACATTCAGACAGCTACTTTGAGCATACCTATGACCTTGGGCATGCCCAGTGGCATTCATTCGTTGAACAACAGGCTCCTGCACCATATCACTCTTCAGTAACTCACATCAGTTGAACAGCACTGTGCTGTGTTGGGAGAGAGGGGGCTGCTATTTACAAAACAGAAGTCCAAAGCTTCCCAGGCAGTGCCACCATTCTTGGCCCTTTAACCAAAAGACAGCCTACTGTTGAAAATTAATTGAGGGATTAAGATCAGTTATTTCAATACTGCCCATATTCAACTTCCCCCAAATAGTGCTATGTCAACATTCTGGATCAGAGTGCCAACCAGTTCCTTGTTTATCTGAAATATCAGATGTTTTTAAAAAGAGAAGAAACAATTCTTTTTTTAAAAAAATGAATGCATTTATGAGGCTCAAATCATCTCTAAGATTGCACTTTTTCATGGTTTGAATGGAACTTGCATCACTAAGCAACGTTTGATGACAAAAACAGTGCCCTTTTTCATCCAGAGATTTGACCACCTGTCATCTAAAAGAACTGGACATATAGCTTCGAACTATCAATTCAATGACAGTGGTTAACAAAAAGAAATTTGGGATACCAGAAACCTCTTGTCATGCTCAAAGCAAAAAAAAAAAAAAAAGCATTTGAATTAGCTGTCGGGCTTTGCTTCTACATTGTATACATATTTTGTCAGACGTTCCAAGGTGTAGTTTAAACACGAGGCTTACTAATTTTTAGCAATTATGCAGTCTATCAGAAGGACGCAGATCGAAAGAGAGGAGAGAATAGAATACCTATAAGGCAAAATAGTCTGATTGTAACAGAATAGCCTAGCTCAGCTTAGCACATAATTGTCAACTTCTCTTTGTTCTCAGGGAGCAAAGGGTCATCTGATGCATTGCGAAGAAATACCTCAAGAATTCTTTTTGGGAAACTGCCAGGAGCACAAGACACATTATATAAGCCTTTGTTTCCACTGAGTGCTGTTTTGGACTGTTCTGCTGCCACAGATTCAGGGCTCTTTTCCATGCATATTTTTTAGGCCTCAAGGTACAGAACAATGTATCTACTGTTTTCTCCTTTTTCTAGAGTCATATACCCAAAGGCTTGGCAGGTTCTTTTGAACCAACCTCTGAAATTCAATCCTTGACTCAGTAGAGGAAGGACAGTGACTGTTCTTATTTTGCCACCACCACTAATATGGTGGGGTCTTGGGGGCCGGAAAAAATGGCTTGGGTGGGCTTTTGCTCCTAGTCCATTGGCAGTTCACCTTTCAGCCATCTTGCTTTCAACATAGCATCCTTTGCCCCTGGAGTCCAGGTCCTCCACCACACTCTGTATTCAGACTTCTAATTTTACCCTTCTTGTAAGTCCATTGCACACCAAAGATCGGGTGTCTGCAGCTTGCCAGAGTGTATTCATGATAATGGTACCCCTGATCATGGAATGTTCTTCATTCATCTTTCAGCACTAGAGGAAACTTTCCTCTGGCTCCAGGCCTTTTGAATATTCAAAGGAAATTAGCCTATACAGAAATGGTGACAGACTGGGGTGGGTGTATGCACCACTGTGTCATGTATTTAACTTTTGACTGGTTTATTTATTTTAATTATTATAGCCCACTTAAAGCCCTGTGACAAAGAACTGGATATTATAAATTATATAAATAAATAATATCTAGCTCTTCTCTCTCTCTCTCTCTCTGCTTGCTTATACACTATTCCAACTCCCCTGGCAACCTCTTACCCTATCATCATGGTAGTAGAGTTTCACTAAGGCCCCATCTGCACTGTACACGTAAAGTACAGTATCATACCACTTTAAATAGTCATAACTTCCCCCAAAGAATTCTGGCAACTGTAGTTTGTTAAAGGTGCTGAGAGTTCACAGGAGACCACTATTCACCTCACACAGCTACAATACCTGGAGTTCCCTGGGAAGAGGGATTGATTGTTAAACCACTCTGAGAGTTGTAGCTCTGTGAGGGGAAGAGGGGCCTTCTAACTATTCTCACCACCTTTAATGAACTACAGTTCCCAGAATTCTTTTGAGGAAGCCATGACTGTTTGAAGTGGTATGATACTGCTTTAAATGTATAGCGCAGATGGGGCCTATGTTTCTGGTTCCCATAGTACCAGGATGGGGAAGCTGAAACCTTGGGACCAAATGCAGCCCTCCAGGCCTCTCTATCTGCCTCTCAAGATACTCCCTAGGCCACACACCCTCACCTGGACACATCTGACACTGGCCCTGCTTTTCACCCTCCTCAAGTCCTTTGGTCTCACTAGAATGTGTCCTTGGACTATGATAATTTACCTTGCTTGCTTGGATGGGGGTAGAGAGAGACATGTGCACGTAGCAACCACTAACTTTTGAGTGGGTGCCGTGTAACCTAATGTCACAAAGTTATTAGTAACATTTGTTGTTCCTCCCACTTTTGCCTTTGGCCCTGCCCACCACTGGCACTGGAAGGTTGCCCATGAGGGAATGCAGACTTAGAGCTGAAAGGGATTGAGAAGCCAGCCAAGAGAGTCCTTGCTTGCGGGGGGTGGGGTACTATGGGCTGCCATAGTATCTAGGTTTCTCTACCACCACCACCACCACCATTTTGGTTTCAGTTTCTTGGGCTGGTGCTTTGAACCATATGGCAAGAATAATCCTGAACAGAGATCAAATATTTTACAACTAAAAAACAAAATGTCTACAGTTTCATTCCTTCACACCTATTGTTACGACACGTGCTCTTGGGAACCTGAGTGTGTGACTTTGCCACCCTCATGTCCCATGAAACACACCTCCTTGAGAGGAGGGGATCTTTTGCTAGGGATAAAACAAGCGCTTTGCCCTGAAATGTGCCTAAATGGTGTATCTATATTTTCCCCAAGAAATGCAGGTCCAAACCAAAATAAAGCAAAGCTTTCTTTTATTGAGAGAAAGAGTAGAGAAGCATTACAGAATTACTTGGGTGCGTGGCAGCATTAATCATTAATATCCTAACCCATTCATAACTTTAAACTAAAGAGATTAAAGGACCCTATTACTATAAGAAGTGAAAGGTAGGAGAGATTACCTATCCTATGCCCGGAGTGGGCAGCTGAATACAGATGAAGCTACGTGGAAGAGCTCTGATCCAAAACCAGGAAGGAATCTCTTGGTCTCAAGGTTTTGCACCAAGACCCAGAGTCTCTCCCCGGTTCTGTCCCTGCAGTTCTTTGATGCATTCCTTGAGAGCGTAGTACACATGTGGGAGCTCTGATCTTCCTTGGCCCCCCTTCTTCTTCCTCCTTTTTTACTAGATTCAAGCCTCGGTTTTAAAAGACTTTTTCCTCTCTCCCCCTCCTGCCAAGGAGGGGTCTGAAAGTCTGGTGATTTTGTGTATGTGTGTGTGTATCTGCATGTGTATTTCTAACTGAACCTGAAAAACTAAGACTCCTAATGAACAATGGAATTCACTGTGGGTGAGGGAAGTCTGCCAAAGGAAAAGATAACATTTATGCAGTAGTTTTTTGGTTAATTTTGTATCTTAATTCTGCCTTTATTACCCTTCGCACAAAAACTCTGGAACGCATCACCAGCCATACCATTAGGTGTGTGTGTGAGAGAGTGGGGGTGGGAGTATAGTTCTTGGCCTTGCACCTCCTGGGTTCCACTTGAACCAAAATGGGGTTAGCCAAGCAATCGTAACACTATAAACAACAAATGAAACCTGTACATTAATATCATCTGTCTCAATGCAACCATTATTTCTGAAATCACCAAGCTCCACCCTTATTGTTTACAGTTCACCGCATGGCTGGCCCTACAATTAGGAGTGAGGTGCCTGCCTGAGGTGGAAGATGTTAAGGGGTGAGGGGATAGCAACAAGGTAACTGACCTCTGAGTGCCATATAGCCGTCTTCACACCCCCTAAGCTAGCCTGCCCTCGAATGCAATAGAAAATGCTGTCCTGTCACCAGCATTAAAATAAGACTCAGCTGCCGATTTGGTCAGCTTTTCTACATGAAATGGGGAAAGGTGCCATCTTGTCATTTGCCTCAGAGAACAAAATGTTTCGGGACAGCTCTGTTGCCAAGTGTGTAGTTCTATAGATATGCATTCCTCCCAAAACTCCCAAGTTCCCTCTAAAGAGAGCATGCGAGCAAATCCTTGAGGAAGAACAGGATCCCAGCAGCAGAGGGAACTCTGAGGCATTACCGCCAGTTAATAAGAAAGAGTGATTACAGTCAGAGATGGACCAGGGACCAACATTCCAAAGCACAAGAACTCTGGGTGGTATTCAGCTAAAAAGTTGTGCTAGCACAAGGATTAACACTAGCACAACAGGATTTACCCCCTCTCCTCCCCCTACATACCACCGTGCCATCCCCAAATCTGCTCTAGAGGGTTGGGGGAATCCCCAGAACAGATTTAGGAGGCACATGAGGGGGAAAGGGAGAGACCATCCTGTAGTGCAAGGTGAAATCCTTGCACTGATGGAACAATGTGCTTAATGCTGTGTTGAATACAACCCTCTGTTCTTTTGGCAACTCAGATAAGTCAGTATTGTTACTCTCCTTTTGCAAGTCTAAAATGAGTAGCCGGTGTGGCACCCTCCACTCCAGTAGGCTTGGCCTACAACTTCCATTATCCCTGACCATTGGTCATGCTGGCTGGGGCTGATGGGAGCTGTAGTCCAATATCATATTGAGGGCACCGTGATGGTTACGCCCAGTGCTTTTTTGAGACAGTATACACCCGTAAGGAGTACCATCACCTTTTTTTTTTTGCCACCCATGGAAGCCATGTTGTGTTGGCACTCACAGCACTTTTATCAAAGGATGAGTACCACCGGCTCATTTTTTTTATATAACCAAAAATGCACTGGTTACGTCTGGTCCAAGAGATAACTGCACAACCTCCAGTTTGTCTCAGAAGCCCTGTCAATCTTTTTACTGTCAGCAGTCCTTGGCAATGATGACATGGTCAGATGTTTGCATCCTTTATGCCTAGAGAAGCATATTTCTCTTTCAGCCATCCTTAGGGCTCCAATAAGAGTTGTGCCAGGATATGAGGTCAGTTGTGTTAAGGTTTTTTTCCCCTGTGTAGTTTTAGAAGCAATTGCTTTTAAACAAATCTTCAATGTGCTGCTGCTGACAAAGCGATAGAGGTGCTCTGGCAATATGCGGAGCATCTTCAGTTTGTCCCCAAAGTTAAAAATAACATGCAAATGACTGCTACCTATTTCTCACAGTCCCTTAAAAAACTAAGCAGCACCACTTGGTTGGCTGAGGCCACAGGGTTGCATTTTTATTGAAATCAAGATAACTGAATTTGAAATTGAAAATATAAAATAGACTGTGAATAGACTGCACACCCACACACCCTTCACTTCCCCATTCAATACAGGAAATGAGACAGTTTTCATCTGAGTTTTATTCTGGCCTCATAATGGGCTTGGCAGGCAGTTCACAGCATTCACCTCACTCTGGCTTTGACTCATATTTTTAATAGGGGGTAAGGTTCAAGGTCGGGATGGGTGAGACATTCGATTCAGTTTGCACTTAAGGGTGAACCTATGTAATTCCCACACTCTGAAACAATAAGTGCCCTGAAGCACAGCCATCCTTTGAAATTTACATTTCTCTGAATTTTGCAATGCAGTTCTCCAGCCAACTAACACGTATAAAAATGTGTATACTCAAGTAAAGTGTGCAGAAAAATACATCTATTAATATTAGTGAAAGTGGTGTGAAAATCCATTTGTGTGTGTGTGTGTGCGCACACACACATACACATATATTAGGAGAAACTGTCTGATTTTTTTAAATCACACACTGATGTAGAAACTCAAGATTAGAAAAATGAGAAACTGAGAGAAACTGAAACTGACAGATTTGCCCATCGCTTATTCAAACCCAATATTCCACCTCTTCACTGGCCACCACAACCTCTCACAACTAAGGGATTCAGTTCACATTTAAAGGGAATCTACCTAATTTCTATTTTCCAAATCAATATGCAAAGTGAAACGCAGCCATCTTTTGAAATCCACTTTTCTCTGAATTTTGAAATGCAGTTCTCCAGCCAAGTAATATGTACAAAATGCATATACTAGGGTCAGTAGCACAGTGGCAAATTCAAAAGTGCGGAGTCCCTTCATGATAATCATGCCACATCCCCTCAATTCCATGCTCCCTTTTCCACTTTCCCTCCTCTCCCCTGCTGTCCCTGTCATCTTGCAAGTCCACACACCACTACAACAGAGGTCCCTAGGAGCCAGTCAGCATGAAAGAGAAGGCTGTGTGTTAGCTACTGAGAAGATCCCTCTCAGCGACTGACTCTCCTCCTTTCACTCTGATTGGCTCCAATCTGTAGGGAAGGATAAGGACTCTTCACAAGGGCTATCACGCTCCGTTTTCATGCTGATTGGCTCATATATAGGGACCTGGCTGGGACCTTGCTCCTGAAAAAGTATCCAGTCTACGAGCCCCGCAACCCGAGATGACTAAAACCTTACTAGGGCAGCCTTTCCCAAACTTTGGGTTCCCAGATGTTGCTGGATTACAATTCCCATCATTCCTGACCATTAGCCATGCTGGCTGGGGCTGATGGGAGTTCAAATCCAGCAACATCTGGGGACCCAAAGATTGGGAAAGGCTGTACCAGAGTAAAGGGTACATTAAAACATGCATTTTCATGAAAATCATACGAAGATACATTATATTAAGAGAAATTGCTTTGCAAATATATGTATATTGGGCAAAATTGCATACAAAATGTGTATATTAGGAGAAATCCACACTAAAATGCTGACTGAATTTTCATGAGGACTTTTTTCTTCTTATACAATACAAATGTACGCCCTCACGCCGTCAGGAGGCCTGACGTCAGGGGTGGAGTGGGGTAGCAAAGACTGCTGGGTGAGTGGGTGGGCTACCTGGCGGCTACGCTGGAGGAGGTTGTGCTGGCCACAGTGGTGGTGATGCTGGAGGAGGCAGTGGCAGTGCCAGAGGAGATGGTGGCAAAGGAGGAAGCCCCATAGGCCGTGGGGACAGAGGAGGCGGCCATGTAAGCAGCAGCACCAAAAGGCTGTGGTGCCACTGGAGGAGACTGTGTATGCTGCAGTGGGTGGGACGGCTGCTCATGGGCAGGTAGGTGGGCAGGTAGGAGGGTGGCGGCGGTGATGACAACAGCAGCCCAACTGTCGAGGCAAGCGGGATGTGGTGGGGAGTGTTGGTGCCTGGGGGTGGGGGTGGCTAGGGGGAGTGTGTGAAAGAGACAGAAAGAGTCTGTGTGTGTGTGTGTGTGTCCCTGTGTTTGGGGGTGCATGGGTTTGTGTCTGCATGCTTGGGAGTAGGGCTTGGCAAGTGAGCAGGGGGGCAGCCCCCCTAGTTAATTTAAAAAATCGCAAATTGATGTGGAAAAATGGAAAACTGAAAACCAAAATGGACAGATTCACCCATCCCTCCTCACCACAGCTCTCGCCACGGTCCTCCATGAGTTACTTTCCTTGCTCCTTTCATCTACAAACATCTTCCTGAGGGCTTTGTATCACTTCCCATCAATTTCTTTCCATCTCTTTTATCTGCTTCTAACAACCAGTTCAAGCATATCCAAAAGTTTAACCATGCAAAGTTCTACACTGCTGGAATCACATTTCTGTTGTTTTTCTGTGGTGTAGTTTTAAAAAAATATAATTTATTGTCAGCCAACCTGGTAACTTGTTTGAAAGGTGGAATATAACCTTTAACAATAAATACATCATTCATTCATTCATTCACTCATTGGGTCATTTGTGCCCATGAGCTCAAGTGTGGTGCAGCTTGCAACCAAGGTGTACACCTAGAGTACAGATCTCTAATCCGGATTTCCCATAGGGATGAAGGGAATTTTGTTTGGTCCTATTTTAAAACAAATTTTCAGTTCCTGTACTTACACATGAAGTGGGAAGCAGTTAACAAGCACTTCTCCAAACATTATGAAAATTTCTTTTCCCCCTGAGAAATCAGGGGGAGGGAGAAATTTCTCCCTAATTTTCCAGGGGAGATTGTCACTTACCTTACTTAACCTTACAAGGCGGCCAAGGGTTTCTCCATTTTCCCTTTTTTAACGTGGGGGAAAAACATTTCCCACAGTGACACAAGACTCTCCACGGCTTCCCATCAGCCCCACTTCCTAGAATGCATTGGGAGGAAAGCCACATCACATTGGATCACATCATTACCGAGGCATGCTGGGGAGTGTGGCCAGCATGAACAGTGGGAGGCTCTCTCTGCACAGCTTTCCGCCAGCCACACTTCCTGGCAAGATCCAATAAGGCGAGCAGCAGCCCTCTCCCAAGAACGTTGGAGAAATGTGTTCCCCGGCCTGCCCTTAAAAGCTGCAAAAATCAGCCACCACTTTCACAGGAGGAGAATCTTTTCAGGAAAGGGGGGGGGATTTTGGCTCCAGGGAAGAATATTTCCAGGAAATGGTGCATGGGGGAAAGTGTTGTGCTACTTTTTTTTTGCTTTTTTGTTTTTACATACTCTGAATCATGGTTAATGATGGCCCTGATCCCTCATTCTGTTTTCCACAGTGCTAATGCATTGCAGCTCGTTCCTACATGAACAGCAGATCTAGCTGCATTGCTCCCTGGTGCATTCTTGCCTATGTCCTTCTTCCTGCTGTGTATGACTTCAGGCTTCAGGTCAGCTAGGGTGTTAGTTTTCCGGCTTCATTTATTCTTTCATTATGGATGCCAAGCAATCCAGTGGGATCTCTCCTTCAGCTTCCTGCCTAGGCATTTCTTATCGGTTCTCTCTGACCCAGAACACAGCATTTTTGTTGCTGTCGTGAAGCTGATTAATAGCTTTTGGAATAAAATGACAACTTCTAACCTTCCCCTTCTATTGCCTTTTGTAGAATTTATCAATGAAGCAGCCACGGGCCGCCTCCATTTGCTGTACTGCAGCACGCTTGATTTCATTTTTGGTCCGTTGTGAAATGATCTTGTTGTCACTGATGAGGCTGGCAAGGATTCTTCATCTTGTGAAAAGTCAGAGTGGGTGAAACTTGGAAAATGGGAGTGTAGTTTTTGGTTTATGTTTTTGCAGTGCTTCAGCTGGCAGTGCTTCTCTAGGCAATGGTGGGTAGTCCCACACACCTGTCAAATTCCCTTGTGCAGCACTTCCCAAACACCTGAGAGCCAGCTGGTTGTCAGGCGCTTGGGAATCGCAGTTCAAGGGACATTGTCAGCTCTGTGCTCAGCGCTTGGAGAGTGCTGAGTATAGGGCTAGCAAAGCGCTTTCCAGCAGGCTTGATCTCACTGCCCACCAGCTGATGGGTGGGTGGGGGAGTGCACTTGCTCCCGTTGTTGTTGTTGTTATGTGCCTTCAAGTCGACTATGACTTATGGCGACCCTATGAATCAGCAACCTCCAAGAGCATCTGTCGTTGTATGAAGAGGTTTACATTGAAACCACTGCTAAAATGGAGGGGGAAAATCACAATTTTAGCAGTGGTTTCAATGCAAACTACTTTGTGCTGTTGGAGCAAGGTGCGCTCCCACCACCTATCAGCTGATGGGCAGTGGGAGCATGCCTTGCTCCAGAAAAAAACAAAACAAATAAACAATTGGGAGCTCACTTTCAGCAGCATGTGCTCCACATCTGACATCAGATATGACCTCAGGTGCGAGGCATGCTTTGTGAGGAACAGCTTCACAGGCCAAATTGGGACCTCTCTCAGGCCAAATTTGGTGTGAAGTTCCTTGCCCCTGGTCAAAATCTTGTTTACTATTTGTTGGGACTCTAGATAACATCATTATAATGATACAGATAAAACATTCAGAGTACAAGGAAAGACACTGATTAGAAGTATAGTGGAAATGGCCTTGTACTCAGACAGACCATTGGTCAATCTAACTCAGGTTTGTTGTCACTGGCTGGCAGCGGCTCTCCATGGTTTTTAGGCAGGGTCTCTCCCAACTGTACTTGAAGATGCTGAGGACTGAGAGAAGTTCTACATGCAAAGCAGATGCTCTGCCACTGAGCTATGGCCTTTCCCCTTTCATCAACCTCCTCCCCCACCTCCTCTCCATTCCTGTTGGATCTTTGTGGAAATGCACCAGAATATGAGGAAGAGTGGGACATATGAGAGGTCTGCTGCTGCAGGGTTAGTCCTGCCTGGAAAATGGAAAACATCTGGTTTCCAGAGTTGGTAGTATCAGAACATAAGAAGAGCCCTGCTGGATCATACCAAAGGTCCATCTAGTCCAGCCTCCTGTTTTCACAGTGGCCAACCACATGCCTTTGGGAAGCCCACAAGTATGACTAGAGCAAAATAGCCCTCTCCCCATTTGTGAGATTCCCAGCAACTGAGAATCCTTATGGAGGCATATGGTCTCCAACAGTGGAGGTATATCTCTGCTACCCCCACAGGCCCTCCAGAAGCAGCAGAAGCATCTAAGCTACAGAAGAAGAGAATCAGCATTAACTCCCATCTCTGTTGCTCTTCTGGTTTGTAAGAACTGCCTTGGAATGTGTGAGAGAGTTGCTGGGGCATGTGAGAGATCATGTGCTGCAGGCTATAAGAAATCTGGTTGCTATTCCTACACCTGCCACTTCTTTTTTTTTTTCAATTAATTTTTATTCAAGTTTCCAAAACCAAAACAATACAAAAAGACAAAACACAATTCAACAACTAATACAATAAAAAAAGAAAAACAAAGAAAAAAAACATAAAAAATATTGACTTCCGATTTGTCTTAGTTCAGCTATAAATCTATAATATATAACAAGCCTGACTCTAAATAGATTATAAAATCACCCTCCTCCAGCGGTTATCTTAATTGGTTTCAAATCTCATTAACATCATATCATTTTATTCTTCCACAAAAAGTCAAAGAGAAGTTTCCAATCCTTGAGATATATGTCAATCAATTTTTTTTCTAGATAAACATGTCAATTAATCCAACTCATCAAGTCTACTAAGTCCAGTAATTTCAAATCACTCTTCTTCCATTATCCGTATTGATTCCATCTTCCATCTTTACACACCCCATAATCTTGCTGTCATAGTCATATAATAAAAGTCTGATAGGAATTTCCTTTATCACAGATATTTTCTTGCCATCCATTCCGAACGTATCACTGAAGTATTGTTGCAAAGCCACATCTCTGTTCCTCTTTTTTACATGATACACTAGCACATCTCTTGAGGATTTTTCCATTGACACAAAACAGGGATTAATTCTGTTAACTTTCTCCATTTCAAGTTCCATCAAATCCTTCCAGTCCAGGAATTTTTTTGAACTGATAATATCTTTATCTCCAATTTCTTTAATTCCTTCAGGGACAGCGCTGAGTTCCAAACCATAATATTTGTCTCCAGGATCCATCACAGCCAGGAAATCCAAATCTTTTCCCATGTCCATATTTAATCCAATCTCCATAGTTTGAACCTTGCCTTTAATTTCTCTTTCATCCTTTTTTGGTTTTTCAGATCTATCTTTATTCTCCTTTCTCATAGAATCCTGAATTTCTTTCAGCTCCTGTCTCATTTCTTCAAATTCAATTCTCAACGCTTGACTATTATTTCTCAGTTCTTGTTTTATTGACTTAATCCCATTCATTATTTTCTGAAACATGTCTAAAGATAAAGCCCCTTCTTGTACATCCATAGTCTTCTTAATTGTCATTCTTAAAGCCAAAGGAACAAAACCCCTTCAATTTTCAATGTCCCAAGCAAAGAGCAGTTTATTTCTTTATCCAGTTACAAAGGAGTTAATCTTTCAAACCAACTGGCGTCACACTCTAGACAGCTCTTATCTCTTAAATGCCCAGAAGTGCAAAAACAGCTTTAGTTCACAGCGTCCAAATAACTAGTAGCAGAAAGAGTGAGCAGATTCGTCAAAAAAAAAAGTAGATCAGAAAAAATAGTCCCAGACTTATGTTACACAAAAGCCTTATAAATCAAAAATCTCTTCCAATCAGAAACCCCTCATTCGTTGTAATCTTTATAATGCTATTTTCCATGTCAGCTTTTTGCAATAACAAAAAGATAGGCTATTTTTATTTTCTTCCCCCTTAATTCCGTGAGTAAAAGAGAAGGAGTTTTGACTCACCCAGGTTATCTTAATTGCTGTTCCTTTGACAAATCTCTTTAGCTGTATAGATAAGAAAGTGATAATCGTAGACAGGAGAATGCTTGCCTGTTAGTCCGTATTTTTTTAAAGAGAAAAAAAACGGATCACTTGTTCAGCTGAGCTAGCTAAAAATCCTCGCTCCGTTCGAGCTGCTGGAAGACCTTCTTTCACAGACAACTCTGACGAATTCCAGTCTCCAACAATCACAACAAAGCTGTGTGGGAGATCTCACGTTTCTTCCTTATCCGGAAGAAATTATCCCCAGTCAAAAAAAAACTTTTCTGACTGGATTTATAGCTGAAAAAGTTTCATCCAAGACGAGAGCCGTCTCAGAGGCTGTACAGGCGGAGGGATCCTCCTGGGAAGTCCATCTACACCTGCCACTTCTGAGGAACTGGGCTCTTATCTATTAATACCCAACTGCACTGGACGGTTTTATCCTATATGACTCTGGCTTATACATATTAACAGCTGATAAATAATATTGTTTGATTTGACTTGTAATTACTGATGTGGCCTATTTAAATATCATTGGATGCTATTTTTTATTAAAGCATACAACATTTTACACCAAAACAAAAATAGTCAAATATTAAATATTACATATAATTACATACACATGAGGAGGTTAGAGGGATATACAATTACTATTTAATTAATTATACAATATCAATTTACTCAATTTCATTCTGGAGTTCATAAGCGGGGGACAAGGGGGTTTTACTCATTCAATTTAAACATTACCATAATTAGTTAGGAGCGCCATAGAAAATCATACTTCGTTGGAATAGTCCATCCGTGTAATTGCCTCTCCATGTAAGACACAAAAGGCCATCAAGTGGCAGCAAAATTCATAGGATCATCTTCCTCTCCAGTCGCCTGTATTTGATTAATCAGATATAGCTATAAATAGAACTTTCTTAAACTAATTTTCCAACTGGTAAATTGATGCATCTTTCCAACCCTGAGCCACCACCAAATGTGCCTCAGTCATCTTATATATATCCAAGGCCTTATAAGATAGCCCAGAGTTTTGATCAAGAAATAAACATAATCTAGAATCCAAACAAACAATTATACTGATTTCCTTCACCACCAGGACCCAACATTCCTGAGCATATTTACATTCCCACATCATGTGAAAATAAGTGCATCTCTCTCTCTCCACAACCCCACCAGCACAAGGGAGGCCCCAAATGTAACATATGTGATAAACTGGGATTTAAAACCACAGGTGGGCTATTTTCCAATGAATTTTCTTTAATGCTGGTGGAAACTAAAATGACCAAATCTTATTCCAACAAGACAGGTTGATATCTAATCTACAATCAGATTCCCAAGCCGTCCAATGGGTTCCCATAGGTGAAAAGTGAACATTTAATAATTGAAAATATATTCTAGAAGCTATGTCTCTGTAGTTATATGAAAGTTCTAATACATACTTGTCACAGGGTTTAAATTCTCTGGTACCCCAAGCTTTTACTTCTGGTTTTATTATAAAGCAACTTGCCTAATGTGAAGCCAATCAATATTGAAATCTCAAAATTGAGTCACTAGTTGAAGTGCAGATAAAGGAATATTATGAAAATAAAAATCACACAAATGGGAAAAACCCTTCTGGTCTAGTATTGCTGAAAGGGCTTCCCTTTCAATCACTTGAAATGAAGGAAGAAATGGTAACAGAGTCAAGGGAGATGGCAGGGATACAAATTTACCTTGCTGCTTTTCCCAAATCTCTAAAGAACGTTTTGTATAAGGTTTAGTTAAATGACACCATAAAGTGCATAGAGTTGGTGTAAGGACCATAACATAAAACTTTTCCATTTATCTTTACAGGCTCTCTCAGAAGGGTGAGTTGACTCACAGACAATATCTGATTTCTCTGTTTTTACTTGTTGCATTGTTATTTGTTTTATTTTTGTATACCGCTATTGGTTTCTGTAAATTTTATAATGAGTTTAACATGTTTATGTGATCAATTGCTTTTTAGTATTGTTATGTTATGAAATGAATTGGTATTAGATTGTTTATTGCAGGGGTAGCTAATATGCTACCCTCTGGATACTATGAACTCCAACTCCCATCAGCCCCAACCAGCAAGGCCAGTGGTCGAGGATGATGGGAGTTGTAGTCCAACAACATCTGGAGAGCACTTCATTGGCCACCCCTGGTTTAATTTAATGTTGTATTGATATATACTTTTGTTGTTGCATTGCTGTTCTTGCAATGTGTTCTTTGGGCACATTTATGTGGGTATAGCACACTGGGGAGGAGAGCCTGGCTGGGAGTCCAGAGTCTGTGAGTTCAAATCCCTGCTCGTGTCTCCTGGGTGTAAAGGGCCAGCTAAAGATCACCCCCACAGTGTGTAGCTCAGGGGTTACATGCCCTGCCACCTCTGCAGCTGTGGGCAAGCTGCATAGTCACAATGAGCCCAGTTGCCCCCTAGCTGGCAGTTGTGGACAAGGAAAGGACTGGCTTATGCAGCTGTGGCAAGCTGAGCAGGCTCTAGCCAGCTGGGGAGGACTAGCCTCAGAGGGAGGCAATGGTAAACTCCCTCTGAATACTGCTCACCATGAACACCCTATTCATAGGGAAGCCATAAGTTGGGATCGACTTGAAGGCAGCCCATTTCCATTTTTCATGTGGGAAAGTGGCATACAAATTGTAGTTATAATCTGCGTGTGCAACTAACAGTGCAACTCTATACACATCTACTCAAAAGTAAGCCCATTGAGTTCAATGGAACTCACTGCTAGGTAACTGTGTATAGGAGAGCGGTCTAAATCACACATTTTTTTTCTGTAGAGAACAAAGAAAATCCATTGTTTTTTACCTGATCTTCCTTCTCATTGCTAGTTCAGACTGTTGAGATAATAGGAATCTGTCCCATTTAGAGAAACAATTGAAATTATGTCATTAGAACATCAAGGACATTGGGCAATTCATAACTTGCATTCAGCCTATAAATATTGCCGTCAAATCCCAGAATACCCTACATGAGAGAAAATCATTAACACATTGGACATTGTCCACTGTAATTATCACAAGACAGATTTATTTCTCAATTATAAGACTAATACAGTTCCCAAGTATTTTAATGACTCAACAGAGATTGAGATTAAACCGAGTTGTTCTGCTGTAGCCAATTTCTGAATGTTCAGTTATCAAAGTGAAGTAATATTTTCATCTTGGGTAAATAACCATAGTTATGTTAAACATGCAGGGGTTGTGACATATATTACACTAACTGAGGAACCGATTAATTCAGGCCTAGACTTTCCAGTATGGTCATGTCAAAACTGTTCTTACTGTTTCAGATCACTTTTGTATTTCTGCATTTATTTTATATTGCCTGATCTTCATGTTGTGCTCTTCTGAAAATTTTCTCTAATGTTTTGTCTAAGGTTGACTCAAAATTCTCCAGATGTTTCATCTGAGTAGGAATCTCCAAAATTCAATTTGCCTTCAGGCAAAATCAGAGAACCTAAAGAGATGTGTAATAACCCCATGGATTCTCATTCCTATCTGATACTGTAGAGGAAGAAGTCCTGACTGGTGCTTGGAATCAGTGATGAACTAGATATGAGCTGCTCACTCAAACACCTTGTCAAGAAAATTTGATGCAGGCCAGAAGCTAAATGTGAAGAGGGTGGGGATGCTTGTTTGAGAGTGGTCTAGTCACAGCTTCTTCTAAAACAGTTGGTTCTGTGTCTTCTCTCAGGGAAGCCACTCATTTAGCCAAGCCATATGTAGGCATTTTAACTAGCCAGGAAATGTAAGGGTAAAGAGAAGATCTGATTGTCCTCACATCATCATGTCCTCAGGATGCAAAAGTTTAAAAGTATCCATAAAAACAGAGCAAGTGGACACCAAGAGTACCTCTTCTCAAAGCACAGTCAAAGCTATGAATAGATATGAGCAACGTTATCTGCAAAGTGTCTTGAAAATGGGTTGTTGTTGTTGCTATTTTGTTACCCAAAGGTCTCCAAGTGACTTACAATATAGTTAAAAACAAAAGTAAATATACCATATCATAAAATAATAATAAAACAACCTTCCCCATACAGCCACACAAAACTTTGATAGCGCACCAATACAAACAACATCATCTCAGTCTATCAAATGCCTGGGAAAAAATAGAAGTCATTACCTTGCACCAAAAATATGTCAATGAAGGTGCCAAGTGGACGTCACTGAGCAGCACATTCCCCAGATAGGGAGCCACAATGAACTATCGAGAGCTCCTCTCCACCATCTGGAGGGCTAAGGTGTAATACACCCCTCTTCACTTAGAAAAGCTCTGCTTGCAGACATTGTGCAAATGCAACAGTGGTAGAAAGTTTCTTTGCCATCATCATCAATTGGTCAGTTGCCTGCTTTGGATGGGGATTTACTCCCTCTGAAAGAGCAAGTCCATAGTCTGGGAGTGCTCCTGGATCCATCTTTGTCGCTAGAGGCCCAGGTGACCTCAGTGGCTAGGAATGCTTCTTACCAGCTTCAGCTGGTAAGGTTGGTCTGGAAGCTGCAGATGGTGCAAAATGTGACGGCGAAACTGCTCACTGGGGCAGGGTATCACCAACATGTCACCCCGCTGCTTAAAGAATTGCACTGGCTCCCCATTTGCTACCGGGCCAAGTTCAAGGTTCTATTTTTGGTGTACAAAGCCCTATACAGCTTGGGACCAGGATACCTGAAGAATTGTCTTATCCCTTATATACCTAGTCGATCACTGAGGTCTGCAGGTGAGGGTCTCCTGCAGATACCATCTTATCAGGAGGTCTGTTCTGTACAATATAGGAATGGCACCTACCCTGTGGAATTCCCTACCCTTAAATATTAGACAGGCTCCATCTCTATTATCTTTTCGGCGCCTATTAAATACCTTCCTCTTTCAACAAGCCTTGTGAGACTTTATCCCAGTGTGTATCTGTGTTGGAGTTGCTTTTTAATATATTTTTAAACCACTTAAAAAAAAAAAACAATATGTTTTTAACCTTTTTAAAAAAGATGTCTTGAAAGCTTTTTTAAAAACATGTTTTTAAAGATGTTTTGTTTCAATGTATTGTAAAGTCTGTTTTTATGATGTTTTAAAGTGTTTTTAGTGCTTTTGTTTGCCACCCTGGGCTCCTGCTGGAGGAAGGGTGGGATATAAATCAAATAATAAATAAATAAATAACTACAGAGTAGAACCTAAAACATGATGTAGCCCACATTGAGTTCATTGTGAGCCTTCCTCAACTGCCACTGTAGTTTTCATCCCTACCATTTCATCTTCCCCCCAAAAAAACTCAGTGGAAGGAAGTGGAGACCTCTTACAAGTGAGAGAGGGTATTTAGGATTGAATATCAACTGGGGCTTGGAGAAAAGTATCCATTATCATAGCAGGAAATTCTTCCAGGGCTATTGGGTATCTATTCAGTTCCATGGGCTTTTGGGGACAGACCACCCTAATAGGTTCCCAAACTCTGTGAAGGGTAGAAGTCCTAGTGGGTTAAAAATTTATTGGGTGTCATGAGCTATGATAGCAGGGGGTGAACTGGCAAGCAGGAGGAGGGGAGGAGGACTTGGACTGGGATGTTCCAATTTGGGAAGGACCCAGCAAGGGGAGGGATGACAATGCAGCCCCCACTATGGACATTGACAGATCACCTCCAGCAGTCCCAGACATCCCCCTGAAGAGACCACCAGACCTACCGGTCACTCCTGCGCCTGGGAGGGAGAGGGAGAGGATGGGACAGAGACCGAGGCCCCGCCTGTGCCCTGGTCCAGGAGGCGAATGCAGTGGGAGATTCAACAATCTCAGCTAAAGAGGAGTCTGTGCTTATGTGCACATTTCCAACAGTGACTCGGAGTACACACAAGCAGGGAGTTGCTGAGTCAACGTCTTATTGATGCCAAGTTGTGCCTACTTAGCTAGAGAGAGATGCTGAGTTCTGAGTAAGCTGTAGGTAGATTCATGAAGCGCACGGAACTGAAACATTCTCTTACTTCAATAAAAGAAAAAAACGACAGCTGTGTCTGAGTCGGAGTTCTTCGAGTTCAGGCAAGACATTGGGTAGTGTTCTGTCATGACAAAAAGGAGCAATCCTAAACTCTCTCACTTCCAGATAACCATCATTCCAGATAACCAGCACAAAACACCAAACTGAGAGTGTGCCCTTTTATGATGTCTGTAACCAATCAATGTTACCTTATTACACACATTGAAGCCCTGTCTTCCCTTCACTTTCTCTTTCTTTCCATTTCTGCTCCATCTGCCCATTCAGTTCCCTGCTCTGGTTTACTAAAGTATGCAGTTCAGTGAATGCATTGGAGGATTGAGCCTGCTTCTGCCTTCCATGCATCCATATGAAGGTCTGAACATCAGCTATGGGTTGTAACCAAAATAGCACTAAGTCACAGTCCCATCAGCACAAGTATTCCTGCTTGCTCAGCAGGGCTTTCCCCATTCCCATGTATCCCTTAAACCTGTTTTGGGAATTTCTCCAACCCCCCAGAACAGATTTAAGGAGGGTGTGGGATGCACACAGAGGAAGGAGTGGGAGTCCCATTGCACAAGTAGAAATCTTGGCACTGATGGGGCATGTTAGTTGTATCCCATCCTAGTTATTATTTTTTTATTTATTAGATTTATATCCCACCCTCCTGCCCTCTGGCTCTGTACATGGGAACTTGTAGCTAAATAGCTATTGCTGTGCTTAAATCTGTCCCCCAAATTCTCAAAAGTTTTCTTCCCTTGTGAAAAAAAGGCTTCCATTCTTTCTGACTTGTTCTCTGGGCACTTCAGCATTTCGTTAGAATTCCTTTAGAATTTCAGTGGGTGCAGGGTTTGCTGCTTACTTTCTTGTTATGATGTAGCTGAGAGTTGCATCTCTGCGTGTGTTTTCTTTACAGTAAACCAGGGATGGAGAACCTGTGGCCCTTCAGATGTTGGACTCCAGCTTCCATCAGCCTCAGGCAATATGGCCATTGGTCAGTGATGATATTAGTTATAATCCAACAAGATCTGGAGGGACACAGGTTCCCTATCCCTGTAGTAAACTTTCTCCAGAACTCTGCAGTCTCCCCAGCTTTCCATTTTTCATCCTGATCAGAAAAGCCCCATGGCACTTACCTAATGGCATCTTCCTTTGGACTTTAAGTGAAACGCAGGCACCCAGGAAGGCTGCAGAGCACAGACCACCAGTGAGATCATTGGTAGAATGAAAGCAAGGACTTTTACAAACACCCCTCAACGACCTCAAAAGTACAATGAGGGTTGGGTGAAAAACATGTCCCACCCATAGGAATTTCACTGATGTTTTCTCTCCACTTTGATAATTTCTGATCCATTTTCTTTTCTCATTAATTGATGAATGAGTTGGTTTTTTAAAAACGCAGGATAACTTTTTGGCACCGCACCGCAAAGAGCTGACATCTGTACAGTGTCTATGTATGTGGGTTCTGTTCAGACGAATAGGGAGTGAGCACCATGGGTGCAATTCTGATTCATCCATACACACAACTCCCCAACATAACCAGACATGAGCTATCACTGAGCATCCTCACAGGGCTCATTGTACTAACATATCTGTGTAGAACTTTGTTACATCTTGATTACATTGGCCTGGGGTCACAAGGGGTATGTCCAATTGTAAACATTTTACGTCTTAGGGTTGGCCTTTTAGTCAAGGATATTTATTGAGAGATGCCATGAATAAGCTAATTAATCAATTAATTGGTTAAATGCAACAGAGAGTTATTGCATGAACACGATATAATCACAGCCTTAATTAGGCTTCCCGAAAATATATTCAGTGTGGGAATGCTGCTAAATAAATAATCACTGTGTTTGGCAGGTTTTCTTTTTTCAGTGTAGACGATATGGTTAAATATCTAATATCTGCTAGGCATTAAATTCTTTCTGAATTAAATTAACTGTTTTTTTGCATTCTAATTCTGTCTTGGGTCTAATTCCTCAAACTTACAGAGCAATACTATATGTCAGTTATGTTAGGGATGGGGGAAGATTCACTGCTGTTTCACAAGTGCAATGACCACCACATCTTATATAGGATCAGCACATTAAATGAGGGACACAAACACAACCAGAAAATCCTCAAATAGTAAAAATTAAAACAAAAAGCCGCCCATATCTTCAGTGTCCATGAAAACACACCAACCTCTACCAATCAGGGGCTGTGGTGATGATGATGCAGAAAGAATAAATGAACTCATGATGATGACATACTACCAGAAGAACTCCCTTGCACTTCCATACGCAGAAAAATTCTACAGAACCCTCATTCCATGAGTCCAGATGGCAACAACACTAGGCAGGGATTTGAGTCTCCTTGTGCCTCACACAAGCACTGTTTCGGAGTTCAATGCACAAAGGAAAGGAAGGAGAGAACCCAAAACACACTGCTTACATAGTTCCCCTGGCATAGCAGGTATACCACAGTGTGTATATTCTGCTGATGTATCTGAGCAGCTGGTGCCAGTGCATCTGAAGTATAAGCATTGCATTTGATGCTCCATCTGTCACCATATCCTTTAGCCTCTCTGCTGCCATAGCTCAAGTATAGGATTGCGCCTGTAATGTGTGGTTAGTCCATCTTAAACTCACAGAATGCAAATGCAACAAGAGGCTTTGATGTAGCCCAAAGGCATCAGCAGAGTCATCATATAAGAGTTTAAACCTGTTAGAGGTTTATATCCATGAGCTTTTCCATTAGAGCTCTTTAAGCTTTGACAAAACTTGATACGTATTGCATAATATATGCAATAACAAGAACAAGGAAGACAGGTTCCTGAAAATTCCTGTCAAGGTTTTAGAATTTGATGACGAAACACCAAAAAGTAGAGCTGAAACACAATTTTGACTAAATTTGATACTTTTATTTGTTTGTTTTAAATATCAAAATGTGACCCCCAAATTTTGAAACTCAGCTTTTGAGTTTGAATAAATTTGCCTTTGGCTATTATTATTATTACCATCACCATCATTATTTTAATTTATGAATCACATTCTACATGTGTGTCAAAGCAATTTACAAACATGTAGTAAAAATAGCTGAAAATAGTTTTAAAAACAATACGTAGATTAACGGAAAATAATTTAGAAACAATTCAAAAATGAACGTCTGTAGCAGAATGAACATTTAACCATTAGAATATTCAGATGTTCAAGAGAATATTTATTGACACATTAAATGAATGAATGAATGAAATTTGTACAAAATTTACTATACTTTCCTACCAGTTGTATGTCAGATACTGTCAAATGTTGGCTCATTCATGTCAGACTCTGCTGCTGCAACATGTCAACAATCATACACTGTAACATGTGAATTGTTGTGTCACCTAGTGCCAAATATTGATTGCTACCAAAATCATCATCTGTCAAATGCTGAAATAGAGCATTCATTCAGAGAACATTCAGAGAGAGTTCACTGTGAAAAATTGCAGCCAACTGAATTCATTTCAGGTCTACCAAAAAGCAGAAACAGAACAGTGGTCAAGTTATTTAAGAAAGCCATAGTAGTCTGAGGTACAATTCTATGTATTTTCACACTTCCCACCAAAACATAGTGTTCTTGTACCGGCCCGTGGGCAGATGCTCAGCCTTTTCACCAGCAGAATAGCTGCCTGTAGGCATGGGGGACTTGTATTCCCCTCCCAGCCTTAGTTCTCTTTAGAGTTTAGCATTCAGCATCTAAGCAAGCAGGGAGATTGGTCAAGGACTGCCAATGTGAGCTCAGAGCCACCTGGGGCCTAATCTGAGGTTGCTAATAGGCATTCCAGTCTGATGCTCTGCCAAGAGTGCTGTGTGATGCTGGGAAGGTTCCTTGTTAACCAAATAGTGTAGACTTGGGAGTAGCCAGGAAGCTAGAGACTCTGCTTATCAGCTATTGTTATGCTGTATGACCCTGGGAAAGAGCCTCCATAACTGGAGGGCTATGCAGGGAAAGCCGTGACTTAATCCTTTGTAGTAATTAGTTGCTCATAATTGTGCTGTAAACATGTGTCCTATAAAAGGCTTCTGTGTTGCCCAGTTTGGGGTTCAGGCTGATCCATGTTCGTGCAGAGCCTGGCAGCCAGTTCCACTTTATTGGGGTATACCTGTGGGTTGAAAGCTACTCAATAAACCTCTTTTAAGTAAACCTGCTGGATGATCTGGCTCATTCGTCTCTCTGGTATCTCCGAAACTTGGAAGTCCCTTGGCCAGGGCATACAGTTCTGTTAAACCAACTATAAAAGAATACCTTATCCATATGAATACAACAATAATTCAGAATGGGTGGGTAGATCCCAGACACACTGATCCTTTTTTCTCAACTGATCATAACAGTAAATAGCCTGTTTTTGTTTTAGACAAAAGTGATTATTCTTATAATTCTGATGGTTTGGGGCTTTGGTTATAGAATTCCATGGCTTCAACCACATTACATGCCTAATATTGAGTCCGACCATTGGTCCATCTAGCTTAGTATTGTCAGCAATGACAGGTTGTGGCTCTCCAGGGTTTCAGGCAGGGAACATTTCCAGCCCTACCTGGAGATGCCAGGGATTGAACATGGGCCCCTTTGCATGCAAAGCAGATGCTCTACCACCAAGCTATGGACCTTCCCACATTTCCATGTAGTGGATAGCATTTGCTGCAAATGAAAAAAAAAAGCCACATATTCCATTTATACTTAAAACTGCATTTGCTAGAAGGCTATGAAAATGGCTTATTTAGGAATATGGGAGATTCACCAGATAGCATATCACTCACAGCTGTGGCAATTGGCTGAGAAGTGAAAGATACTCTTTGTATAAAGGCAGTGGCAGCTGACAGCACCTAGAGGTAGATAGCCAGAAAGAGCATGGGAGATGAGAGCAGAAAGGAAACGAAGTCTAGAATCCTGGGAGATAAAATAAATCATAACAATTGGGGTAAACGGAGTATAAGAATAAGTGCTCACCTGTCTTAGATATGAATGCAGAGGGATATGGCTGGTCTAATAGAGCTGTCATGCAGCATCAGTTACACTATGCCTGTGCATGCCTGTCAAAATTTGGGAAGGTTTTCTGGCAGTTGTACATTTCATAGCAATGCATTGTGCCACATGGCTGCATTCAGGAAAATGTGCAAGTGTCACATCTGCACAGAGATTTGATCCATTGGGAGATGGAGCCATTAGTGGTTGCTAAACCTACATAATCAGTTCCATTCTAATATCCTCCAAATAATGTAACTTTTAAGGTTGCAACATATGGAGACTAATTCTGTGCCTGTTTACTCAGGAGTATCATCCACTTAATCAAATGGGACTTAGACCCAGACAAGATTATATGTTAACTACATAACACTCTCTCCCAGGCTTGTTTTTTTTTTTATTTTAAGAAACAACAGCCGTGAATGGTTGGGGCTAGAATGGGTTGGGAGGGGAGTTGACTGCTTTCCCCTGAACAGTTTTCCCAATGAAAACCACACAGAGAGACACAACGCTGCTATTTGCCCCCAGAGGTGGCAGGTTCTGCAAGGACACATTTGGGGACATGAGAATTTTTAGCAGGGAAACAGCATGGGTGAAAGGTTCAGCCCTCCCCACACTCCATGGTCCCAATCTGCATCACACACACACACATGTATGGCGCATGCACACACCATGTGTGTGTGTGTGTGTGTGTGTGAGAGAGAGAGAGAGAGAGAGTGTGTGAGTGAGTGAGTGAGTGAGTGAGTGAGAGAGAGAGAGAGAGAGAGAGAGAGAGAGAATAATTTACCTGGTAACTATAATCCTGTCTAGATCTCACTCTGAGGTACATAGGACCAAGGAAGCCCTTGCGGGTTGATTTGCTAGATCAATTGATTTAAAATATTTTAACTGAATCACAAGTTTCTCCCCGTTAAATTAAGCACCAGATTTTTCTATTTAATGTTTTTTATTTTTTACTACCCAAACCACAAGCAAGCAGGTGGCATCTGAAAAAGATGTAGCCCTCCTTCTCTCTTGAGAAAGGCTAAGATGAGATTGACAATGGCTTGCCTCAAACCATCCAATGAGAATTATGGTTGATCAGAAATGCAACCACTGATCTCCTTGATCCAAGAACAATGTATCTTCCACAACCCCACTTGTCTTCTACAGTATGAATATGGAAAGAGTATCTATTTAAAAATCACGTTTGACATCTGTATGGGTCAAAATGTGTGGGAAATGTAGTAATATGCAGCTGATGTCAGGGTATATCTCTAAGGTAATATGTGTAGCACCAGTAGTGGCACTGATTCATTTCAAACAAGCATATTTCCCAATTCTAAACTTAAAATGCAAAACAAAACAGAACAAAAAATCCAGATAGATTTTTGTGGTTAATATGTTTTTCAAAAAGAGAAATGCAAGGAATCAGCAGTTTTGTTTATGCAGAATCCACCTGGAATGGCAAATACTCATTAGGTTTGCATCAATAGCTCTCAGCATTTTGATCAATATTTCAAACAGTTGTTCACATCTAATGGCACAGCTTGCTGGATCTGTTAGTCTTTGTGGAAGATTCATTCACTTGGATGCTCCTAACTAAGTCATGGGAATTGTTCAAGAAAGTTATTAACAGGGTTTTGGACTTTCTGTAATTGTGTCTGTGGCATCTCATTATAATTTAGTTTGCTCACTACTTCTTTCTGCTATTTATAAATGTGCTTCTCCATTTCCTTATCAGTCAAGTCTAATTACGTGTCCTAATAATTTATACTGAGGTAGAAGAGCATGGGATGAGAAAAAGAGAGATGGGGGCTATGTGGCAAATTACAGTTATGTACCTCTTGCTCCTTTGAGCAGTGATGGACAAAAATGTTAGGATCCATTCCAGAAAGCTTTGACGCAGCGAGGAAAGAATCCATTTTCCACTACCCAAACAGTAGTTTGCAGGATCCAGCCTAGACAGTGGAATCTGTTGTGGGCCCCATGGAGAACTCCTGGTGGAGTGATCAGGAGGAGGAGGAGGAGGGATGGGGCCCTAGCGAGGGGCCCAGTGGACTGCAGAGGGGGGGCTGTAATAGGAGAAGGCTTCAGCAGTTTAAACAGTGACAATTCCACTCCCTTAGTTCCAGTTACAACTGAAGAAGTGCTGTCTGACAATGAGCCGGGCCTTGTCCCACCTCTCAGCCCCACCTTGTCATCCAAGCCACCTCTCACACCATCTCCCAAGGAGGAAGAATTGGAGGCTGGACCAGAGTTGGCATCAGAGGAGGATCTGGATGAAGTGCCACTGCTGTCACCAGGAATATGCCAGCAGATGTGCAGGTGCTCACAGATAGTGCCAGCTTTTCAACCTTTTTGTAGGAGTGCTCACTTGCTCACACAGTCCCATTCAGAGAAGCCTTTCCCATGCAAATAGAAAGCCTACCCTGAGCCTACTTAAAGGGTCTCAAGGGGCATGTGTAATTGCTGTAACATCTTAACTTAAGTAGTCATGCCTATGTAAGAGAGTAAAAACGGTTTAGTTTATTGTTTTTCTTTCCCCAAAAAGTTTTGAATTTCACCATGGTTCCTTATGCAAAGCCCTGTACTTTTGTCCCAGTCCCTGAGAAAGGGTAGGGGAGTGGGGGGAAAGTGTGAAGTTGGAGAGACTAGTAGGCTGTGCAGCCATGGCTTGGGCCTTTTTCTTTGTTTTCTTGTTAAAGTTTTTTTATTTTAGTAACTGGCTTATCTGTCATTGTGAAGCAACTGAGAAAACCAGCAGAATAAGCCAGTTACAGTGGTGCCATGACTCAGATATTCCCAAATATATATACATATTAAAATATTTAGAAGAAAGTGCAGCAAGGCAGCCAGTCTAGTCAGTTCAGCTCTCCCCCGACAATTGTGGACAAATCTGTGGTGATCAATCAGCTAAGGAATATGGCTTCAGGGGTACGAGGGAGCAAAGGTCCAAAAGAGCTGTGGCCAGATTCTAGTCAGAACCTCCAAACTCCCACTGGTGTGTATGGTATGGGGAAAGGCCTTCATATGAGAAGCGTGGCCTGGGGTTAGGCCTCACCAACCAGACCCAGGATGTAGTGAGACAGTGTGGTGCAGGCCTCCCAGAGTCTTCTGCTAGAACAAGTATCTTCCTCAGGATGCCGTCCACCCCACTTATACCTCCTGTGGAAAATCAGAACGACCAGTCTGCTAACATCAGTACCATCATCACCCAGATAGCCACTCAACTAGGTGAGGCTTTAATCTTCCAGGTCTCCAAAGGAAATCACAGCACAGTCAGTCCCAGTGGAACTAATCAACCCACGTTAAGAGCAGAGGACACTCTCAGGGGAACACTTCCATCCACTGCTAGTTCATCTCAGCCCAGCATCATTATCAAACCTTATGGTAAGGAGCCTCCAGTTTTTTGTGGGGATGATGCAGAAGGACTGAGCATTCATGAGTGTGTAGATATGATGAAAGAGTACCTCAGGAAAAGAGGGATTGTGATATGTGAGCGAGGTGAGGAGGTAATGGACAGACTAAGGGGCGAGCAAAAGATGTAGTGAGGATCAATCTACGCAATAATCCTGATTTTAACCCCATAAAAGACCCTGAAGTGATATTTAGGATCCTCAAGCAGAACTTCAGTGAGGTTACATGTCACTGGCAGATTTCTATGCCACACTACCTAGGGAAGGGGGAAATCTAGTTGATTACTGGGTTAGACTGAACAAAGCTATGGACATAGTAGATGAATGCCTGCGCAGTCAAGGAAGAACAGTAAAGAACCCATGCATGGAAGTGACCCTGATGTTTGTCTGCAATTGTCCAGACCCTGCTTTGGCTCAAGTGTTTAAGTTTAAGGCATCAGAGGAGTGGACAGCTAAGGAAGTCCAGGCCTGCCTTAATGACCATCTAAGAGAGTAAAAAATGAAATCTTCTAAGATAATAGGGCCTGGGCGCAAGGGTTTGGTGGGAATAGGAACAAGCCTTGTGCAAGGAGGGAAAGAGAAAATGACTCCAGAGGAAAGGGACTTGGTTCAGTTGGAAGTAACTGCAAGTCCACCTGTGCAGGAAAAATCTTCAAACCAAGTGGCTCAACTTCTGGAAGCTTTGATGGAACAAAACAGACAAGAGTGTCACCATGTTGCAGTACACACTCCTAGGTAAGATTTCCGACCTGCACAAAGGGACTTCCAAGTTCCTCAGGATTGTAAAGTGTGTCCAAGTAAGCGGCATTCCACCCGATCCCATTGTATGTGGGACCAGTTATGCTTCAAGTGTTACTCTCTTGACCATCAAAGTCTGAAGTGTCCATAGGCTGCTCAGAGCAGTGATCAGCTTCAGGGAAACTAAAACATGGTGAGGGGAAGTGTGGACCAGCATGATATCCTCCTCCAAAACTAACTTGATCTGGAATATTTGTATGCTCAGTGTTGTGCAGAGACACCAAAGGACACACAAGTGATAATGATTAACACCCAGAGACTATCATATAGTGATCAGTTGTTTTATATGCTTGTAAAAGTTGGTAGGCAGTTGGAATTCAGTGGCACTATGGTCTGTACCATTAATGAACAAGCTAAGAAGAAATTGTTGGAGGCAGGCTTTGCTGGTGACAAAGATATCAAAGGTGTGCAAAATAGTGCTTGTAGGCTGTGAGGCATGCAATCACAGCCAAAAGGCATCTATGAACTGATTTTGGAAGTCTCTGGTGAGAAGACGGTTGTTACAACACTAGTGGTGCCTGGTCAAAAAGATGAGCTATTTTGGGCACCTAACTGATCAAGTATCTGATACACCAAATGAGAGGTGACCCCAAATGCTGGCAGAAGATTATTTCTCAGGGAGCTTGCACTGCTAGCACCCAACTATTATGAATGTACAAGCCATTGACATGCTGTCTGGAATCACTCAGTGGAGGGGACAAGATGTGCCAGCCAAAGTTGGTACAGTAAGGTTGATGCAAGCTGTTACTCTTTTTCCTCACAAAAAGCATCTAGTCTGGGGGAGGTTACTTGGCAAGAGCAAAGTCTCCCCTGGAAGTACCATTATGGTAGAACTCACTAAATCAATGTGCCTTCCCCATCACATTCTAATGGGAAGGACAGATTCATCTCTGTGGAATGATCGCTGGGTACCTCTGAAGATAGTCAAGCTGTCAGGCAAAGCTATGACTATTAGGAGGAACACTAAGCTAGCAGATGTACCACCCTGTTCAGCACTGGAGGATATCAATCTATGAGATGAGGTGATCCCAGATGGAAAGGCCAACTTATGCAATAACACCCAAACCACTGCCAAGGCCTCTTGCAGGGATCTTTTCCAGCCAAGCAAGAAATGGGAAGAGAAGCTTGAAAATCTGGACCTAAAGACCTGAATATTCAATCTTGTGAGGTGTCTAGTTTTTGGAAAGAGAAGTTGGCCAAAAAAGCTGTGGAGTATGAGGACATCTTCCCTAGACATAGCTTGGATTATGGTGAAGCAAAGAAATTTGTCTACCAGATCCGCTTGGTGGATGAGAGTCCTTTCAGATTGCATTACAGGAAAGTCCCACCAGCTCATTATGAGAAACTTTGTCAAGTGCTGTCAGGAGTGGAAGAACAGGAAATCATCTGGAAATCCAGTGATGAGTATGCATCACCATTAGTCTACCATTTTTCCATTCTGGAAAAAGAATAGTGATCTGCGAATTTGTACTGACTTCAAGTGGCTTAATGCCCACACTGTGAAGGATGCTTACCTCATCAGGCAGACTGCTTGGCAACACTGGGCAATAAAATATATTTTTAGCAGTATGAATCTTACTTCAGGCTTCTATAATACACCACTGCATGAAGAGGATAAGAAATACACTGCCCTTACTACACCACTGGGCCTTTGTGAATATAACAGACTACTTCAAGACCTGTGTAATAGTCCTGCCACCTTCATGCGAATGATGTCGAACATATTTGGTGACCAGAATTTTACCAAGCTCCACTGCTATCTTGATGACCTCTTGGTTTTTGCACCAACAGAAGCAGAGGCCTTGGAGCTATTACAGATGATATTCTCATGAATGAGAGAAAACAACTCGAAGCTGGCGCCCAAGAAATGTTTCTTCCTCCGAAGGTCAGTGAGATTTCTGGGTCATGTAGTTGACCACAAAGGAATTGCTGTTGATCTCAGCAAAATGGAAGTGATAACAGCCCTCCAAAAGGAGGATCTGATGGAAAGTGACGGTTGTACCCCATGTGCCAAGAAAATTCAATCGTTCTTGGGAGTGATGAACTACTACCAGGATTACATTAGCCATTGTTCTTCGATAGGAAGACCATTGTTCCAATTTACTGCTGGACAAAAAAGGAGAAAATATAGGGGTAAAGCACTGTGAAAAGGAGGGACGTTTCGTGAACTCACTCCAGATAATTGGACTATTGATTGTGTTAGGGTTTTTGAAGGCCTCAAAACTACATTGTTGAATTTGCTGGTGCTGGCCATCCAGACTTCCAGAGACCTTTCCTATTGGCTGTTGTGTCTCTACAAGGACTTGGGGCTGTGCTGTCCCAAGTTCCCCCAGAGGGTGCTACAGCACATCCCATGACCTTTGTCAGCAAATCTCTGAGCCGATCCTTGGCAAATTTCCCAGTACATAGATTTGAATTTCTTGCCTTAAAATGGGCAGTTTGTGAAAAGTTTGGACATTGGCTAAAAGGAACTCAGCTTACAGTGTGGACAAATAATAATCCACTCAGGTACATACTGACCAAGCCTACAAGCATGTGAGCAAAGATAGTTAGCAAAGCTTGCATCACGAATAGCCGCCGATACGATCATATTACTCCAATGCTTTACAATCTCCACTGGCTTCCAGTTATTTTCCGGGCTCAATTCAAGGTGTTGGTATTAACCTTTAAAGCCCTATATGGTTTGGGCCCAGTATATCTGACGGAGCGCCTCCACCGTCATAAATTGTGCCGCCCTACGGGATCTGCCACACAGGATTTGCTCTCAGTCCCGCCAACTAAAGTGGCTAGGTAGGTGAAGACTCGGGAGAGAGCTTTCTCTGTGGCGGCCCCCTCAATCTGGAACTCCCTCCCAATAGATCTTCGACATGCCCCTTCCCTAGAAATATTTCGCTGGGGCCTGAAGACTTGGCTCTTTAACCAGGCCTTTATAACCTCTGAGACTTCTAGGGTAAATTAGCCTTGTATTGAAATGCTGATAATTTGTTATACTGAACTGTATGTAATGTATTGACTATATCTTACTTATTGTATTTTATCATATTTTACTGTAAGCCGCCTAGAGTGGCCATTGGCCAGATAGGCGGCCTATAAATTAAAGTTTATTATTATTATTATTATCATAGAATTTATATATCCATCACATTCCAGGCAATAAGAACATGATAGCTGATGCCCTGAGCCATAAGCCATTTCTCAAGTCTGCCATTGTGGAAGACTGGTTGTTGAGAGACCCCTATGAGACTCTGCTAAAAGATACAGCCATAGTCAAAGAGGACCTTGTCCAAGATGTCTTCAGGTGGACTAACCAAGTGCAAGCAGTCAAAGAGGCTTCACAAATAGATCACCACACCAGTCTTTTCTCAATCCAGCAAGATTTAGTAACAGGAAGCTCCAACAGGATGAGTTGTGATGAAGTAATGGCTCTTTTGAGAAATCACACTGACTGGGAGACTAGTATCTGAGCCAGAGCCACGGGATTGGTCCAAAACAACCAGTTTACAGCCTATAGTGAGTCAAGTGAACTTCATCAGTTTTCACCACAGGAGTTCAGGGAGTATCGGCAAAAGGATCAAACCCTCTCAAGAGTTACATTTTATGTGAGCAGTAAGAGGTGACCCTCCAGATGACAGCGACACAAGGAACCTTTCAGCACTGTAAGGTTACTCAAGCAGTGGCAACATATGATAAGGAAGACATTCTTTATAAAGTATTTAAGTCTCTGATTTCAAAAAAGATCTACCTCTATGTGGTACCTGAATCCTTGAGAACAACTGTCCTTCAAGGAGTGCTGGTCATCAAGGCCAACAAAGAACTCTCAATTTGACCCAGCAATGATTCTATTGGTCTAGTCTTGACCATGATGTCAAAGAGTATGTGCGGTGCTGCAAGAGATGTGTTGTCAGTAAAGCACCTGAACCAGGGGCATGTATCCCACTTGAGAGCATCACAACCACTGCCCCACTGGAACATGTGTGCATCGACTTCTGGACAACAGAGGATAACAGGAAGCAGGCAGTTAATGTTTTGGTTGTTACTGACCATTTTACAAAAATGGCACATGCATTTGTGTGCAAAGATCAATCTTCAGAGCAGGTTGCAAAGGCGTTGTAGGAGCAATATTTCAGTGTTTATGGTTTCCCAGAGTGGATCCACTCTGACCAAGGAGCCAGTTTTGAAAGTGCCCTTATAGCATGACTCTTGGAACTTGGAGGAGTCGAAAAATCCCGGACAACTGCTTACCACCAGATGGGCAATGGAGAAGTTGCAAGATTCAGCTATACAATGGGCAATAGGATTTGTTTTCTGCCAACCAAGAACAAGCAGAAGTGGCCACAGATATTGAAATTCCTTACTTTTGCCAACAATTTCACTGTCCATGAATTTATACAATATGCTCCCTTCTATCTCATGTATGGAAGGTGTAGACTTGATGCTTGCAGATATTCTGAGTGACAATGACTTTAACTGTGACTGATATATTGAATCTCTGAAGAATGATCTGACAGAGGCCACAAGAACTGTATAGGTTTATGTCAAAGCAAAACAACATCTGGCAGAAGTCTACAATCACAAGGTGAAAGGTAGTCCACTACACGTAGAAGACCATGTATTGTTGGCCAACAAGGGCGAAAGAGGCAAGAGGAAACTTTCTGATAAGTGGGAATCCACTGTCTATACCAGTCTTTCCCAACCTGTGTGCCTCCAGATGTTGTTAGACCACAACTCCCATCAGCCTCAGCCAGCACTGCCAATGGTCAAGAAAGATGGGAGTTGTGGTCCAACAACATCTGGAGGCACACTGGTTGGGAAAGGCTGGTCTATACTGTGGTAGTGAAGAGCCCACAAATTCCAGTGTACAAAGTCAAGAATTATGAAACAGGACAAAGCAAAACGGTCCATTGGAATCTGATGCTATGTGTTAATTTCCTGCCCTTTAATCCAGAGGGGAGCGAATCCTTGCCTGATGACTCAGTAGATGACAGCCAAAGTGACTGCACATCCACAGGGTTGTTTCAGGAGGACGTGATAACTCATACAGCTGAATAGGTAAGCCAGGTTTCCGACCATGATTCGTGTAGAGGTACTGGACTGTTGCAGAAAGTGGACTCCAACATTGGGGAAAGTCTCTGTTCATACCTCAGTGGAGATGGAAGACCACAATGTTCTAACTCAGAGGTTGAGGGAACAAGGGTCCAGAAATTCCAAGCCTGCATCTGTTGTCCACCAAGACGGGGAACCGGTTTCCAATATTCTGCCATAAGTGTTAGGCACCCACGCTATCAGAATAAGGACTGGAAGAATGGTTAAGCCAGTGAATAGGTTGCTTTACAATATGGTTCATCTTAAGAAATAAGTGCTTATGTTATGTATACAGTGGAAAATCCCTAGCATTTGAATAACCCCAGGAAAAACTCACCCATGTATAGGAGATGTAAATGCATAAGGGTTGCTGGTAAAGGATGTATCATTAACAAAATGCGCTAAGCCGTGCAGAATGTAGGCCATATTCTATTTATGTAAGAGGACTGTGGGAGGTAGCTGACTGTCATCCTTTCTGAATCCTTGTGGGTAGTCATAGGGGATGGTGATCTCTGTCTTTACTTAGTTTGCATGTTAGTCCCTACTGATAGCAATGTCCCCTGGTGTGCACTAGGCCCAGTGTTGACAGAATGTTTTGCACAGAAACGTTTTGGTGAAAGTTGAGAGGGGAGAATGTAACAGGGTAAAAACTGTTTAGTTTATTGTTTTTCTTTCCCAAAAAGTTTTGAATTTCACCATGGTCCCTTATGCAAACCTTGTACTTTTGTCCCTGGGAAAGGGAGGGGGTGTGGGGGAAAAGTGTGAAGTTAGAGAGATTAGAAGGCTGTGAAGCCATGGCTTAGGGCTTTTTCCTTGTTTCCTTGTTAATAAAGATTTTTATTTTAATGACTGACTTGTCAGTCATTGGGAAGCAACTGAGAAAACCGGCAGAGGTTAGCCATTTACACCTTGTTATGCTGTTTAGAGACACAGAGTCCTGTATAATCTATAAACTGATCTATGAAATGCTCTAAGCTGAGATTTCACATTAAACATAATGGAGAAAAACACACCAGTGAGTCTGAATGCAATGAGATTGGCCACGACAGAATCTGTATATGCTCTGTGGCCTCTTACACAGCGAGGAGTTCAGACATCATTCTCACCTTGCTATAGAAGCTGATGGAGATGTGAGGCAGATACTTAGGATGGCCCAGGTAGATACCAGACCAGGGCTTGCCAATAGGGTTCCCAGGACAGAAGCATTCCAAACCCTGAGATTTCAGGGGCAGGTCCTAGTGATGTCACGGGAACAGGTTGTAGTGATGTTATGGGGCGGGCTGTAGTAATGTCATGGGGCAGGCCAACCACAGGTGCTTGGAGCATACAATTTAAACAAAAACATTTATCTGATTGGAAATTAAGATAGAAATATTAGCTAAAATATGGAGCCTGGGTATGGAACATTTAATCAAGCCTACTTGCTTCTGGCAAGAAGAGTTTAAGTGTCCCCAGGCCAGCCCAGTCACCAGAAGGCCATTGCAGGAAGAAAGGAGCCGAGTGTTGTGGAGATATTAGATGGGAGAACTCAGGAGTTAAGGTGGATGCCCCTGAAGGCTGCAATTCTAAACACACTTACTAAGGGACTAAGCCCCATAGAACTCAATAGGACTTACTTCTGAATAGATATGGTTAGAATTGTGCTATTGGTAAAGCTTGATTAGGGATCCTCTGAAAATATATCCATATCCAAGCAGGGTTGGCAACCCCCTGCCTGGAATGCCCTGCTCCTACCTTTTAACATGGCTGCTCCAAACGTCTTTACAGATTTGACCCTTCACTTCAGAAAGAGGTTTGACAAATGAGTAAGAGTAAGAAGATTCTGTACCCTTTTCTGTCTACCCTGTGGGCTGCTATAAACTCACTCTGACAGCCAACCCAATTTCAATGAGTAATAATTGACAGAGGGAAAACACACATGGTTTGGTCTACCTTCATAGACAGCAGCTTGGGAACAACAACAACTGCAGCCACACTTCCCAGTATGTGAATTCTCTTTTACCACTATTAGGCAAAAAACAAACCATCATGCAACCAACAAGGTGCATCACCAGTGGGTTTAAGAGGGTTGACCTGAGTGCATGGAGCCACAGTTGTTGCTTCTATGGATGTAAGGGATTGAGGATAAAGGTAAATGAAATGCAAATAGAAAAAGAAAAACAAAAGCCAGTGATGATTTCCTAAATGCAATACCATACCAACCACAACAAGATTCCTTTGAGTAAGGCAGAAAACTCAGCATCCCACAACTAGTCAGGATTCCTAATAAAAAACCAAAACTAAAAATAAATCCTGGCAGCCAGTCAGCCAAAGTCACAGAAATCCCCATATAGCACAACCTGACCTGGGGGCAGCAGTTAGTGCAGAATTCTGTGGCACGATTGCTGATGTGAGTGAGACCCTATCAGTACATAATAAAATATGCTCTGAAATCTGCACTGGTTGCCAATTTGCTACAAGGCCAAGTTCAAGGTGTGTTTTCCATGTTACGGGTGCTACATAGTACTTGTTCTGCTCTTATAAAAAATCAGTCCTGTAGTGTGGCAGCATCTACACTATCAAACTCCCTGCCTATTGACAATAGGCAGACACCTTAGACTTCCGGGAAGGGTGACTTCGCTTGTGCCTGCTTTTGGGACGGGCTCCCGCCTCAAAAGAAGCTTATTCAGATATAAATCAGTCAGAACATTTTTTTTTTGACTGATGAAATTTCTCCCGGGCAGGGAGAAACGTAGAGATCAACCTCAAAAGCCTGTTTTTGTTGGGAGGACTGGATTTCATTAATTTATGAGATAAGGTCCAGCCAACAATGCCGGACGGACTTCCTAACAAGCTCTATCTGCTTCAGCGATACGTTTATCTTTTCTTTAAAGAGAGAACGGACTAACAGGCAAGCACCCTTCTTTCTATTATTTTTTTTACTTGGTTTAAATTGTTGCAGCAAAAGGAGATTTGTCAGATTGATCGGCTTTGGACAACTTCTGGGTGAGATATATCTCTTCTCTGTTATTCACGAAATTAACAGCTTATCTCTGTTTCTGTCGCAAAAAGCTGTCCTGGAAGTGCATTCTAAAGATAATAAACAGAAGAGGGATTTCTATTCCTGATTTCTATTCCGAGGAATATTATATTGTCTGGGACTATTCTCTTTTTGGTCTATTTTATTTTGACGAATCTGCTTCTTCACGACGCCACTAACTGTTTTGATGCTGGGAACTAAATTTGTTTTGCATTCTTGAACATAGAGAGATAAGGCAGGTTGCTCTGTTTATACTGTGATGTCATCAAGCCTGGAATATTAACCCAATTGTTGCTGAAATAAGAAGTGGTTCTTCTTTATTTTTGTTTTGCTTTGTTTTCGTGGTTTTAAAAATGGCAATCAAGAAAGTGGCTGAGAATCTGGAAGTAATTATGTTTCAGAAAATAATGGATGAGATTGAGATAACGAAACAAACCCTGCGACAGGGTAGTAAGGAGCTGAAAATTGAACTGAGCAAAATGACGCAGGAGCTTAAAGAATTAGGGGATCCTGTGAGAGAGGAGAATGAGATCAGAGATGAGAAAAGAAAAAATAAAGGGAAGATACAAGTCCTGGAGATTGGAACAAATGTGGAATTGGAAAAAGATCTGGAGTTTATGGATTTTAGAAATAAAATCTACTGTTTGGAATTTAACGTTATCTCTGAAGAAATTAATGAAGATATTAGAGATAAAGTTATCAATGGCTTGGATAATCTTCTGGACTGGAATGATGTGATGGAGCTTGATATAGAGAAAATCTATGGAATTAACTGCAGCCATGTGACAATGGAAAACCTCTTAAGAGATGAGCCAGTGCATTTTGTAAAAAAGAAGAACACAGATATGACTTTACAACAGTATTTCAGCAACTTATTCAGAATGGATGGCAAGAAAATATTTGGGATAGAGGAAATTCCCATCAGGCTCTTATTATATGACTATGGCTACAACAGCAAGATTATTATGGAATACTGATAATGGAAGATTGGACACTGAAATTACTGGACTTAACAGGACTATTGAAGATGGAAGATGGAACTAATAGGGATAATGGAATAATGGCTATTGAAATTATTGGACCTAACAGATTCTGATGAGATGGATTAATCGAAATGTTTATTTGGACTATGGTTATGACAATAAGATTATTATAATTATTAACGAGATGGATTAATTGACATGTTTATTTGGAGAAAAATTGATAGATATATTTCTTAAAGAATTGAAACCTCTCTTTGACTTTTTGTGGAAAGAATAAAGTAATGTTTATGAGATTTGATGATTAATTAAGATAACTACTGGAGGAAAGTGATTTTATAATATGATTTAAGAGACAGGATTGTTATATATTGTAGACGTATAACTGATTTGATATGTGACAAATGGGAAGTCAACATTTTATTTTTTTTTGTTTAATCATTTTTGTTTTGTTTTGTTTTTTGTCTTTGAATGTTTTATGATTTTGTTTTCTATGTTTTATGAAAATTTGAATAAAAATTATTGTAAAAAAAAAAAAGACAATAGGCAGACACCTTCATTGTACTCTTTTCGGCACCTGCTAAAAACCTTTTTGTTTAGGCAAGCCTACCCAAGCAGGTAGAAGCTATTGGGTTTTTTTATCTGTTTTTAACTCATTGTTGGTTTTATTATTTTCAGTGTTTTTAAATACCTGTCTTTAACTGTTTTTGCCAATAATTTTATTGTTTCAATGCCTTCTGTAAACCACGTTGAGGTTTATTACAATAAAGCGGTCTATAAATGTTGTAAATAAAATACATAAATAAATTTTGGAATCACTGTGGCCCTTTATCTCTTTCCATTTTTAGGAACAAAGGAATCTACCTTATACCGACTCAGGCCATTTGATACCAACTAGCTCAGTACTGATCGCAGGGACTAGCATTGGCTCTCCAGCATTCCAGGCAATATTGTCTTTTCCAGAAATTGAAGTTTAGACCTCTACATGCAAAGCATATGACCTGCCATTGAGCATAGCCCTTCCCCTGTTTTAAAAAAGTATATTTTAAAATTGTTCTTTTCAATTAAGTAAAGAATGCACATCATGCCTAGGGCAGATCCACACCATTCCTTTAAAACACATTCAACACACATTTGAAGCACATGAATCACACCACAGAATCATGGAAACTGTAGTTTGTTAAGGGTAGTGGGAACAATAACTATACTTCCCAGGATTCTTTAGGGGAAGTCATGTGCTTTAAATGTGAGATGAATGTGCTTTAAATGTATTGTGTGGATCTACTTAATAAACTTTGTCTGCATGTAAATAGTTTTAATTAATTTTTCAAAATGGAAATGAGCTATAAAGTTTACTGGGTGACCATGGGTTACTCACCATCTCTCAGCCTAATCTGCCCCTCAGGATGAAAACAACAGAGGGGAACCATGAACACCCCAAGGAAAAAGGGCACACTTAAAATGTAGAGGAAATAATAATCTACAACCATTATGTGAAATCTTATTGGGACATAGTATGAAGAAATATTTATATAAGCATGACTGTCAAAGATGTTTATTATTTACACAACCTGTAAAGATACTTGTAGTGCAATCCTATGACTGTTTACTGAGAAGCAAGTTGCAATGTATTTAATGGGGCTTACCCAAACAGGGAAGCTGCAGTCTCAAGTGATAAGGAACTTCACTCACCCAACTCAAAATACAGAATCATGCCGCTTTAAGCTGTTTTGCAACTGTTTATACTTGTTTTTATGGTTATTCAATTTAAAAGAGATATAATTCTTGTTGTGAGGTGCCTTGGTTTTCAATCACCAACCTCACCTCACAGGGTTGTTGGAAAGACTCCACATACACACACACACTGCAAATTTAAAAATACATACACCCTATATAATCATTTATGGTCAAAACCAGTTGGTCATTGCAAAATATTTTTTAAAAAGTAAAATCAGTATTAGTTTCTACATAATAAAAGCAATGACACCTGTGTAAACCCTGCCTAATTGCTTTAAAAATAGGATTGGAGGGGAAGAGAAAGATTTACAACACAGAGACAATCCTTTGCTATGTTCTTTCAAAAGCCATTAATTTACAGCACAACCCTAACCATGTCTACTCAAAAGTAAGACCTATTGAATTCAGTGGAGTTTACTCCGGTATGTGGGATTAGCATTGCAGCTTTACTCCCAGGAAAGCAGTATTGGATTAAAGCATCATATTGGGAAGGTTTTCAAACCATTGCCCTCTTCAACAGCCCAGGAAAATTTAAACTTGTTTGACTCCTGCACACAAGAGAAAAAATGACTTTTGGTACTGCTGAAAGGTATATACTTACTCAATTTATGAGATTTTCAGATAAACAGGGGGAAAAACAGTTTCTACCTTTGCAATAGGGTCTAGGTACTGGCTGGAGGCCAAGAAATCCCTTGTCAATGGCAACCCTGACTTCACTTATTGGCTACAAACCTGAAAGTGCGGGGTTAGAACAGCCTGCTATGAGCTGATTTAACAGAAGCTGCAGGGGTGGTAGCAGCTGACATTTTGGTGTATATCACAGGAACCAGACCACTTAGAAACTTAATTGTTTTTTAAATGAAAGTTGAGAGTCCGGAGATTAAGATGACTACCCAGAGACCAGGAGAGGACCCCAAAGATCTGGAGTATCTGGGCAAAAACTGGAGACCTGGCAGCCCTACTTACCAAAGATTTGGTGCCAGTGGGCACATTTGTAATTTCCAGAGAGTACTGTGGGTACCAGAGACAAAGAGGGTTGCTATGGAAGCATGACAAAACACAAAATGGCTGCCATGGGGTGTGGTATAAAACAAGACCCAGGGCCTGCAGGAGAAAGAAAGCATCGCCCCAAGGGAAGGAGAGGCTGCTGCTGCGCTGCAGCTGCTGTGCTGCTGCTGCTGTGCTGCTGCTGCTGTGGGACCACCATCTCCACCACCCTTCCCTGAGGGACTTCTACCTGGCAGGACCAGGCCCCAGGTACCCAGCCAGCCAGGACTGATTCTTACCACCTGTCCCTCTTTGGAGGGATACATAAGTCGGCTGGCTGAGGTGGCCTGGGAGACCCAGGGCCTGCAGGAGAAAGAAAGCATCGCCCCAAGGGAAGGAGAGACTGCTGCTGCTGCTGCTGCTGCTGCTGCTGCTGCTGCTGCTGCTGCTGCTGCTGCTGCTGCTGCTGCTGCTGCTGCTGCTGCTGCTGCTGCTGCTGCTGCTGCTGCTGCTGCTGCTGCTGCTGCTGCTGCTGCTGCTGCTGCTGCTGCTGCTGCTGCTGCTGCTGCTGCTGCTGCTGCGCTGCTGCGCTGCTGCGCTGCTGCTGCTGTGCTGCTGCTGCTGCTGTGCTGCTGCTGCTGCTGTGCTGCTGCTGCTGCTGTGCTGCTGCTGCTGCTGTGCTGCTGCTGCTGTGCTGCTGCTGCTGCTGTGCTGCTGCTGCTGCTGTGCTGCTGCTGCTGTGCTGCTGCTGCTGTGGTGCTGCTGCTGCTGTGGTGCTGCTGCTGCTGTGGTGCTGCTGCTGCTGTGGTGCTGCTGCTGCTGTGGTGCTGCTGCTGCTGTGCTGCTGCTGCTGTGCTGCTGCTGCTGTGCTGCTGCTGCTGTGCTGCTGCTGCTGTGCTGCTGCTGCTGTGCTGCTGCTGCTACTGTGGGACCACCATCTCCACCACCCTTCCCTGAGGGACTTCTGCCTGGCAGGACCAGGCCCCAGGTACCCATCCAGCCAGGACTGATTCTTACCACCTGTCTCTCTTTGGGGGGATACATAAGCCGGCTGGCTGAGGTGGCCTGGGAGACCCAGGGCCTGCAGGAGAAAGAAAGCATCGCCCCAAGGGAAGGAGAGGCTGCTGCTGTGCTGCTGCTGTGCTGCTGCTGTGCTGCTGCTGTGCTGCTGCTGTGCTGCTGCTGTGCTGCTGCTGTGCTGCTGCTGTGCTGCTGCTGTGCTGCTGCTGTGCTGCTGCTGTGCTGCTGCTGTGCTGCTGCTGTGCTGCTGCTGTGCTGCTGCTGCTGCTGTGCTGCTGCTGTGCTGCTGCTGCTGTGCTGCTGCTGCTGTGCTGCTGCTGCTGTGCTGCTGCTGCTGTGCTGCTGCTGCTGTGCTGCTGCTGCTGTGCTGCTGCTGCTGTGCTGCTGCTGCTGTGCTGCTGCTGCTACTGTGGGACCACCATCTCCACCACCCTTCCCTGAGGGACTTCTGCCTGGCAGGACCAGGCCCCAGGTACCCAGCCAGCCAGGACTGATTCTTACCACCTGTCCCTCTTTGGAGGGATACATAAGCTGGCTGGCTTAGGTGGCCTGGGAGACCCAGGGCCTGCAGGAGAAAGAAAGCATCGCCCCAAGGGAAGGAGAGGCTGCTGCTGCTGTGCTGCTGCTGCTGTGCTGCTGCTGCTGTGCTGCTGCTGCTGTGCTGCTGCTGCTGTGCTGCTGCTGCTGTGCTGCTGCTGCTGTGCTGCTGCTGCTGTGCTGCTGCTGCTGTGCTGCTGCTGCTGTGCTGCTGCTGCTACTGTGGGACCACCATCTCCACCACCCTACCCTGAGGAACTTCTGCTTGGCAGGACCAGGCCCCAGGTACCCAGCCAGCCAGGACTGATTTTTACCACCTGTCCCTCTTTGGAGGGATACATAAGCTGGCTGGCTGAGGTGGCCTGGGAGACCCAGGGCCTGCAGGAGAAAGAAAGCATCGCCCCAAGGGAAGGAGAGGCTGCTGCTGCTGTGCTGCTGCTGTGCTGCTGCTGTGCTGCTGCTGTGCTGCTGCTGTGCTGCTGCTGTGCTGCTGCTGTGCTGCTGCTGTGCTGCTGCTGTGCTGCTGCTGTGCTGCTGCTGTGCTGCTGCTGTGCTGCTGCTGTGCCGCTGCTGTGCTGCTGCTGTGCTGCTGCTGCTGTGCCGCTGCTGCTGCTGTGCCGCTGCTGCTGCTGTGCCGCTGCTGCTGCTGTGCCGCTGCTGCTGCTGTGCCGCTGCTGCTGCTGTGCCGCTGCTGCTGCTGTGCCGCTGCTGCTGCTGTGCCGCTGCTGCTGCTGTGCCGCTGCTGCTGCTGTGCCGCTGCTGCTGCTGTGCCGCTGCTGCTGCTGTGCCGCTGCTGCTGCTGTGCCGCTGCTGCTGCTGTGCCGCTGCTGCTGCTGTGCCGCTGCTGCTGCTGTGCCGCTGCTGCTGCTGTGCCGCTGCTGCTGTGCCGCTGCTGCTACTGTGGGACCACCATCTCCACCACCCTTCCCTGAGGCACTTCTGCCTGGCACGACCAGGCCCCAGGTACCCAGCCAGCCAGGACTGATTCTTACCAACTGTCCCTCTTTGGAGGGATACATAAGCCGGCTGGCTGAGGTGGCCTGGGAGACCCAGGGCCTGCAGGAGAAAGAAAGCATCGCCCCAAGGGAAGGAGAGGCTGCTGCTGCTGTGCTGCTGCTGCTGTGCTGCTGCTGCTGTGCTGCTGCTGCTGTGCTGCTGCTGCTGTGCTGCTGCTGCTGTGCTGCTGCTGCTGTGCTGCTGCTGCTGTGCTGCTGCTGCTGTGCTGCTGCTGCTGTGCTGCTGCTGCTGTGCTGCTGCTGCTGTGCTGCTGCTGCTGTGCTGCTGCTGCTGTGCTGCTGCTGCTGTGCTGCTGCTGCTGTGCTGCTGCTGCTGTGCTGCTGCTGCTGTGCTGCTGCTGCTGTGCTGCTGCTTTCTTTTCATTTCTTTTTTTTTCTTTTTCTTTTTTGTTGGTGTGTTGATGCAATTTGAGATGAGTGGGTGCCTGATTATATGAATGTATGACTGAGTGAGTGTGTATATATGCTGTATATATGGCTGTATATATAGCTGTTTTTATACGTTTAATTGTTGTATATTTTAGTTGTATTATGTGCTTCGGAGAGAGTTTTATCGATCAGGCGGGGAGACTTGAGGGGGCCCCAATTACCGTAGTGATGGGCAAAGGAAGGTATGGCGCTGTGAGAAGGAGTGCCAGGTAAGGGGAACGCGGTCCAGACATGTTGTGGCTGTGCCTTGTTCCGGTCCTTCCCACACCCGCAAGGTCGTTGGTAGTCCTATCAGCCAACTCTCAGATCTCCAGTTGCTGTTATTAAATGCCAGATCGGTATATAATAAAATCCCCCTCGTCCATGATTTGATTCTGGACGAGGCAGCCGATCTGGCATGCATAACCGAGACCTGGGTGGGCGAACAGGGAGGAGTTAGTCTCTCCCAGATCTGCCCACCGGGGTATTCGGTTCAGCATCATGGTAGACCTGAGGGTCGGGGAGGTGGGGTCGCTGTGGTCTATAAGAGTTCCATCTCACTCACCAAGCACCATGTTCATTCAGTTACTGGCCTGGAGTGTTTGCACCTTGTGTTGGGCCAGAGGGACAGACTGGGAATCCTTTTGGTGTACCGCCCACCTTGCTGCCCAATGGCTTCCCTAACTGAGCTGGCGGAAGTGGTCTCGGATATATTGTTGAGGTCCCCCAGACTAATAGTACTGGGGGATTTCAACATTCATGCCGAGACCACTTTGTCTGGCGCGGCTCAGGACTTCATGGCTTCCATGACAGCCATGGGGCTGTCTCAATATGTTAGTGGTCCAACACATGTATCGGGGCACACTCTAGACCTTGTTTTTGCTACTGAGCATGGGGAAAGTGATCTGGATGTGGGGAGTTTTACAACACTCCCTTTGTCATGGACAGACCACTGCTTGCTGAAGTTTAGACTTTCAGTAACCTCTTCCCTCTGCAAGGGTGGGGGACCTATTAAAATGGTCCGCCCCCGGAGACTAATGGATCCTGAAGGTTTTCAAAGGGCTCTGGGGGATTTTCCGGCTGATAGGACTGGCGCTCCTGCTGAAGCCCTGGTCGCTCTGTGGAATACGGAGATGACCCGGGCTGTAAACACGATCGCTCCTGCATGCCCTCTCCTGTGTAGAGCTCATACAGCTCCATGGTATACTCCGGAGCTGAGAGCGATGAAGCAAGATAGGAGGAGGCTTGAGCGGAAATGGAGACGAACTCCCGACGGATACAATTATGCGCTGGTTAGTGCTTCGACTAAGCTCTATGTAGGAGCAGTGAAGGCAGCTAAAAAACATCATTTTGCTGCCACTATTAAATCATCTCTTTGCCACCCAGCGGAGCGCTTTCGAGTTGTCCGGGGGCTTCTCCATTCAAACCCTCCGGACACGGTGGAATCATCGGAGGCCCGCTGTAATCAGTTTGCCGATCACTTCCAGAATAAGATCTCATGTATCCGCCGGGACCTAGACTCTCAAGTTATAGCAGTAGATCCTAGTGAGATGTCCGGAGCACAGTCTTGTCCTGTTTTGTTGGATGAGCTTCAGTTGGTTCAACTTGAGGATGTGGACAAGGTGCTTGGACAGGTACGTGCAACCACTTCGGTACTGGATCCTTGCCCCTCCTGGCTGATAAAAACTAGCAGGAATGGAACAGGTAGCTGGGCCAAGGAAGTGATAAATGCCTATTTACGAGAGGGAGTGGTCCCGGGCTGTCTGAAAGAGGCAGTGGTGAGACCACTCCTGAAAAAGCCTTCCTTGGACCCAGACAATTTTAACAGCTACAGGCCAGTGGCGAATGTTCCATTCCTGGGCAAGGTCTTGGAACGGGTGGTTGCTGGCCAGCTCCAGGCGCTATTGGATGAAACTGATTATCTAGATCCATTTCAATCGGGTTTTAGGCCCGGTTTTGGCACTGAGACAGCCTTGGTCGCCCTGTACGATGACCTATGTCGGGAAAGAGACAGAGGGAGTGTAACTCTGTTGATTCTCCTTGATCTCTCAGCGGCTTTTGATACCATCGACCATGGTATCCTTCTGGCGCGGCTCGCGGAGTTGGGAGTTGGAGGTACTGCTTGGCAGTGGTTCCGCTCCTACTTGGCGGGTCGTCTCCAGAAGGTAGTGCTTGGGGAACATTGCTCGACACCGCGGGTTCTCCAATATGGGGTCCCGCAGGGGTCAGTTTTGTCCCCCCTGCTTTTTAATATCTACATGAAGCCGTTGGGAGAGGTCATCAGGAGTTTTGGAGTGCGTTGTCATCAGTATGCTGATGACACGCAGCTCTACTTCTCCTTTTCATCTTCTTCAGGTAGGCTGTCAATTTGCTGAACCGTTGCCTGGCCTCGACAATGGACTGGATGAGAGTTAACAAACTGAAGCTCAATCCAGACAAGACTGAGATGCTGTTGGTGGACGGGTTCTTTGATCGGATGGTGGATATATACCCTGTCCTGGACGGGGTTACACTCCCCCTAAAGGACCGGGTTCGTAGTCTGGGAGTCTTTTTAGACTCTTCCCTCTCACTTGAGGCTCAAGTAGCCTCGGTGGTTAGGAATGCGTTTTACCAACTTCGGTTGGTAGCCCAGCTACGTCCCTATTTGAGTAAAGAGGACCTTACATCAGTGGTACATGCTCTGGTAACCTCACGTTTGGATTACTGTAATGCGCTTTACGTAGGGCTACCTTTGAAGACAGTTCGGAAGCTACAACTAGTGCAAAATGCGGCGGCCAGATTGCTGACAAGGACCAAGCGGTCTGAGCATATAACACCTGTTCTGGCCAGCTTGCACTGGTTGCCAATATGTTTCCGGGCTAGATTCAAAGTGTTGGTATTAACCTATAAAGCCTTATACGGTGCGGGACCACGATACCTTGCGGAACGCCTCTTCCGATATGAACCGGCCCGTGCACTACGTTCTGCTACGAAGGCCCTCCTCCGGGTTCCAACTCACAGGGAGGCCTGGAGGGTGATGACAAGATCTAGGGCCTTCTCAGTGGTGGCCCCCGGACTATGGAACAGTCTCCCCGAGGAAGTACGCCTGGCGCCGACTCTGCTCTCCTTCCGGTGCCAGGTCAAAACCTTCCTATTCTCTGAAGCATTTTAAGTTACACTGATTTAATTTTAAAAATGTTTATTGTATTGGATTGTTGATTGTATTTTAGTATTATTTTGTTATTCATTGTATTTTTATGCTATTTTATGTTCACCGCCCAGAGAGCTATTGCTAGTCGGGCGGTATATAAATTTAATAAATAATAATAAATAAAAATAATAATAAATAAAATGGCTGCCACATCTAAAAGAGCAGAAAAAGAAACAGGACCATAAGATGTTGTGGACATGCCACCATCAATAGAAAAGATGCACCTACATCAGTTACTGCTGCCCTGATTTCTTTGACTCTGCATGTCTCCTCTTTTCAGAACAGGTGGGAGAATGTGCATCCGATCCTGGCATCTAATTAAATGTGGGCAGGTTTATGGGGGTAATGTTCAATGGAGGATAGGCAAAGCCAGTGCAAATAGGAGCTGAGCAGGAAGAGTAAACAGTTTGTCATGCATTTTGGATTTTTGCTGGGATGTTTACTGAGAGCTTTTGTGGGTGCCACAGAAGGTGAATACACTGGCACCTCTGTGTTCCTTATTTGTGACCCCTGTTCCAGGCAGTACTAGGTCCTGTCTCATGTTCCAATAAGCTTCCACTGCATGTGAATTGGTGAGGATGCCATCAAGCCCTCAGCACACAAGAGGCCTTGGAGCATAAGAGTGTTAGAATGCTGAGACATGAAGTGTTCCAAAAAGACATGGACAGAGTCAAGACAGGGTTAAAATAAGCACACTCTGGGGCTCAAGGACAGAGAGCAGACCGAAGGCTGCAGGTGGCTGGGCAGGAAAGCTGCCAAGGCTATAAAACCTCCATAGAAACAGCTCAGGGTGTGGGGGGTGCATTTGATGTATGTGAAGGAGAGAGCTCGTGTATCGGTGTATCTGTATCTGTATAGCTGCAAAAGACTATTGAATCAGTAAAAGATTCATCTTCACCACTTCAAGTGTCCTGTATCTGTTCCTTCCTGCTATACGCAGTGGCATTGCCCTGACAGGCAAGCTGCAATTCCAACAAAGAGATGGGGCAAGAGTTACTCAGAGACAACCACAAGTAGGGATGGACAAATCAGTCTACTTTCAGACTATGAGGCCACAATCACACCATACATTTGTTCCATTATTATTTCACTTTAAACAGTCATTGTTTTCTCCAAAAAATCCTGGGAAGTGCAGTTTGTGGAGGGTGCTGAGAGGTGTTAGGAGACCCTTATTCCCCTTACAGAGCTACAATTCTCAGAGTGGTTTAACAGTCAGTTCCTTTTCCAGTATAACTTTTTTGTCCCATTATCCTGTTCCATTTCCACATTAATCTGAAAAATTATTTTTTAAAGGAAGAAACAAATATCTGCATGGAATGCATATTTAAATTCATAGTCTTCTCTCAAGGTTTATATTTCTAAACATATTTTAATCCTAAGAGAATAGCATTTTTATATGCAATTTTTGGTACATTTTTGAGCCATGAATGCCTGTTGTGCTGGACTAGCCTTGTGATGTCATGAACTGTTCACGAAAATGCAGTGTTCTACACTAGCTCCACGTCTCCCCTAGGTCCAAAGTGCATGTTATTCTTCTTCTGAATATTTTAAATCTTTCACCAGCATCTGGATTTACCAGTGATTTCTGCATGTCAAAGTGCTTTGACAGACAAATCAGCTAAGTAATAAGACTTGTCAGCAGTTGGGATCATAAGAACATAAGAACATAAGAAGAGCCTGCTGGATCAGGCCAGTGGCCCATCTAGTCCAGCATCCTGTTCTCACAGTGGCCAACCAGGTGCCTGGGGGAAGCCCGCAGGCAGGACCCGAGTGCAAGAACACTCTCCCCTCCTGAGGCTTCCAGCAACTGGTTTTCAGAAGCATGCTGCCTCTGACTAGGGTGGCAGAGCACAGCCATCATGACTAGTAGCCATTGATAGCCCTGTCCTCCATGAATTTGTCTAATCTTCTTTTAAAGCCATCCAAGCTGGTGGCCATTACTGCATCTTGTGGGAGCAAATTCTATGGTTTAACTATGCGCTGAGTAAAGAAGTACTTCCTTTTGTCTGTCCTGAATCTTCCAACATTCAGCTTCTTTGAATGTCCACGAGTTCTAGTATTATGAGAGAGGGAGAAGAACTTTTCTCTATCCACTTTCTCAATGCCATGCATAATTTTATACATTTCTATCATGTCTCCTCTGACCCGCCTTTTCTCTAAACTAAAAAGCCCCAAATGCTGCAACCTTTCCTCGTAAGGGAGTCGCTCCATCCCCTTGATCATTCTGGTTGCCCTCTTCTGAACCTTTTCCAACTCTATAATAGCCTTTTTGAGATGAGGCGACCAGAACTGTACACAGTATTCCAAATGCGGCCACACCATAGATTTATACAACGGCATTATGATATCGGCTGTTTTATTTTCAATACCTTTCCTAATTATTGCTAGCATGGAATTTGCCTTTTTCACAGCTGCCGCACACTGGGTCGACATTTTCATCGTGCTGTCCACTACAACCCCGAGGTCTCTCTCCTGGTCAGTCACCGCCAGTTCAGACCCCATGAGCGTATATGTGAAATTAAGATTTTTTGCTCCAATATGCATAATTTTACACTTGTTTATATTGAATTGCATTTGCCATTTTCCCGCCCATTCACTCAGTTTGGAGAGGTCTTTCTGGAGCTCTTCGCAATCCCTTTTTGTTTTAACAACCCTGAACAATTTAGTGTCATCAGCAAACTTGGCCACTTCACTGCTCACTCCTAATTCTAGGTCATTAATGAACAAGTTGAAAAGTACAGGTCCCAATACCGATCCTTGAGGGACTCCACTTTCTACAGCCCTCCATTGGGAGAACTGTCCGTTTATTCCTACTCTCTGCTTTCTGCTTCTTAACCAATTCCTTATCCACAAGAGGACCTCTCCTCTTATTTCATGACTGCTAAGCTTCCTCAGAAGCCTTTGGTGAGGTACCTTGTCAAACGCTTTTTGAAAGTCTAAGTACACTATGTCCACTGGATCACCTCTATCTATATGCTCGTTGACACTCTCAAAGAATTCTAATAGGTTACTGAGACAGGACTTTCCCTTGCAGAAGCCATGCTGGCTCTGCTTCAGCAAGGCTTGTTCTTCTATGTGCTTAGTTAATCTAGCTTTAATAATACTTTCTACCAGTTTTCCAGGGACAGAAGTTAAGCTAACTGGCCTGTAATTTCCGGGATCCCCTCTGGATCCCTTTTTGAAGATTGGCGTTACATTTGCCACTTTCCAGTCCTCAGGCACGGAGGAGGACCCGAGGGACAAGTTACATATTTTAGTTAGCAGATCAGCAATTTCACCTTTGAGTTCTTTGAGAACTCTCGGGTGGATGCCATCCGGGCCCGGTGATTTATCAGTTTTTATATTGTCCATTAAGCTTAGAACTTCCTCTCTCGTTACCACTATTTGTCTCAGTTCCTCAGAATCCCTTCCTGCAAATGTTAGTTCAGGTTCAGGGATCTGCCCTATATCTTCCACTGTGAAGACAGATGCAAAGAATTCATTTAGCTTCTCTGCAATCTCCTTATTGTTCTTTAGTACACCTTTGACTCCCTTATCATCCAAGGGTCCAATCGTCTCCCTAGATGGGATCGTCCTCCACTCTTTTGTAAGCAGGATATCGAGAACATTTTTTGACATTGGATTGCAGGAGGTCACTGATCCTATTTTCCCAGGCTGATTGAGAGATGAAAGAGAGCCATCTGGAAGAACCTAGAGGGATTTGCTGTTGTTCATAGTGTTGAACATTCTTCATTTGAAAATCCCCTTCCCCTTTCCATTCTCTTTGAAGCAGAGCTGGAGCAAAGCATTTGGCCCAGATTTTTTAAGCTATTTGCAAGGAGGACAAGCAGAAGTTAAAAACAACAGCAGCCCTGCTTATCTGGACATTCGAGGTAGTCTCAATTACAGATATGCATTTCCATCAGTTTCAGTTTCTCTGTTTCTCCTTTTTCCAAACGTAAGTTCAATTCTCCACATGTCCACATCAGTATGCATATATATATATATATATATTTAAAAGTTCCATTGAAAATTCATCAGCATTTTGGTGCAAATTTCTCCTGAAACTCAAATTTATTTTTGCATAGCAATTTCCCGAATATAATGCATTTTTATATGTTATTTTCACTAATATATGATTATATGCGCACTTTAGTATATGCACCCCAGTTTCTTGAAACCTCAGGAAGGGAGAGTGCTCTTGCACTCAGGTCCTTCTTGCAGTCTTCCCATGGGCAACCAGTTGGCCACTGTGAGAACAGGATACTGGACTAGATGGGCCATTGGCCTGATCCAGTATGCTCTTATGTTCATTTTTATACACATTACTTGGCTGGACCATTGCACTACAGAAATTCAGAGAAGGGCAGATTTCAAAGGACGGCTATGTTCTGAATCTTGTATTGTTTCAGAAAGTGCAAATTAGGTAGGTTTGCCTTTAAATGTGAACTGAATCAATGTTTGCCCCATCCCTGGTCTTAATGTACTTTCTTAATAATCCTGTTTTCTTCAGGAAAACCTCTCTTTTTTGCCATTTAGGGCTGGTTCACACAGTTTTAGAACAAGTGGTAGGAGGGAGGTGCCCAGAATGACAAAGCAATATGATAAAAAGTCACAATTTTATTCTGTTTTTGTGAATAAAAATTATATAAAAAGCCCAACGCTTTTCAGCTAATCACATATAGCCTTCATCAGGGGCTGAAAAAAATAAATGTACATTGAAATTACTAAACATTCTGTTCTAAATTGTAACTTACAGTTTCAGTTTTTTGGGAAAGGAGGGTGGGGTGGGAGTACAAACATTTTTCATCACTATGTTGTTATTACTCACATGCTTGTTTAAATTCTTCCTTCAAAGTGATGGTATTGTTAATGTTACTCAAAAGATTACAAATTGTCAATAACACGTTCGTCAGGCTGAATCTGGTAAGCGTGTATACTGAGAGCTGCCGTGGAAAATATAGTCTATCTTAATTGCTTTCAGCTTGAATTCGTGTTTGTTTGAATAATTGCAGACTCTCATTCCTTAGGGATCCTGTTTCAATTACGTGTACGTTTGCAGAGTGAAATATATTACGTCTGAAATGATCTAGTTGGAGTTCTACATCGCTTATAAATTATATTTGCTGTTATCTTGGATTTTAATATATGAGTTTCCTTGGAAAGAGGAATAGTTAAAAACACACACTCTACTATTTTTTCATTAGTCAAAACATTGATATAAACAAACAAACATACATTGCTCTATGTTACTGGGGTCTTCACTATGTCTTTACCTTCCAGACATAGAAATTTTCAAGAGTCATGTCAGATGTGCTTGTTTCAGGTTCTTCATTCTAATTAAAGATGGTTGTGGTTTTATTTAAAGAAATGTAAATTATCGGCAGCCCATTCGTTAGGCTGTAGCTGATAAGCGTGTGTGTCGAAAGTTGTAGAGCGAATTGTAGTCTGTCTTTGATGTTTTCAGCTAGAGTACGCATTTGTTGATTAATTATACCCTCTCATTTCTTAGGGATCCTGTTGTGAGTACATATAAGTTCACTGAATAAGCTATAGTGCGTCCCAAATGAACTCAATTGGAGATTAAATTGGATAAAAAATTGCAATCACTCTTGTCTTAGGGATTTTTTTCCAGTTCTATATGTTTATAACAGGGAAAGAAAATCCAGGTCTTCGTTCAGTCCACATGGAGAAAGAGTATCTAATTTAAGAATCCATGCAATTTCTCTCCTCTGGAGTGTATTCGAATTGAGTCCACGTATTTTTTCTAAACCCCAAAACAGAAAATCTTTGTGGGTATGGTTATAATCCAGAAAATGATTTACTAGTGGTGCACTTCTCCTTTTGCATCTGATATTACTTAAGTGCTCTCCAATTCTTACTTTAAGAGGTCTGCTAGTTTGGCCAATGTATATTTTAGGACAGCTACATTGTATGATATAGACTACATGCGATGTATTGCATGTGGTAAAATGCATGAGAGAATGCGTTTGATGGTCTTTAGGGTTGGTGAACTGAGCTCTTTTCGAGGTATATTTACAGTACACACAGTGGGCGCACGGATGATGTCCGGTAGGTCCTGATGAATTTGAAAACAGCCTAGATGAGTTGTCTTTAAAGGTACTCCTTACTAGAATATCTTGAATGTTTTTAGTCTTTTTAAAGGAGACCATAGGTTTATCGGCGCAGCCAGGAATCTGTTGTATCAGGTGCCAGTATTTTTGGATGCTTTTCTGCAGCCTGTTGGTAATATTGTTGTATATTAGGTTACAGTGTACCCGTCCTGAAGTCATACGTTGTGTAGGGTGTAAAAGATCCTGGCGTTTTTGATGTAAAGCCTTTTGATAGTTGTTTTCTACCACCTGCTTTGGGTAGCCCCTCTGTATCAGCTGTTGCTTGAGGGAACCCGAGTGATATACAAAGTCTTTGTGTGAGGTACAGTTTCGTTTTATTTGGAGGAATTGACTGTACGGAAGATTTTGTCTGATCGGTCTAGGGTGTGAACTGTCATACCTTAAGTATGTATTTCTGTCAGTAGATTTTTTATATAGAGATGTATGTAGCTGATTCCCACACTTGATAATGCGGAGGTCTAAAAAATGAATATCTGTACTGCTATATTGTGTATCGAATTTTATGTAGCTGTTTCTATTGTTGGCCCATATAATTTTTTTTTCCAAACTCTGTATGTTACCATTCCATATTAAAAAAAAATCATCTATATACCGTAGCCAGCATCTTAAATGGACCGAAAAGGGGCTGTGTGGAGAAGTTATTTCTTATATTGAATGACATCCACTTTTTTTCTACCTCTCACACAGTTTTAGTGCAGGTCTGGTGTTACTCACAGCCCCTTTTAAATTGGCTGGTTCACATGACATGACTGGCAATCAGCAGCTAAAATGTTTTCCCTTTTAAATCCATAGTAAAAACATGCTGTTTTAATCCAAAAAGGGAAGGTAAATACATCTCCAGTTCGTATGTCTAGGGGCTTGTAGATGCTTTACTCCAGTGCTTCCCCTCTCCAAGCCCACTCCCTCCTCCTCCCTTTGTTCATGTCATTTCCTGTTTGGCTGCTGGCTCCAGTTCTGCACGACTGCAGCAAATGGAGCTTTATTTTTCTCCCCCTCCCAATCTGTACACAAAAACATCACTCTGTTTAAGCAAATAGTTGCATTTCAGCTGGATTGTAGCAGTGAAAACACAAATAATCACACTTCGGGGGGGGGTTATGAAACTCCAGAACAAACTGAGTATGCTCCATTGCCAAGGTAACCAGAGAAAGTGAAATCTTGACCTTAAGAGGGTGTGGTCATTAGGAAGCTGTGTGATTAATCCTTTCCCTTCAGTGTGAATGAAAAGCACTGGGCTTACAGCTGGCTTTGAGCCCTGTATGTGGGCTGTGCAAACAGAAAACAGAGGTAAAAGCACGACGCTGAAGTTGGTTCCTAGTTTGCAGTTCCTTATTTGCTTGAAAGTTCAAAACACTAAAAAAGGAGAAAAGTTGACAGCTACAGCAACTTCAAGCCAAACTTCACATGTCTCTGAACCCCAAAATATGTGTTGGGGTACCCTGTATGATATATCACTGTGGTTGGGGGACTCTCCCCATCAGGAATAACAATATATTTATGCAATCAAAATCATCAGGCTTCTGATATTATCATAAATATGAGATGGCAGTGTGTCCCGCCTGGCCCAGAGCTTCTGCTGGGTGCAGGGCACGGAGCACAGCATCTATGCAAAACCAAAGCAGACAAAAACACACAAGAAAAAATAAGTAACTGGGGGTGCCCACCCCAAAATTTGTTTTGGGTCAGGACAAATCATATACCCCAGGAAAGGACACTACCACAAGAAATTTGAAAAAGCTGAGGAGGATGCTGGATGTAAATTAATGGCCCTCCAAATTCAACAAATTTAACAGAAAGGAAGGGGGCGCCACATGGCAGTGGAACTCCAAGAGGCCCCCAGGGTCATGGCAGGAGCAACCCCATGTAGCCTCGCAAATTCAGAATCCCATGCAATTATTGTAAACAGGAAGACCACTGGAAATCAGACTGCCCAAATAGACCAGGGCACCCTTCTTCATTTGCCCCCTCAGCTCCTCTACCTGTTCCCTTTCCCCCTAGCAACCCATCTGCTCAGTATCAAGATTAGGATTGCCTAGAGGGATGCAACATTATTACTCTGCTTCTGCCGCTTGACCCTATAGGGCTTGTTACCTGCTCTATTAATAATCAAACTGTCTCCTGTCTTGTAGACACCCGTGCTTCTCACTCCACTTTGCATGCCACTGAATTTCTTTCTGTTTCTGCTTCATCTACTGTCATCAATGCTATAGGGATTGAAGGGAATATTATATCCCACCCTGTTTCTATTCCCTTGTCTGTTCCTATTGGTTTCATTTCTGAACAGCACACCTTCTTCTTAGCCCTTCCTCACCTGGTAATCTTCTTCGGAAGAATTTGTTGTGTAAATTGGGCTGCACAATCTATTACTCCCCTTATGGCATCTATTTGGATGTGCCTGAGCAGTAGCAGTGGAGTGTTTTGGCTGCTTTAACAGAACCTGATGAGCCTCAACCCGACACTTCCTTGTTACAACAAGAACAGTTGGATTCCTCCACAACTCTGGTCTGCACATGTCAATGAAGCAGGCCAAGTCTAAAGATTCTGCATATTATTGTTGACCTGGCCAAACAGTTCCCATGTGTGCCTCAGTATCACACTTCCAAGGAGGCTGAGGCTGGCATTGAATCTGTTGTGGCTTCTCTACTTAAACAAGGAATCATTGTTCCTACCCACAGCCCATGTAACACACCTATCCTCCCTGTGTAGAAGCCAGGGAACAATACTACAGGATTTGCTCTGGGCATCCTCACACAGAAACATGGAGAAAAACATCAACCTATCACTTATTGCAGCTTTCCTCCAGATCTCATAGCTTCTGGACTGCCACCCTGCCTTCGTTTAGTAGCCTCCACAGCTCTCCTAGTCGAAAAGGCAGAGATCTTTGTTTTAGGTCAGTCCCTCATTGTGGCTGTTCCACATTCTGTGACTGCTCTATTGCTTTGAAGCAAAACTCAGCACATTTCCAATTTTAGGCTCACCCAATATGAAAACAGCTTCTATTGGCTGCTAATGTGATTTTAATCCATTGCTGTTTTGAACCCAGTTTCGCTGTTACCTGCTCCCATGGATGGATAATCCTATTACTGTCTTACTGTTACTGATCAACTGCTAACCCTTCGCCTGGACTTAAAAGATTTACCATTGCAGAATCCTGATCTAATTCTTTACACAGATGGCTCTTGCTTGTGAAATGAGAAGGGACAATTGGTTGCAGGTTATGCAGTCTGTACCCAGTGCTAGGTCTTGGAAGCTTACCAACTGCCAAATGCTAAATCTGCTCAGAAGGCAGAGGTTTTTGTCCTCACTCGAGCCTGTATCCTTTCATCTACACTGACTCTAGATATGCCTTTGGTGTAGTGCATGATTTTGGACAGTTGTGGAAACAGAAAGGATTCCTCACTTCAGCACGAACACAGAATGGTTGTTATATTAATACTCTGCAAGCTTTCCTTTTGCCCTCCACCCTGGCCATTGTGAAATGTAAAGCTCATGATTCTTCTTCGGATGATGTTGCACATGGAAATACCCTAGCTGACCACGCGGCTAGCAATGTGGCCCTTTCTGGCCCTCAGGTTCCTAATGGTGTTTTGATTTGTTGTTCAGATGTCCAGTCACATTGGCCTCTTTGGCTAATCTCACACACCTACAGGATTAGGCCCCTGAAGGCAAAAAGAATGACTGGTCTCATAAGGGATGCATTTGCTAGGTTGCTAGATGGCCACCTAGTGGTGCCCAAAGCATTGTTACCTTTGCTCATTTGACCTGCTCAGTGGCCCACACAAGCAAAGGGGGGCTGATAGCTGCAGTGCAGCATGATTGGTTTGTCCCCAATTTTTCCTCTATGGTACAGTAATACTGTAGCACATGCCCTACCTACCTGGCTCATAATATTGGCCCGTGGGTCAAAACCATTCAGACAGAGCATCCCCCCATAGGGGCCATTTGTGAATCTTCCAAGGGACTTTGTACAGATGCCTAAGTGTTGCTCCTTTGAGTATATTTTACTTATTATTGACATATTTTCAGGTTGGGTTGAAGCATACCCCTGTGTCCATGCTGATTCCTTCACCATGGCTAAGAAGCTCCTTAAGGAATTCATCCCTCAGTTTGGGTTGCCCTTGATATTGGACAGTGACTGTGGAATACACTTCACAGGCCAAGTAGTTCAATATCTTTGTAAGGTCTTTGATATACAGCAGTGAATACACTGCGGATTGAATGACAAAATCCAGACCTTAAAAACAGGCTGTCTAAAATCTGTGCTGAAACTGATTTGAAATGGCCTGACACACTGCTTCTTGCTCTCATGCACGTTAGCTCTACTGTGAATCATAAACATGGTGTAACACTACATGAAATCTTGACAGGACACCCTCTGTGTATGCCAGCCACACCCTCATGTGCACAATTTGATTTACAACTCACTGATGAACTAATTTATTGCAAAGCCCCAATGAAATATGTCAGATCTATTCATTCACAGGTCTAGAAAGCCTTGCCACATCCAGTGGAAGATCTGTGCCATTCCCTGCAGCCAGGAGATTGGGTTATGTAAAAGTCCATCAGTGAAAGAATGCGCTCCAGCCCAGATGAAGGGGTCCCTTCCAGGTGCTTCCAACAATGAATGCCACTGTTAAATGTCAATGACACCAGATGTGGGTTCACTCATCACACTGCAAGAATGTACCACCACCATTGGACCCAGGAGCAGCCGAATTTCAGCCCAGACCTTCACTCCCTGAGGCCTAGGATAAAAACCCTCAGTACCATAAAGGCACACCTCATTACAATCTCCAACCCAGGCAGAGTAGCACCAAAGCACCATAATAACTCATATGTGGCCCATCATTAGTGGCTTTCTGGGTTGGGACTCTTGTTGTTATTCCAACCAAGGGACACACCAAACATGGAATGGGACAACGAAAGCAGAAAAGTACCACAATATTCAGGAATTGGTGGAAACTGAAGGATAGGAGGAGTCATGCCTAGATGCACAAAAGGGGATTGTGGAGGGAGAGAGATTTTTTGGATCAAGCTCCAGAGACTTCTGCATCATTGCTCAGAAATTGTAAGATGTGCTGAGTATGTAACAAGGTAGAAGGGGGGTAGGATATACACCACAAGTTATTCCACGCTTGCTATAGCAGTCTGCCTTTTACTGTAGCTAACTGCAAACTTCCTACAGAAAGAGACAAACATGTTGTATGCCGGTAATGGTAATTTTCCACTGTTCAGATAAAAGAGGAAATGACATTAAGCTTGCAAAAGCTCATTGCTAGAAACTATAAAACGCTGGTAGAGATCCTATGATGTCAGAACCCTCTACGCAGCAGTTGCACACTGCTGTTGTTTGGAGGCTTCTCCATGCGTGCATGTTTTCTAATTAACTTGATCTTCAATAAAGAAATTCTTGCTTGACCTGGTCTCCAAGTACCTCTGGTGGATTTTCCACCACAACACAAAACTCCTACGTGATCTGGTTCTGCACTTATCCATGTATCAATTATTTTTCTGCAGAAGTTATTAATTCTCCTCCTGTTTCCTTGTTACTTCAGACACTGAAGTGTCCAAAGGATATTTCCAAGGATGACTTTAGTCAGGGATGATTGATGACACAGTTAATGCTACCAGACAAGTGCTCAATAGCTTGCTTGATGGAGAAGTCTTTAGATGGCTGTTCATTCCAAACCTCCGCAGCACAGTTTAACAATGTTTGGAACTACAGTGCAATGTGGAGCGGGGAGGAGGCAATTTGTGTTCAGTCTAAGAGACTGCTGCTGCAAACTATAATTACATATAGTGAAATACAGTGAAATATGAATTATATTTCATGTGATGAAATACACCGAACTAAATATAAATGAGGTTTTGTTCTCAATAAACTGATTAGTTTGTGCAGCTAGATAATCGGTGTAATTTGAGCAGATAGATTTCACGTAATATGAAGCAATAGAAAATGAGGGTACCTGGAGTCATATGGCTACTGGGATAAATAGCAATGCAGTCCCAGTGGTCTATGTACAAAAAATAATCCATGCACCAAAAGATTCATTTACCAAACAGTAATATAAACAGGAATACTTATAAGGCCAGGGGAGTAGCTTCAATGTTTCAAACTGCATGTGTTAATGCTCAGCAGCACTAATATCTCAGGTGGTCAATTCATAGGCTTCCAAAGAAAGTGGCTGCTGTTTGAGTCATTGTCATCTGGTCTATGGAAAGGGTTTGGAAACTTTGGTTGGCACAAAATGCAGCTGCCAGGCAGTGAACTGGGAGCAGCCTGTCAGAATACATGTGAGGGATGTGGTGGGAGGGCTTCAGGTTGGGGAAGACTACTACAAATGGTCTGGGTACCAGATTCTTGAAGGATTGGCTTTTCCTATATGAGCTCAGCTTATTATTTATTTATTTATTTCGTTTCATTTCTAGACCGCCCATAGCTAGTAGCTCTCTGGGCGGTGTACAAAACTGGATTAAAATACTAAAATCAATATCACATAGCAGCAAGTTAACAACAAAAATTAAACGTAAAAACATTACATATATTCAAATCTTTTTTGCAGCCCCGCATGTCCTCACTGTCCACTTAGTTTAAGATCTCATTGGTAGAACAAAAAATTGCCTCACAGCACTCATGATACCTATCTTGCTCCTTCCCACTCAGGTGACTGGCCAAGGCAGGATTGTTCCATCAGCCCTTTGGGGTAGTCTTTTCTTTGGTTTGGATCAACATATGCTTGCTACAATTTGAACCCTGTCTCTCAGGTCCTAGTCTGACACTCTGACCACTGCACTCTCGACACAGTTTAAATGAAATCCACTAAAAATACAATAAACAATAAAAAACAATCCAGCAGCATGAACAATCAAATGGAAGGCAATTGATATACAGCTATACATATTCCCCATGCCTGCAAATATTTCCCCCAGATGTTTCCTCTTGTTGCGTGGCTGGTCATCTTTTAAATTGGCCAAGTCAGTGCTGATTAGTAGGAGTAATACCAATGCAATGTACTGCATAACTCAAGAGTGGGCAACCTCCTGCCTCTGGGCCAATCACTTCCCCATGATGTTCAATTTGGCCATGAGGACATTTTCGCTAAAACATGCCTACCCTCTCACTAGCGGATATCACTAGTGATGTCAGCTGATAGGCTGGCAGACAGGGTTTAACCCTGCCTTGGCTGTGTGATCCAGGGAACAAAGTTAAGGAGCAAGGCAGAAGTATTTAATCCTTACCTGCTGAGCGGAGATTAAAGCCGTGTGAGAAAGCACCTTTTGAAGTAAGTCGCACATGAATGAGCTACTTCATAGAGGCTTTTGCAAAGGCCTTAAGATAGCTGCTTCTCTCCTGTTTGCTCAAACAGGAGTGTGGGGGCTGCCTTAAACTCTGCAGATCCCATTTCATCAGGATGTCTATTCTGTACGATATAGGAACCAGGCCTTCAAAGTGGTGGCACCTACTCTTTAGAATTCCTGCCTGTTACATCTTAGACAGGCACCAGCTTTGTCGTCTTTTGGCTACTGGAGACCGTCCTCTTTATCCCAGTTTGCATCTGGAATTGTTTTTGTTTTTATTTATGCAACTGAACATAATTTTTTGCACATGGAATTGTTTTTATTGTTGATGTTTTCATTGTGAAATCACTTTGAAGTATTTTATGGACTGTGATTTATAAACGGAATCCTATAAGACTGTAGTTACTATCAGTTTTGTGCTTAGCTTCTTTGATAAGAATATCAAATATGGAATATTTTTAGGCAGAGGCTGTCACGTCCTAGTGCCACCAACCTGGCACTCCAGGCAGTCCCAGGAGCCAACTCCCCAGCCAGGACAATTGATCTTGGCAAAATATCTCCTCTTGCCAAGGTTGAGCAATCCAACAGCAACACTGCAAGGTAGGTAGACTGCCACCACCCCTTAGTCTAATTAACCACTCTGAGTCAGGGGAAACCCAGAGCACAGGAATAACCCTGCCAGGGATTCCACAAGACAACAGCCAAACAGGCACTCCTCATCCTGAAAACCCCAAGCAGACCCAACACATGGTAGTCAGTGCTCAGTGGCCAAGGTACCAGAGTCAGAGCCAATCTTCTCCTCCTGCAATGAATACATATAGGTAAACAAGAAGTAGCTTTATTGAATAAAATATAAGTGCACATTAATAGCAGCAAAACAGTTCATTAAAACCCACACCCAAAGGGCCAGGTAAAATACAATAAGAGAGTTCTGACACAACCAAAACAACAAAACTAACTTATTCTATATTTACTGAAAAGGTAGTTGTTGTAAAGTCTCACGGCCTTTATCATGAGGTAATGCTTCAGGTTTTTGCACCTAACAGGCATGTCCGGCCCTCTGTTCTCAGGCTAGGCTGACCTTGAGTACCAAGATCCCAAAAGATAAGCAGGTGTCTTCACACGGGCCTCCTAATTAACTGCAGCTAAGGAATGAGACAGCAGGAATTTCCACTCACACAGAGGCCTTGTTTCTAACAAGATGAAATCCCACAATTCTTTGCATAAGAGCCATGTTACATTCAAGCTTTCCGACAAGTTCTTGAGAGAGGCAATTTAGCCAGGGTCAGGGTCAGCACCTATACCCTCTAGCTGTTTCTTTTTTTAAGATAATAAGGTGAGGAACTAAATATGCTCCTCATTACAGCAATCTTTCTCATTATGAATATGGAGATGGAGGAGGAGAAGAACGAACTGACTCTAGTGTGGTAATGGGCCTCACTTTTGGTACACCTGCCTTCTAGAGGCATGGGTGGTCCTATTGTTGGGAGTTCATTGTTTGATGGAAATTTATCTATTTTCTCTAGCTCTTGGTGGTTATGTTAGATTGTTTTGCATCATTGATGTTGTGGTTTTATTATTGATAAGCTATGGTTATATATGATGGCTTTCTTACTAATATTGATGCTGGCTGATATTGAATTATGTTAATTGTCATTTGATTTGTGATTTGTTTTGTAATTTGCTATGATGTGGCTCATTTATTTGTGTGTAAACCATTTTGTGAGTACTCATGACAAAAGTGGTATATAAGCGCAAATAAATGATAAAATCTATATTAGGTCAATATAATATGCAAACTTCTGAGTTCTCCCTAACTCTTCATGAGGCTTACCTCCATCAGATATACATCTTTTGATAACACTATGGAAGACATTAAGGCCTGGAGCAACAGAGCCCTTCTCAGGAATGGCGATATTAAGTCCTCCTTCCATGTTGCCAATGGTGGTTTTGCTTCAAGCAATGGTCAACCTGGCTGTTTTAGTTATGTGAATATCTGGGGAGTTTTGGCCCTGGTCTGCCCATGATCGTTCTGAGCATGTGCTTTTCTGTAACAACAGCTTGGTCTCTGGGCAATAGCTGCTACAATCTGGCAGTGCTTACATCCTGCATGAAAGCATCAGGCATCACATTCCATACCTCTTCCATGATGATGGCGTTCACCTCTCTTTTGAGGGTTGTAATGTCTTTCTCAGAGATCTGCAGTAGGTCCTTTCAAAGCTCATTCATCATGATTAGATGGCCTCCTCCTGCGGCAGGGAGCGCAAGCAGGATGGGGCCTAGAGCTGCTACTGATGTGCACTCAGGGGCAGCACACTATAATTGTTCCTTAATGCCACCTGGTTTGGAGGTATTTATTATTATTACTATTGCTATTACTATTACTATTACTATTATTATTATTATTATTATTATTATTATTATTATTAATTACACTTTTATACCGCCCCATAGTCGAAGCTCTCTGGGCAGTTTACAACATAAAAGCAATATACCATCACATTTGGTACAATTGATAGTAAAAGAAAACGAATATATCACATTTTAAATAAACATAACTGAACAATAAATCGCAGGCAATATACGTATCTTCAAAAACAAAATATAACAATTATAAAAGTATCTAGACAAGAATAAAAGAAAACCATACATCACATTATAAAACATAAACCAAACAATAAATCTCAAACAATATACAGTTCATCAAAAGCAGAAGAGAAAAAGAAAAACAATTGTAAAATATATCGAATAACAGTTATAAAATATGTCTCAAAGTTCTCTACTGTCCCGTTGTGCTTCTTCTCCCCACCTAACCACCATCTTCTGTAACCAGTAGGACTATAAACATTTCTTCCATTGTCCTCTTTCTCCAAGACACCCCAAAACGACTCCAAGTGCGCACTTGGCGCAACGCCGAGGCGCTGCCTCAGGCAGCCCGTCCCCTTCATATACCTGGAGCAGAAGACACAAAAAGAAGGCAAAATAAGTAACTGGCAACAGCTGCAGCACCACACAGAGTCCTTCCAACACACACAGGGTGCCATCCCCTGAGATGAAGGTGGATGGTGGGACCAGCCAGGGACATTCTCAGCTCACTTTTAAATCAGACCAGTGATCAAAGCTATGAATCAGCCACTTTATTAATGCATGGTCTGGAGGCAAGGTGATGTCACCCAACCAAGAAAAGAAGGGCTGGTTGCATCTGTTGTTTCCTTCTGACAGTCATACCTGCATAGAGTTCAAGTTTGATTTTCTTTGTTGCAGATCCCATGTTTATACATTAATAAAGTTGTCAGGTGTCTCGTTCCTTGGTATGCGGCAAAGCAGCTGGTTCAAGAGTTTGGGCTTTTGTCCTGTAGGGACAGCTCTCATCCTTCACCCTTTCTCAATGTCGCCCATATCCTCATCAGCTTGTGAAACTTTTAAAGTCCTCGTGAAAATTCATATGAATTATGCACATTTCTTCTCATATGTTTCAACATTTTGTCCAATGTATGCATTCTTGCATCCTTTTGCATATCTTTAAGACTATGCATCCTGCTAAACCTTAAAACCACCTCCTGGAGGCTATCAGATGCAAGCAGGACTGAAACAAGGCACTTTCCTCCTCCCCAATTTTTGTCTATTCAATTGATACCCTCAGCTTTCCAACTGAAAAAGTCCCTCCCACACCAGACTAATCTAGGGAACAAGAAGTGTCTCCTTTAACTGCAATACTACAATGCAAAAAAACTTACATGTTTCCACAGAGGGATCTCCTTACTTCACTGACACTGCAGGTGTTCAGCCCAGGAGGTCCTTCCTATCTTCCACTTTGTAGCTCCACAACTTTTCTGCTGCATTAATGTCCAGCTCTGACAGGGAGACACCAGCCCTCAATATTTCTTGCTTGCTACATCATGAGCTTTCTAACATAATGGCTTAGGGTTGTTTTTTTTTTTTGTTCCCTTTGGTTGGCCAGATAATTGGTCAATTGCCTGCTTTGGATGGGGTCATACTGCTTCTGAAAGAGTAGGTTCATAGTCTGGGGGTATTTCTGAATTGATTTTTGTTGTTAGAGGCCCAGGTGACATCAGTGGCTAGAAATGCCTTTTACCAGCTTCAGTTGGTAAGATGGCTGCAACCCTTTCTGGACCAGGATAGACTGACCACTGTCATCCATACTCTGGTAACCTCCAGGCTGGATTACTGTAATGCACTCTATGTGAGGCTGCCCTTAAGGTTGGTCCGGAAGCTGCAGCTGGTGCAAAATGCGGCGGCGCAACTGCTCACAGGGGTAGACATCACCAACATGTTATCCCACTGCTGATAGAATTGCACTGGCTGCCTTTTTGCTGTCAGGCTAAATTCAAGGTGCTGGTTTTAGTGTATAAAGCCCTATACAACCTGGAATGAGGATACCTGAAAGATCACTTCACCCCTTATATACAGAGTCGATCACTGCACTCTGCAGGTGAGGGCCTCCTACAGATGCCATCTCATCAGGAGGTCCGTTCTGCACAACAGAGGAAATGGACCGTTAGCGTTGTGGAATTCATTCCCCTTAAACATTAGACAGGCACCATCTCTGTTGTCTTTTCGGGGCCCACTGAAGACCTTTTTCCAACAAGCCTTTTAAGTAGATACCTTTATCCCAGCCTGCATCTGTATTAGTATTGTTTTAAAGATGTTTTTAGGATGTTTTGTTTTTAAAATGAGTTTTTATTGAATTTTTGTTTTTAAGATTTTTTAAAAGATGTTTTTAGTGTTTTATCACTTGTTATCTGCTGCCCTGGGCTCCTTCTGAAAGGAAGGGTAGGATATACATTTAATAATTGATAAATAAATAATGATTTCCAGTTAAGCAGGAGCCCATGAGAGTCCCTGGATCTTTCTCCAGGGGTATTTGCCTGAATTTATCTAGTTCTGTCTGTATCGTTGCAAATCTTGAGAACCAAAGCAGCATCAGTCTGGCTCAAACAATTTACTTACCTCTCTGCTGGAGCAGCAGCTTTTGCAGACATTCTGTGGCCTTCCTGCCCTGATGAGAAACTGCTACTGTTGTGTCAGTTAAATACAATGCAAAGTCTGCCACTAGTCCTCCCATGCCAGGGGATTCACAAGATTTCTAGTGGGAAAGAAAATAAGTTAGAGTGATAAACCATCTTCTCAATTTCCCAGAGAAATGGACCAGGTCAAAAGGAGATGCTCTTCTGATAGGATCAACAGAGGGCCTAAAAGCACATTGTCAGGAGGAACAAACCCTACAGACTTGCTTTCAGTTGAAGGTGCCATTTGGTGGGAAAGCTGGACTTGGCCTAAGATGGTAAGAGATCCAGTACAAAACATCCCAAAGGAGGTACACAGATGCTCTTTCCCAAAATGACTAGACAAAGGAGGTGTCTACCATCTGTCCCCCTTCTTGGGAGGACAACATATTATATTACAGAGGATAAGAAAGACAAAGCCAATCCCCTTCAAGTCATGCCTCATTGCTAATCCTCCCCTTTCACATCTAAGAGTCCAGGTATTATCTGCCTTAGTCTGAGTGCACAACATTTCTCAGCATCAAGCCCTGCCATTTCTCATTCTCTTGCACCACCAAGCCAGGGTTCAAAGTGGTGCCAGTATACGGGAGTACTCACATTCATTTCTCAAGTGGACAGCATACGCTAGCAATCTTGCAGCAGTCTTAATTGTTTTCAAGTCCTCCTCCTCATCTTTTGTGTAGAACTAGAATTTAATGTGCTGTGGAAGGAAGCAGCTTCTCGGAATCCGTGCAACATCTGCAGAGGGTTTTCATCCCACACCACACCCAAGTCCTACTACTGAGGACTGTCTTGACGCAAAAGCGTGTCCACCTTTATTATGCTGCAGAAATAAAACTTGCTTCTCGATTCTGAAAAAAAAAATCTCAGAAACCCTAGTTAAGTTGCTGCTGCTGTTCATCCAGCCATTTTCTCTTCTATTATATAGTGGGTGATTCTGCTGATCAAGAGTACCTAATGTGGTGACAACTGGAAACAGACTCTGTCTTGCAGTCTCTTTTCTTTTGGGAATCTCCCCTGTATAGCGATCCCTGCTACCCATTCACCTTCAGTAAGAACAAAATATGCCTCATGGTGCAATCCCCATCCAACAAGCTCTTTAGAAGTTGGTGTAAAGCTGATGTTTTGTAGAGAACCTGAAAAGAAAGAGAGTTGTAGATCAGTGTATGGAGGCTGAGTGCATCTCCCTGCCAACAGAGCAGAATTGCAGTAGGCTAGATAAAGTCATGTAGTTGAGCATGACCATGTGTGGCCCTCCTGCTGGACGCTTTTCCATGGATGCAGGACAAGAAAGGGATGTGTGCTGCAGCTGATAGCCACTCACCTCTTTCTGCCTTCCTTGGGGCAAATATACACTCACTGTAGTCCTGAGGTTGGAATGTATCCCCACAATAGAATTTCATTTCATTTGCACCACAGACCTAGAGCAGTAAATTTGTCCCAGCACTGATGAGTTGGACCAGAACTTACTTTACTATGGGGATCATCTGAGGACATTGAAAAAGCGGCATGAAGTACCAGCCTCAAAATATCTGATTCCCTCTCCCAGTCCAGTGGAGGCTTGATTTTGCTGATAAGACAAAGGAGAAGGCGATAGGTTGGAAGGAGGGAGGGAGGGTTCTTCAAGCTCATCCAAGGGCAATATTTTTGAGTTTCCTACCCAGACCTCATTTTTCTCAAAAGGCTTCTATGGATGTTGCCCATCAGCATCATTGACTCAGAAGTAAGCCTTCTATGTTCAAGGGGGCTTGCTGAGTATTAAATAAATTAATTAAATAATTAAATAAATAAAAATAAATAAATAAATAAAAATATTAAAAAGTCTTTAGAGCTGCAGCATTTAGGTCTTAGGCCTGCAAGCCTCCTTGTCGTCTGCTAATATTAGCTTGGGGGGAGTGGAGTTGGATTGGCCCCCACCCTGTGGAATTCCCTTCCAAATGATCTTCACCAGGCGCCCACTACAATGAATTTCTGCCGGGCCTTGAAGACGTGGCTCTTTAGGCAGGCATTTGGGGAGGGTTAGGTTTTATCTATTCAGATTGGTTCAGATTTTATTGTTTCAATGTATCTGTATGCTTTGTGTGTATGTCGCTCAGAGTGACTGGACAACCAGCCAGATGGGCAACTAACAAACAAACAAACAAACAAACAAACAAACAAACAAACAAACAAACAAATAAATAAATGTAACCATTGACGTGGAGGGGGGAGCATGATTTCTAGGCCTATTTGGAGTTTTAAGGACTCAGAGGAAGAATTAAGGAACTCCACGTAACATGAAGTGTGAGGGAGTACCATTTCTGGGCTTGTACCCAAAGAGATGGCAAATAGTGCTGAATAACAATGTCTGTTCTTCCACCCTCCCACAACACTACAGTAGAGCTGTGGAGATGTGATTTTAATATCTGAGGTGGTATACTGGATGCATGGACCAAGAGAGGATGGACAATGCCATGGATTCTGACAGCAGAGTCTCCGTCACCATCTGGGAGTAATCAACAGGTCAAATACAAATGATGAGAGTTAATGTCACTTCAACTCCCAGGGTGCTCCAGGAGAGAATGGCAAAAATAGGGCTTCTCCAAACCTTTCTCTAACCCCACAACCCAGTTGGCTTTGTGCGAACTCTTCTTCATCCGTATGCCTTCTGCAAAGATCCTTTGGGCAGTGCATTCTATGGCATTCTTTTAACTACAGAGATCCATAGATTTGGACCTCCTGTGGTTGCACCTTTCTTCACTCTGCCACACCCACAAGCCCTACCTTCCTAATATTGCTCTTCTTTGCCCCTGAATGTTGAAATCCAAGGCTCCTCCTCACCTGCCCTTTATCTACTGCCTCATTCCTATTGCATTTCAGCTGCTGCATCTCACTCAACACGATTGCCTCTGCAAGTCCACTTTAGGGAAAGGAAGCTCCCGTGTGCTCAGGTCTTTTCTCTCCACTGCTAAGCAGCTTGCAGAGATGGCCCTGAGGAAACCTTCTTGGTTTTTGTAAATGTGGAGGAAGTTGCAGAAGAAGAAAAAGTAGGCTGAAAGGTTTGGGCAGAGATTTCTGTGCCTCAGCTGAAATGGTCCAGGTCCCCCTGCCACAAGTTCTGAATGGGAAGAGGACCCATGAATTCCTAGAATTCAGGAAATGATGGCCTCAAAGGTGGATACTCTGGATTGCCATGGGAAAAGAAGAGGAATGGGCATTGGTCCTGGGCAAAGTGGAGGAAGCACCTGGGCACGTGGCTCTGGAAAGACTTCAAGAAAGTGACAGATGTACCTTTTCTCCCTCCTTAATTTTTGTTTAAAAATTGGTTCATGCCTTTTTGATCAGCTGAGAGTTTTCCTTCTGCCAGCAGCACTGGAAGTTTCCATGGTTTGCCTGTTAATGAAACGTTGGGGAAAGGACATGACTGAACATATACATTGATTGGTTGGTTGGTTGGTTGGTTGGTTGATAAAATGCTTAGATTACTGAATATTACAAAAAAACTCAAAGCGATTTACAATACAAATACGATGAAAAGAATAAAAATGCAAACAGCATTCAATAGAGTTATCTAAAACCTAGACGAGATAAACACAACATTCAACTATATATCACTAATGGTACTGAGCAGTGTATAAAACAAAACGTTAAACATGTGAGAAAGCTTGGGTAAATGTATAAATTTTAAGTGTGTAATTACTTTTTCCGCCTTAGAAATGACCTGAGGGAGGGCATTCCAGAGGGTAGGCACTATCATCAAGAATGCCTGCCTCTGCATTGACATCAGTAACAGTCCATGGTTGCAAGCAGGGTCTCCCTGAGAGATCTTGAAGATCACCTTGGCCTGTATCTGGGGAGGCAGGCTGCTAGGTAAATTCATCCCGAGTTGTTTAGGGTTTTAAACGTCAGCAACAAAACCTTGAACTTGGTTCGATAGGTAATAGGTAGCCAGCACAATTTTTCAACACTGTGTGAAGCTGGGTGTCTGTATCTGTCCCACTAAGCACCAGCTGCAATTCTGACTCAGGATGTAAAAGTAGCCCCACACAAACCACATTACAGTAGTCTAATTGTGAGGTTAGTTACCAATGTATGGACCACCATAGCAAGACTATCCCTGTATGGGAACCATTGTGGTTGGATGCTCTGAGCCACTGAGGTTGCCTGGGCCTCTGGTGACTGCATTGGATCTAGAAGAACCCAAACTCTGGTCCTGCAGAGGGAGTGCAAGCCCATCCATATCGGGTACACAAGCGTATTTCTGGACCTGAGAACCATCAGTCCATAGGTTCTCTGTCTTCTCAAGATTCAGCCACAGTTTATTAGCCTTCATCGAACTCATGACTGATCCAGGGGCTGGTTTAGGACATGCACAGCTTTTCGGGGTTCAGATGTGTAAAGAAATAGGGCTGGGTATCATCAGCATATTGGCAACACATTGCCCCAAGGCTCCTAATGACTGCCCCTAGAGGCTTCATATAAATACTAAGTAGTAGCAGGGACAAAATTGTGGCCTGTAGTACCCTGCAGATCCACTCCCAGGGGGCTGAAACACAGTCATTTGATACTCCTCCCTGGAAACAACCCGATTAGTAAGAGTTAAATCACCTTGAAACAGGCACAACTCATGGAGACAGTCCACGAGGATGGTATCAAAAGCCACTGAGAGATCCAGGAGGCTCAATAGAGTCAAACTTCCCCTGTCCCTCTCCATTCCCTGTCCCTTCCCCCACAAGAGTGACCAAGGGCGATTCTGTCCCCAAACCAGGCCTGAACATTGCCGTGAATGGGTTGAGATAATTCATTGCATCCAAGAATGTCTGCAACCAAACCACCACTCGCTTCAGGAGAAATTCATATCTGTTTCCTTCTTCAAAAGGGATGCCGCTGTTTTCCCTCGAAGTCTTTGGGAGCCAGGTTCTTGGCGAACTCCCAACAACCCTTTTGAGCCTGCCCTTCCATGTCTCCTCACCTAAAGCTGCTTTGACTGCCAGCCAATCCTTCACACTATTGATTTTAGGAAGAGCTGGCAGAAATCATCTACTGGACAGATTCTACAGTTTCTGCAGAGCCTCCACAATGTTTCCAGCCCAGATGAGAGTGGGGAGAAGGTAAAAAATGAAGCTTGCAGTGTTTCCATGGTCAATATGGCTGCACTGAGATTGGGCTACCTCAAACCTCCAGGACTGATATGAATATGCTATCATCTTGTGAATACAGAGTGATTCAACATCTGCTTGGATAGAAATGTGTATTGTTGCACACCACCCCAATCTCCAAGTGGTGTGAGACTTCCAGTGGTTCTTGTGCTTACCCAGGGTTTGGTTTCCTGGGTAAGAAGGTCAGCAGAGACTGTGGTGTCTTTTAGGAAACAGGGTTTTTATTTACACACATTCCAACCTGAGCTTAAGATGGAGGGATTCACAGCATTATCCGTCCACCAGAACTTGCTCCCAATGCCCATAGCTTTGGGGGTCCAGACAGCAAGCAACCATCTCTGTCTGTCTCCAGTTTCCAGCTTCTCCTCTGACTAGACTAAAAACACATGCCTCTCTTTGGCACCAGGACTGATGGGGGCGTCTTCCCTGAGAAGAGTTCCAACAGCTCCCTTTGGATATGCAGATTGACTACTGAGTAACTTCCATTATCTCACAGACTAGCTTAACAAAGGAAACTAGTCTGATCAGTAGAGCGGCTTTCTTGCTTGCATACCCCAACTTTAAATACAAGATCACAGGCTTGAAGGGGACACAAACAAATCATCTATCTCATCCCTCAATCCCATAACTTTGGGGGTCCAGTGAACAAGCAACCCTCTCTGTCTGTCTCCAGTTCCCAGCTGCTTCTCCGACTAAACTAAAAACACAAGCCTCTCTTACGAAGACCCCAGATGATGTGCCACACAGGCCTCTCCTTTCACTCCAGCTCAGCCATGCCTCCTTACTGGATGCTCTCCCTGCTCTTCCATTCCCAACCAGTATGACCGCCTTCCAAACATTCCGAGGGTCTCCTGGAACACTTTGGAAGAAAAAAGAGTTCCTTCACACTTACTCCCAAAGCCTTCTCCAATCAAACAAGGGAGCCCCAAACTGCAGTCCAAAGCAAGAAAATATTATACAAAACAAATTAAAACAACCACTAGGCAGCAGCACCAAAGGGTTCAGAAAACAATGTGTCCTGCCCAGAGTTTGACACAGGAGTCGGAGGCGAGTCTGGCAATAATTCTTGCTTTATTCGTGTCACCGTTACACCAAAGGCAGTGCGTCTCATAGGCCTGGCTAGACTGGGTCACTACTGATGCTAACTATGCTAACTAAGCATCCTCTGCAGCGTGTGGAGTAAGTTGACTCAGCACCCCAATCAAAGGGGCACCGCCTTAAGTAGGAAAGGTCTTCACTTGCAATCTCTGACTCCTTCGAAGACTCCCTCTGACCGAACCTCTTCTAGCATCGTCTAGCTCAGGGTGAAGGAGGGCAAGCCTCCGCCTGCTCATTGGACAGTACAGGCTCACTAGGTGCCAGCTCGACTTCAAGAGGCGGGGAGCGAGTTGGTGGGGAAATGTTTGAAGGTCCAAGCGGGGCATCCTGGGGGGTTGGAGTTGATGCGCACTCAAGATCACTCCCCAAGAGCTCTGGCAGCGCACTTGCAGGTGGCAAGACGCTATCAGGTGGGACAGGCTCTAAGCCACCTGGGGGAGTGTCCAGAGAGATTGAAGGGTTGCTAATGCTCCCCCCTCCCTCAAGGCTCTCAGAAGTCTCGTCCTCCTCTGCCCACTCGCTCTGAGGCGTTTGGAGTAACTGGGGCTCAACACAATGAAAGGTTGGCCTAGCAAGGTCAATTTTCACAATCTTTCAGATTGTGTTCAGATTTTCAGATTTCAGATTTTGCTTTCCAGTTTACCATTCATCCTTTATTTTTAAGGATGTGTCTTTAAGATTGCTACAGGTTTGGGGCAAGTGCAATAAAGAACGGCTGACTATGAGTGTGGGGCAGCTTGAGATCTAATATGAGTTCAATTCCATCTCTGTCCTGCATTGGAGCCCAGAAGCAGCACCAGGGTTGAGTCATACTTGGCATTATGGAACACCTGCAAAGACCCATCCCTCACCAGGGGAGGCATTGCTAACTCCTGCAGCCCCCAGCCCTCTTGCCTCTCTCCTTGTTGTTGCTGCCTCTTTGCCGGCCCTTCCTAAGTCTGGTGGCGCTTACCTTTCAGAATTCCTTCCCCTGACAACTTAGACAGGCTCCATCTTTTTTTAGGGCTGTGCAACCGATCTGTCTGAATCCAGGATGGAATCAGGATGGTTTGTGGTTATTTGTGCCCTGTCCAGATCATCTCAAGGGAGCTACAAATCGCTGCTGAGCCGATTGGATCGACCGTAATCAATTTGTAGCAATTTGCATTGATCTGTAGCTCAAAATGATTTCTCAAGAACCCAGACCAATTGCTTCCACATTGTTGCAATTATTGATTACAACACCATATAAGGAAAATTCCAGAGAGAGAAAGAGAGAAGTAGGGGAGTTAAACTTTTTTTATTGACATGTGCAGGACTAGAATCTTACCCAACACTCTTCAATCACAGTGCTTGTGGGGATGGATGGTGAAGTCTTAAAATGTAGCAAGCTTACACTGCCTTCACTCTTTTGTAAGTTCTGTCTCTTAGAAAAGGTATGTTCTGCTTGTGTTTTCTTTCCCTCAGAAAACCCAACCCAGCATTATACCTATTTGTTTTCCATCCTTTCCCAATCTATATCAGTTCCATCCTTACATATAAAAAAGCTTCTTGTCTGTGTCTTAGTCTTATAGTTACTTGCACAGAGTCACACTTCTTTATTCCCCCCCCCATTTTTGCTTATTTTTTGTGTAAGGTTTATTTATACCTGTTTTCTATTACTGTCTATATTTTTTTAAACAAAAGAGGTTTAAAGATGTTCTTAAAGATAATCTAAAAAAATGTAACATGAGCTTCAAGAACTGGGATACTTTGGCCCATGAGCATCTCAATTGGAGATTGGCTATTATCAAAGGTGCAATGGACTTTGAAGAAGCATGAGTACAGGACGAAAGAGACAAACGTGCTAAGTGGAAGGCACATCAATCAAATCCTCATCATGACTGTCTTCCATCTGGAAACCTATGTCCTCACTGTGGGAGGCTTTGTGGATCTAGGATTGGCCTCCAGAGTCACTTATGGACCCACCATTAAAGACCTTATCTTGGAAGACAATCTTACTCGGTCACGAGTGATCGCCAATGATAGTTTTCTTATTTGTGCCAAAACTCCTGGTTTGAGGTGAAGAAGTTTGCATCATGACAGACTCTAGATATTATCCCTGTACAGTAATACCTCAGTTAACAAAGTACATGCATTCCTGGACATTGCGTCTAACAGAATCTTTAGTACCAGAGGTAGGAATAACATGGAAGGAAAAGGGATAGGTTCCTACACCACAAAAAAGAAGAGCAGTTCAACATATTTCAGCAAATGTCTTATTCAAAACTAACAATACACATGTCTGAAATGAAACAACCAGGTCAGGTAAGCCTTGCATACAGACCACCTGAAGGCTTCTTCCAAAATGCATCCAGGGATGCCTGCCTTGCCTTTTTTCTTTTATCATGTAGCTTCTTGCTATAGCAATCTAAAGCTCTGAACAGCGTACATTCAGGCAGGCAGGCAAGGGGCAGCCACCACCACCACCCTGGGCTTGGTCTGTCTCTCTCTGTCTCTGTCTCTCTCTGCTATCCTCCCCTACATTCAAGCTTCCTTCCAGGGCACCCAAAGCACTGCTTACTGTGGAGGGTCTGCGCCACCTGGCAAGGAGCACCATTCCACCATGCAATAGCTGCAATCCAGTAGACAAGGAACCACATTCTGACTATGTCAGAGTGTATCCGCACATACACGCACCCAAAAAAGACTTTGTTAAAAGGAGCTTCTTTCCTGGATGCTTTGTTAACGGAGGTATTACTGTATAATGATACATCAGAAATAGAAACAATAACCTTTAGTACAAGTTCCCATTTTCCCATTAAATTGGTCTTATTATCAAATACATTTCTGTGTCTCAACTGAACATAAGAACATAAGAAGAGGCTGCTGGATCAGGCCAGTGGCCCATCTAGTCCAGCATCCTGTTCTCACAGTGGCCAACCAGGTGCCTGGGGGAAGCCCGCAAGCAGGACCCGAGTGCAAGAACACTCTCCCCTCCTGAGGCTTCCGGCAACTGGTTTTCAGAAGCATGCTGCCTCTGACTAGGGTGGCAGAGCACAGCCATCATGGCTAGTAGCCATTGATAGCCCTGTCCTCCATGAATTTGTCTAATCTTCTTTTAAAGCCGTCCAAGCTGGTGGCCATTACTGCATCTTGTGGGAGCAAATTCCATAGTTTAACTATGCGCTGAGTAAAGAAGTACTTCCTTTTGTCTGTCCTGAATCTTCCAACATTCAGCTTCTTTGAATGTCCACGAGTTCTAGTATTATGAGAGAGGGAGAACAACTTTTCTCTATCCACTTTCTCAATGCCATGCATAATTTTATACACTTCTATCATGTCTCCTCTGACCCGCCTTTTCTCTAAACTAAAAAGCCCCAAATGCTGCAACCTTTCCTCGTAAGGGAGTCGCTCCATCCCCTTGATCATTCTGGTTGCCCTCTTCTGAACCTTTTCCAACTCTATAATATTCTTTTTGAGATGAGGCGACCAGAACTGTACACAGTATTCCAAATGCGGCCGCACCATAGATTTATACAATGGCATTATGATATCGGCTGTTTTATTTTCAATAACTTTCCTAATTATCGCTAGCATGGAATTTGCCTTTTTCACAGCTGCCGCACACTGGGTCGACATTTTCATCGTGCTGTCCACTACAACCCCGAGGTCTCTCTCCTGGTCGGTCACCGCCAGTTCAGACCCCATGAGCGTATATGTGAAATTCAGATTTTTTGCTCCAATATGCATAATTTTACACTTGTTTATATTGAATTGCATTTGCCATTTTTCTGCCCATTCACTCAGTTTGGAGAGGTCTTTTTGGAGCTCTTTGCAATCCCTTTTTGTTTTAACAACCCTGAACAATTCAGTGTCATCAGCAAACTTGGCCACTTCACTGCTCACTCCTAATTCTAGGTCATTAATGAACAAATTGAAAAGTACAGGTCCCAATACCGATCCTTGAGGGACTCCACTTTCTACAGCCCTCCATTGGGAGAACTGTCCGTTTATTCCTACTCTCTGCTTTCTGCTTCTTAACCAATTTCTTATCCACAAGACGACCTCTCCTCTTATTCCATGACTGCTAAGCTTCCTCAGAAGCCTTTGGTGAGGTACCTTGTCAAACGCTTTTTGAAAGTCTAAGTACACTATGTCCACTGGATCACCTCTATCTATATGCTTGTTGACACTCTCAAAGAATTCTAATAGGTTACTGAGACAGGACTTTCCCTTGCAGAAGCCATGCTGGCTCTGCTTCAGCAAGGCTTGTTCTTCTATGTGCTTAGTTAATCTAGCTTTAATAATACTTTCTACCAGTTTTCCAGGGACAGAAGTTAAGCTAACTGGCCTGTAATTTCCGGGATCCCCTCTGGATCCCTTTTTGAAGATTGGCGTTACATTTGCCACTTTCCAGTCCTCAGGCACGGAGGAGGACCCAAGGGACAAGTTACATATTTTAGTTAGCAGATCAGCAATTTCACCTTTGAGTTCTTTGAGAACTCTCGGGTGGATGCCATCCGGGCCCGGTGATTTGTCAGTTTTTATATTGTCCATTAAGCTTAGAACTTCCTCTCTCGTTACCACTATTTGTCTCAGTTCCTCAGAATCCCTTCCTGCAAATGTTAGTTCAGGTTCAGGGATCTGCCCTATATCTTCCACTGTGAAGACAGATGCAAAGAATTCATTTAGCTTCTCGGCAATCTCCTTATCGTTCTTTAGTACACCTTTGACTCCCTTATCATCCAAGGGTCCAATTGTCTCCCTAGATGGTCTCCTGCTTTGAATGTATTTATAGAATTTGTTGTTGTTGGTTTTTATGTTCTTAGCAATGTGCTCCTCAAATTCTTTTTTAGCATCCCTTATTGTCTTCTTGCATTTCTTTTGCCAGAGTTTGTGTTCTTTTTTATTTTCTTCATTTGGACAAGACTTCCATTTTTTGAAGGAAGACTTTTTGCCTCTAAGAGCTTCCTTGACTTTGCTCGTTAACCATGCTGGCATCTTCTTGGCCCTGGCGGTACCTTTTCTGGTCTGCGGTATGCACTCCAGTTGAGCTTCTAATATAGTGTTTTAAACAACTTCCAAGCATTTTCGAGTGATTTGACCCTCTGGACTTTGTTTTTCAGCTTTCTTTTTACCAATCCCCTCATTTTTGTGAAGTTTCCTCTTTTGAAGTCAAATGTGACCGTGTTGGATTTTCTTGACAATTGGCCAGTTACATGTATGTTTAATTTAATAGCACTGTGGTCACTGCTCCCAATCTGTTCAACAACACTTACATCTTGCACCAGGTCCCGGTCCCCACTGAGGATTAAGTCCAGGGTTGCCGTCCCTCTGGTCGGTTCCATGACCAACTGGTCTAGGGAATAGTCATTTAGAATATCTAGAAACTTTGCTTCTTTGTCATGACTGGAACACATATGCAGCCAGTCTATGTCCGGGTAGTTGAAGTCACCCATTACTACCACATTTCCTAGTTTGGATGCTTCCTCAATTTCATATCTCATCTCCAGGTCTCCCTGAGCATTTTGATCAGGGGGACGATAGATCGTTCCCAGTATTAAGTCCCTCCTGGGGCATGGTATCACCACCCACAACGATTCTGTGGAGGAGTCTGCCTCTTTTGGGGTTTCGAGCTTGCTGGATTCAATGCCTTCTTTCACGTATAGAGCGACTCCGCCACCAATACGTCCTTCCCTGTCCTTCCGATATAGTTTATATCCAGGGATAACCGTATCCCACTGGTTTTCTCCATTCCACCAGGTCTCCGTTATGCTCACTATATCAATGCTCTCCTCTAAGACCAAGCACTCCAGTTCTCCCATCTTGGTTCGCAGGCTCCTAGCATTAGCGTACAGGCACTTGTAAGCAGTGTCTCTCTTCAAGTGTCTTTGGCACTTGTGGTTAGGCCTGTGGTAATTTTGCTCTTCTGAATTTATATCCTGTGCCCCTGCTCTCACAATGCCTACTTCTAGGCCTACCCCTTTTAAAATTTCATCATTTCTTTGGTTTTTATCCCAGGGGGGAGGTTTATTCCGAACCGGACTGAGATTTATTTGAGTTCAATAACATTACTGTTCATAACATACTGAAAAAAAGGACTTTACTCTCTTTTTTTAACAAGTGTTCCATGGTTAGGAAAGGTTTTTATTATTGAGGGGATGGAGAAGAAATTTGTTCAGTTTGCATTTGAAGACAAACCTAATTTACACTTCCCCAAACAACACATGAACCAAAACACAGCCATTCTTTCAAATGTGCACTTCTTCAAATTTTGCAGTGCAGTTCTCCAGCTAATATGTATAAAATGCATATACTAGGATAAAGTGTGCATAAAAATGCATACATTCATGCAAATAACATACAATGCATGAACTGAAATGCAACTTTGAAATTCTCACTTCTGTAAATTTTGCAATGCAGTTCTCCCACCATGAACAGAACAAAGTCAGAACAGAAGGTGCCTGCAGAATCTCTATTGGCAGAGCATTCTACAGGACTGGGCTGATAACAAAGGTTCAATTTCTTGTTCCGGTCAAATGAGTTTCACCAACTTGGGGGACATTGGTAGAAGAGCGGTTGGATTGTCCTGCTAGTTAGTGAACTAAGGCAGATTTATAAATCAATTGTTGCTGTATGGTAGGTAAGAACTACTAATCACATTTGGACCCAAATAATGGATCAATTTGGAACAACACAGAGCAGATATGAAACAGATCAAACTGCTTCCAAATGCTGCAGAGATACAAGGTAAACCTTGTGGTTGCTGCATACCCCTGTTTAATAAGCATTGACTCTTCCATGCTTTCTTGGAAATTATTGCTATATTTTGTAATAATGATAATAACCAGTGAATGTCCTAGTGGTCAACTTCTCATTTATTTGGGGTTTACAAAGGTTGAACTCATTACCTTTCCTTCTTGCTTCCATCTTTAGTGCTGCAAACTCAAATCATTTTTATTGTTGTCTCTTTTGGTAGGATACTTAAACCTCATTTTCCTCTGGCTCAGGAAGACCAATGAATCTATTTTCATATTAGCAAATACTATAATTGCTGCAGATTCCCTCTGCCCCAGTAAACACTTAGACACAAATTCCTACTGATAGCTCTGTGTGAACAATGCTCATCTGATGAATTCAAGCGTAAGTAAAAAGGGGATACATTTGTTCCAAAGATATATGCATTTATTTTTATCTGCTAGAAGCAGTAAAAATGCATCAGTAGGTTCAGGTTATGTCTTCCACCCTCTACAAGAAAAAAGGTAAATTTAAAGTATTTTTCTCTTTTATCATAGGGTGAAAAATTGTTTTTTTCTCAGCAGTTTTCCTCACTTTCACTGTAAATTAAAGACACCTTTGCCAGCAAAAGCAGATGTTGCACCTCTCAACAGAAGGCAGAAATGAAGGTCAAGGGATGCGTCTCACTTTTCCTGAAAGGTTTCATAAGCAGTATCTAAATGACTGCTGAAAAAGTTGTTCAAAGCAGAGAGAAGCCTGTGCTTATGCCTTCAATTTAAAACAAAAGATAATGCCAAAAATATTCTGTTGAAGGGCCCCTCCAGATGTTCTTTTTATTGTGCATTCATAATGATGGTTGCTTGTCATGATATTGGTGCAGTTGCCCTCCCTTCCACTTTCAGTACTGTGCTAATGCCTGCAAAAGCTTTGGGGCAGACATACTGCTTCATTTTCAGTCAGTGAATGTGCCACAACGTCTTACTCCAATCCTGTTTCTTTTTATGCCACAAATATCCCAGCTTATTTTATTATTATTTTTTGCCTTTCTTTTCTTTTGCTATAGTGCAATGACAATAATTCAATAAAATCGGGGAAACATTGCAGAAGAACTATTAAAGTGGAATGATGTGTGAACAATTCAATGTAAATCTATCACTAGTGCACTATTACTGTCAATCACGTGTTGCAGAATATACCTGCAAAACAACAACACCCCCAGTCTGGAGGGGCCCTACATTTGCCAACACATCCTGGAAGAAGACGCGTGAGACAAAGTAATGGTGGAAAGGTTATATTGATTAAATATAACAATAGAAGATCTGCTAACCAATAACAATTACGTAAGTGTGGGCAGGTGTGTTTTGAATTCACCTCTATGAAGGAAGCATCTCTCAAAAAACCCTGGGCATGTAAATGGCTGCATAGCTCCCCAGCTAAAGATTGGGAGAAAATTTTCCCTCACTTAAATGCATTTTTATTAGGAATGTGCACTGTATTTGTACAAATAACAATTTAACAAACCAAATAGGGCCGATTCGGGCCTATTTGTATCCTGTCCAGATTGGGCTGAAGCAGATACAAATCTCTACAGAGAGGATTGGCTAGTCCTGAATTGATTTGTAGAGATTTGTATAAATCTGTAGCTCAAAACAGCTTCTAATGAACCCAGACAGTTTCTCTGAAATAGAGCAATTACAACACCAAAAAGGACAACGCCAAGGAGGGCATATTAGCCAGCCTTCTGAGATGATGATTATTTCCAGTTGCTAACCACAGTTAATCTTAATGTTAAATAGTATTTTTATTTCCCCCTTACTGCTGTTGGCAATCTGCCCCCTAAAAGACAGGACCTTTAAAAAAAACTTTATGGGAAAAAATATTTTAAAGTTGCTTAGCATGTAAACCCCTGGAGCTACTCAACTGAAATTTGTCAGGGTTAATCCCCTCCGTAGGGACTACTATATCCCGAAAATTCATGTCCATATGTAGATATTATCTCCACTGTGCTGCCAGCCCGTGCCTGCCTAATGCTAGATGTGTCTAGCATCACAGACCTACTTTTTAAAAAAAGGGGACACACAGGGGAGTGTGGCATGATTGAACACTCACAGTCTTTTTTTAAAAAAACTGAAAAAGCAAACTTTGAAGGTGAATAGCATGAAAATTCCTGGAGCTATCCATCTGCAACCTGGCAGGTTTAATCCCCTAAACAGCAGCTACCATGTCTCCAAATTTCATGTGGTAAAAAAACACAAGAAAGTTATGGCCATTTAAGTTTTGCAGTGTAAATCAATGGGATTTCTGGAGATTAGTAATATCTGGATTCTGATCCGGATTCTGATCTGAGTCAGATTGGATCAGGCCTGGATCTGTCTGTATTTACAAGTTGGAGCCACAAATTGGATCATAGGACTAAGTGCACTGTTCTAACTTTTTATATATTATTTTCACTAATATGAGCATTTGTGTTTGCACCTTTCCCTAATATATGCTTTTGGTATGAACTTCATGGTGGGAGAACTGCATTGCAAAATTTACAGAAGTGAGAATTTCAAAGTTGCATTTCAGTTCATGCATTGTATGTTATTTGCATGAATGTATGCATTTTTATGCACACTTTATCCTAGTATATGCATTTTATACATATTAGCTGGAGACCTGCACTGCAAAATTTGAATAAGTGCACATTTGAAAGAATGGCTGTGTTTTGGTTCATGTGTTGTTTGGGGAAGTGTAAATTAGGTTTGTCTTCAAATGCAAACTGAACAAATTTCTTCTCCATCCCCTCAATAATAAAAACCTTTCCTAACCATGGAACGCTTGTTAAAAAAAGAGAGTAAAGTCCTTTTTTTCAGTATGTTATGAACAGTAATGTTATTGAACTCAAATAAATCTCAGTTGAGACACAGAAATGTATTTGATAATAAGACCAATTTAATGGGAAAATGGGAACTTGTACTAAAGGTTATTGTTTCTACTTCTGATGTATCATTATACAGTAATACCTCCGTTAACAAAGCATCCAGGAAAGAAGCTCCTTTTAACAAAGTCTTTTTTGGGTGCGTGTATGTGCGGATACACTCTGACATAGTCAGAATGTGGTTCCTTGTCTACTGGATTGCAGCTACTGCATGGTGGAATGGTGCTCCTTGCCAGGTGGCGCAGACCCTCCACAGTAAGCAGTGCTTTGGGTGCCCTGGAAGGAAGCTTGAATGTAGGGGAGGATAGCAGAGAGAGACAGAGACAGAGAGAGACAGACCAAGCCCTGGGTGGTGGTGGTGGCTGCCCCTTGCCTGCCTGCCTGAATGTACGCTGTTCAGAGCTTTAGATTGCTATAGCAAGAAGCTACATGATAAAAGAAAAAAGGCAAGGCAGGCATCCCTGGATGCATTTTGGAAGAAGCCTTCAGGTGGTCTGTATGCAAGGCTTACCTGACCTGGTTGTTTCATTTCAGACATGTGTATTGTTAGTTTTGAATAAGACATTTGCTGAAATATGTTGAACTGCTCTTCTTTTTTGTGGTGTAGGAACCTATCCCTTTTCCTTCCATGTTATTCCTACCTCTGGTACTAAAGATTCTGTTAGATGCAATGTCCAGGAATGCATGTACTTTGTTAACTGAGGTATTACTGTACAGGGATAATATCTAGAGTCTGTCATGATGCAAACTTCTTCACCTCAAACCAGGAGTTTTGGCACAAATAAGAAAACTATCATTGGCGATCACTCGTGACCGAGTAAGATTGTCTTCCAAGATAAGGTCTTTAATGGTGGGTCCATAAGTGACTGTGGAGGCCAATCCTAGATCCACAAAGCCTCCCACAGTGAGGACATAGGTTTCCAGATGGAAGACAGTCATGATGAGGATTTGATTGATGTGCCTTCCACTTAGCTCGTTTGTCTCTTTCGTCCTGTACTCATGCTTCTTCAAAGTCCATTGCACCTTTGATAATAGCCAATCTCCAATTGAGATGCTCATGGGCCAAAGTATCCCAGTTCTTGAAGCTCATGTTACATTTTTTTAGATTATCTTTAAGAACATCTTTAAACCTCTTTTGTTGTCCACCAGTATTCCATTTTCCATCCTTAAATTGGGAGTAGAGTAGCTGCTTTGGAAGACTGTAATCAAGCATTCGAACAACATGGCCGGTTCAGCGAAGTTGATGTTGAAGGATCATTGTTTCAACACTGGTGGTCTTTGCTTCTTCCAAAATGCTAACATTACTCTGTCTATCTTCCCAAGTAATTTGCAGAATTTTCTGGAAGCAGAGTTAACTGGATGGTTAACTGCTCCAACAACAGAAAGTTGGCATTATGTTGTTAGGTGCAAATTCTTATCATAAGAACATAGGAAGACCCTGGTGGATCAGGCCAATGCCTATCTAGTCCAGCAACCTGTTCTCCCAGTGCCATCCAGTAGCACATAGGCAGCCCACAAGCAGGACCTCTAATCATGTTAATGTAGATCTTCAAAAACCTTTGGAGTGAGGTGTTGCATCCTCTCCTTCACTTTAACTGGGGATAGAATGAAGTAGCAAAACATACCTATACAGGGCATCCCAACAAGAGTGTGGTTTCTTAGACCAAATGCAAAACAAATTCTGCAACAAGCTAAGTAGAGTCCTTTCACCGTGATTCTCATAAAGAGTTGGAAGCAGTGGGGCTGCGGCTTACTATCTCATCATTCTCCTTTAACCCCTCTGTTTTTCCATCAGGATTTTTTTAATAGTGTTGCGGGCCTCCCCCAATCTCGAAGCAGTGAGATTTCGGGGATCCCTGCGCTTCTCCAGGGTTTGGTTTCCTTTGGGAAGAAGGTCAGCGGAGACTGCGGTGTCTTTATGAAATATGGTTTATTTATATACACACATTCCAACCTGAGCTTCAGAATGGAGGGGTTCAACGCATCAGCAGTCCAATATCCAGCTTTTCCTTCTGGGTGCAGGGGCATCCTATAGCCATGATGCAGAGGGATAGCTTCTCTACGTGCCTGCAGCCCCACCCATTCTCTAGAACACAGTAAAACTACAAGTACAAAACTCTCCTAGGCTCCAGGAGGGGGGGGTATGCTCTCCTGAAGAGTTTCAATAACAAAAGGATCTTCCTGGCCCATTTCACCAGTTGCTGGGACAACTAAATAGGCCCATCATCTTACCTGGCCACTCTATTTGATTAACAAAGGAGATTCATCTGGCTAGCAGAGCCAGTCCCCAGGGCATAGGATTCCAAATCAGAGGCTGGAAAGGTGACCCATAGAAATCATCCATTCCAAACCCCCCCCCCATGCTCATAACAATATCATTCTGGTAGCACTGGAGGGAACAGGGTGTTTTTTTTTTCACCTCTGTGATTTCTACCAACAAGAATCTGCTATCTGAAAAATGCCTTGGGTCAACAGGGGGCTCAATGGCTACACTGGAGACAAACACACAACTTTCTCACCCGCACTAAAATCAAAACTCAAACCATCTCAGATTTATCTGTTTTTGAGAATGTCACCTAGCAGCCTGCAACAGGGAAAAAAGGGGGAGTGTCTCAAGGTTATGTTCCATGCTCCTGGAGTTTGTGGGGAGGGAACATTTAATGGGGTTTAAGAGCCAATGGGAGGCAGACTGGTCTATTGAGATTGATGAAGGGGACTGGATGCTACTGTGGAACAAAACGTTGGTGTCCACATCCTCTTATCAAGTTCAAGAAACCATGCTAAAGATTGCTTAAGGTTGGTACATCATTCTAGTACGCATATCGCAGATAAACAACACCATCTCCCCTAAATGTTGAGAAGCTGCGACACACCCAGCATGTACCACCACATGCGGTCCTTAATCTTTGAAGAAATTCAATTGATTATTAAGCAAACATTTGACAAAATGCCACAATTGGATATTTTAAACCTTTTAAATGGATTCTAATAAAGACCTAAAATATAAAACACTAATTGGTCATCTTGTTGTGGCAGCAAGAACAACAACTGAAAAACACTGGAGAGATTTATATGGGGCCATCTTCCAGTACTGGTACCAGAAAGTGTGGTACTTAGCTTTTCTGGAAAAGCTTACCTCTCAGCTCAGGCTGGCATGGGGGCTCTCCAAAAGTGATACCTTCACGGAGTCTTGGTACCCCTTTATAGTTTCTGTTAAAAAAAAATACTGTCAGGACACACCAGCCCATTATGCCAATATTTACAATGCTTGAAGTAAAGTAGTTCTAACCCCCAGGGAGCAGCAACCATTGATTAATATACCTCTTTCCTGGCCACTCTTTGCACCCATCGGCCAATACATGATGGTGTTTAAACAAATGATGGTCATCTTTTTTCTCGCTCCTTTTTATCTCTCAATATTTTTTTTTGTATTAAGGTATGATAGCTCTACTGCATTTCTTCTTACATGACATTGCAAAGGGAGGTGGTTAGGGTGGGGGTCATTTTCTGGTTTCCTTCTTTAGGATAACCCATGTACAGTTTTGTATATGGGTATACTTTTGCTCTTCCCTTTTGGTACTGTAATGAGATGTTCTCTACCACCTTAAATGTACAACAGTCTGTCTGCATATTATACCAATGGTTTTATAATTTTGAAAAATCCAATAGAAATTATTATTTTTTTTAAAAAAAGAATGAAGTAGAAAGCAGCCAGGCAGTGGGACTTACTTGATCTTCCATCACTGTGGCTTACTGGGAGGGAGGGGGAGGGACAAGACAGCAGCATGGACAGCATGGTGCAAATACATCATATCAATTTTGTGCTCCCATCAGGATGTTGCATCATGCCAACCTCCTGGTAAACTGCAGTAATGCTGGAACTGGGAGGTCAGGTAAACACTGCTGCCCTGCTGACTCCTACTGATAGAATGGACTCCAATGGAGTTTTAGTGAAACCCTTACATGTAAAAGTATATTTGTGGCAAACCATATAACCATAAAACAGTCAGCTCCTCTGTTATAGGAGAAAATGTTGAGTATGAATTGGTACTGGACAGAGAAAATACTTTATTTCATATCCCTCTGGGTCAATTGTGACCCTAAATCTATAGGAGATTTCAACTTGGATATGAATAATCACTTAGGGGAACTCTGAGCAGGCACACCCGTCCCTGCTTCTTGCCAATCTGCTGTTTGAAAAAGGAAGATCTGTGAATGCTACAGTGCTTGTGTATGTTTATGGATCTGGACAGATTTCACAGAATGACAACTTGTGCCAATAATAATGAACAGGATAGTTTGTCAGTCATGTCCCTTTGGAAGCAATAGTATGTGCTTTGTATGCAACAATGTTGCTAGATTGTGTCCGAAATCCTTGCTTTCATAGATATGTGAAATTTCAGTGGTGGCCCCCAAATTATGGAATGATCTTCCTGACGAGGTGCGCCTGGCACCAACACTGTTATCTTTTCAGCACCAGGTCAAGACTTTCCTCTTCTCCCAGGCATTTTAGCATGTGTTTTTAAATTGTTTTTTAATTTTTTTAAAAAAATGTGTTTTTAAATTGTTTTTTGTGTTTTAAAATTTGTATATTTGTTTTTATTGTTTTTAATTGCTGTAAACCGCCCAGAGAGCTTCGGCTATGGGGCGGTATATAAATGTAATACATAAGTAAATAAATAAATATGTGGACAGTTCTTGTTTGTTTTTCAAAAAGCCCCACTTCATTGTGATTTTCACTAATTGTGACAAAGTGCCACTGAAAGCAATGAAGCTTTAAGCTAGTCATGTTCCACTAGTTCAGGTTTGGAGAATCTCCAGTCCATGGGACAAATCAGGCCCAGCACGGGTCCTAATTTAGCCCTCAGGGCTGTTTCCCCCCAAGCAAGGCGCACCTGCCCCACACCTGACATAATAAATGATATGGCTGCAAATAAAAAATCAGGAGTCTTAAAGTGCACACCAGATTGTTCCTTGGTAAGTGGGGCTTGCATTCATCACGTTTTAAATTAAGAGCTAAATGTACACTCCACCGGAATTGGCTACACTGTGGAGTTCCCAGTCAGGAATTCCTAAGTCAGCCTCTCCCTGTCGAAAGTGGCTTGTAGTCACTACCAATCAGCTGATTGGGCAACTCTGCCCATCTATCAAAATGGCCTCTAAAGATGGGACAGCTTGGCATCTGGTCTGCTGGTTTGCTGTACTAGTTTGAAAGAGATTTTACTAATGTGACTAAGTTTAGCTGGATCAGGGCTATTACCATGTTTACATTTTTTTAGAGAACAAAATAAAAAATAAAATAAAAATTTCGTTTTGTTCACCCTTTACATTTCAATGTAGCTTCCACTTGTTGGGCTGCAATCACAGCTGCCTCACACAGCAGATGCTGGAGGCGGCAGGAGCCTCCAGCCATTCACCCTGGGTTCCCCAAGCTAACTTGCTGTCTTCAGGTACAGTGGAGAATATTGCCCCACTGCCACAGTTGATATAGACAGTCTGGACAGATTCTGGACATAGAATGGTTGGGCAGTGGCACCATCTTCACCTCAGGCAGCAAAATGCCTTTGGGTGGCCCTGACTGCAATTCTGATAATCTCTAATCTTTGGCCATGCCTGCTGGGGGTTGGAGGGCCACAAGTTCCACAACCCTGCCTTAAATACATCATGATTCCTCCCTACGGTGAAGTCCAATTCACCAAAGCAGTTAAGGGTAAGAGTAGGGCTAAACAAACAAAGAAAAGGAATGACTGGGCAGAGAGTACACCTGCCCATCCTCTTGCGTCAAGGAGATTTTGAAGAATATGTCCTATGTCCAGGATAGTGATGGAAAGATTTGTCAGTTTTGGTTCTCTCACTTTTCTAATGTTAAATTTAGTTCTCTACATTTCTGCAGCAACCTGCAATTTTTTTTAAAAAAAAATCCTTGTGAAAATTCTCCACCCTTTTAATGGGAATTTCTCAAAATAAACACATTTTTTGTACACATTTGACAAAGGTACACATTTTTGCAAGCCATTTCTCATCACATCATGCTTTTTTGCCTGTTATTTATGCACACTTTCCCCTAATATATGCATTTTTATAAATATTGTTTAGTTGGTGAACTGGATTCCAAAATTCTGATAAATGCGACTTTTGAAGGATGGCTGTGTTTCAGTTCTCATATTGTTTTAGAAGGTGCAAATTTGATAAATTCTGCTTGAAATGAGAACTGAATCGAAATTCTCACCCATCCCTAGTCCAGGATTCATTTTGCCATTCTAACATTTAATGCTTGCAGACTTTCTCCCTCTGCAAAAGAGGATATTTCTGTTTGCACTGCAGAGAAAAAATTTCTGAGAGTGCACTTTATTGCATGATGGCTTAGCTGGGTTAATCTTCCAGTACGACTACACATTAAGTTGAGCTATTGTGTTCTTTAGATAGCTGACCCGCATATTTGTTTTTTCTCTTCTTTCTTTCTTTACCCCTGCACACTGAACTGTGTCACACTGTATCAGTGTGTCAAATGTTACCACCAGCATTTCCAGATTTTTATTTGGCATTGGGTATAATAGTCTGATATATTCACAAATTCTAACACTGGCTGTGTGACCCACATGGAGATTTATGGGACAAATCCAGGGAAAATGTAACCGCCTGCTTGTTCCTGGACCAGAGCTTACCTCAAATGTGTGGTGATGTCATGCATCATAAAATTGTCCATAAAATTTCTTAGAATGGTTTATTCTTGGATGTTTTCATGACATCTAACAATAATCTGTTGATGTCCACAACATTCATGAATGATGGGATCACCACTGTTTACTATGCTGCTCTGGGCTCCTTCTGGGAGGAAGGGTGGGATGTTGTTGTTGTTGTTTGTTGTTCTTATTATTAATAACAATGTATTATTATTATTATTAATGTGGTGCAATCATCATCTCACCCTTTGGGAAAGGCTATAACTTTGAGGCAGAGTCTTGTGTTGTATGCTAGGTTCGATCTCTAGTTAAAAGGAGGTGTCTGTTCTGGCAAAAGACATTGGGGAGCTGCTCCTGGTCAAAGTTGATACTGAACTAGATCCCTGCTCTGCTGCCTGGCCTGAAATGGAGAGGAGGTGACTTTTGCAGCCATGTGAGGGGAGGTAGTAGTTTTTCCTTAGTAGTAGCAGCTTTGAAATAGGTTGATTTGGTCACATTTGGGAAAATATACATGGGAATTCAACAGGTAAAGTTAGAGTTCAGTGAGCACCCTTAGGCACCCTTTGAGATCGATATGGATCACCTCTGAGGCAACATGTATTACCAACAGAGTTGTGGGGCTCTGAGAGGGGGTGAATCAGAATGACCTCCCAACTCACCTGAAACGGTGGGGCTTAAGAAAAGGGGTAGAGTAAATGCTATCCCTCTCCTGGGACAGGCTCGCTCAAGCTAACAGTTGTTTATTTGCATTTAGCATCCCTTACAGATCGTCACCACTGCAGATCAGTGCAGCAACTATGGCCCAAGGCCTACCCCCTTCATTTATGCCTCGTCTCCCTCTCCTCATTTACAGTCACAAAGGTCCAATGTTCAGATTCAGTATAAGGCAGTTTCATCTGGCTCACTCCAAGTTACATTATTATACATTGTTGCTGCATTGTGGTGACATTATAACTATGTCCCAAAGTAATAGTGCAATTCTGCACAATAGTCTAAACTTCAATAGCACTGTCCAATAGCAAGTCTTACTGAGTTCACTGGGGCTTACTCCCAGGTATATGGGAATAGAACTCCATCCTAAGGGCCCAAAGTTAAGACTGCTGAGGGCCAATTGTTAAAGTGATGGCTGCCACATGGAAGTTTCTGGAAATGCTGGTGTGCAGCTATGGTCCTATCTTGAAAGAGTTATTCACAATGTTGATCATCCCAGTCTGACAAAGACTTTCCACACACCACAGTCCTGACTCAGTGCTTATCCATGTGATTGAAGCATTCCAGTTTTGCTTGCCAGGCAGCTCATCTATATATGATCAGTGCCAGTATTACAAATGAGATTCATATCACATAGCCAATGTCTTGAAGTAGATAAATTCTCATCATGACCCAAATTGCATTACCAAGATTTCCAATCAATGAGATGGCCATTTCTATTCTAAAAGAGAAATGATATGGCATTTCCTAGGTAGGAGAAGAACTTCCACAAAGGACAAATAAGGAAGGTGGGGAGAAGAGAGAGAGAAACATATAGAAGAAAATGTGGTTGAGAACATCTATCACCATCCACAGAGCTGTCACTTATGACTCTGAGGGTTGAAGTGATCAGTGATTGAAAGAGAAATAATTTTGTCAATGTAATGAGAAAACAATATGGTTACCAACAAAGATTACTGACAACCGCCATGTCAGCACAAATGCTTAGAGAATAAATATTAATAAGGCTAACTTGGCTTCATGCTAGATGCTTTTGTATATAATTTTAATTTCCCCCATTGTAATGATTTATTATGTTTTCATGTGGGTTTGCAATTTATCATTTGTCAGTTTTCAGAATGTGTGTGTGTGTGTTTAGGGCAGATGTGTCTAGCCCTTTTAGGATCCAACAGCCTGTCACATCCTTGCAACCCATCTGGGCCCTATACACCAGCAGCAGGTGGGGCCAAAAGACAGTGGGACCACCCCACAGCTGGCATGCATCTGACTTAGCAGTCCTGACTATGGTCAGTACCTGGATGGCTGACCACTAGGGAACCAGATGTATGCTTCCCTGTGTTCCATGATGGAAGAAAGGCACAATATAAATAAATATAGGGAAATGCACACACATCCCATCTGTGCACACCAGAGCACACACCCATACAACAGAACATCCATGATGCACCAGACACACCCACCACACAGCACAGATATGCAGAGTTCCCCTCCTCAGCTGATCCATGCAGATCAACTAAGAAACAAGGCAGTGGTTGCTGGTGCCCACTGAGACTGGTGGGGCGGAAGGCAGAAAAGCCAACAATAGGTAGAGCCAGAGCCAATGACAAGCAAAGCCAGAGTCAAAACAGGCAGAGCCATCTAATTCTAGTTTTGCTTCCATCTTCCTCCCTGCTGAGTTCTACAAGGGCAACACTGAGAATAAGGAGGAGGAAACTGACAGACTGTGCCACCCTCTGGATTGGTTGTAAGTAAGAAGGCAGGTAAGTGGGGACTGGCTGAAGTTGGTGGGGTAGTGTCCCATTCACCCTAATGCCTCCACTTGAACAATAGTTTCCTTCCCTTTACAGTGCTGAGCTGGGTGGAGAGGAACTTCCCTGTCCAGCCCAGGATCACGACAGGAAGGAAATTTGTCCTCGGGGCTCTTCAGATTGATATCTGAAGAGCAGAGGAAGGGGTTCCTGTGGCAGTGGGATATCTCAACAAACCTCAGAGCCCATCAGAACCCTCCTTCCTGTTACAAGAGTGATCTAATGTGCTAGCAATAACAGAGTGCAGAAGGGGCATCTCGTTTGGTGCCACCATCAATTTTCCTGCCACCATTGGCAGTAAATTAGGTCAACGTGCATGCACACATGCTGTAGAAAGCACGTGGGTCCTTAGGTTTCTATTATCCTTCTACTATAATAACATTTGATATATTCTACTGGGGAGTGATCCTACGACCTCATACAGGTCTCAATATTTTAATATTACAAAGAAGCAGAGACTAGTTTCATTTCGGCAGAAACATTGCCAGCCGAAGCAACAACCAACCCATCGATCTCAGTCTCCTCAGCTGCAAATTGGACTGGATGTGGATTTGTAGCCTCTGCCTTGAAGTCCTCAGGGATTTTTCACAGGGGAGAGAAATTTTCCCCATGCCCTTCCCAAACAATGAGATATCAGGAGCACACAAACTGCTGAAACAGCATCCCGGGAAACCAAGGAGTCGAGCTGTCACAGCTCTGCTAATGGGATTCACAGCCTGCAATCGAGAAGATCAGCTTATGATAGTGAGCAACAAATAAAGATCTAATATCTGAGCCACTTCAAATGACTTTCTTCCCACCATTCAGTTAGTTTGGGCTGGGTGTGTGTGTTGTCGAGCAAAGGCTACAAGGCGCTCATGAATATGGTCTTATTAAACTTGTGCCCTTGGTATTGTTAGAATAGAAATACATTTGCATATCGCTGAAAGTAATTTCTTCATTACTTGGGGATATGCTGCAACCAGCTGATGAATCGGTGGTCCATAACTAATTTGCACATTGACTCCAGCGACATGTGATTTAACATAATTTGCTTGTCATTAACATGAACCAGGTAGCTGTTGAGCAAAGGCTGATAGGCATGTTGAACTTGAGCTCCAAATCCATGCACCCATCCTTGGGAATCATGCTTGTTGCTGTTGTTATGTATGTATTTATTTATTTCATTGATGAATCACTTCCCATAAAGCATCCCAAAGCAATTTGCAATATGATAAACATGTGCACAGAACAACTGCATATATAAAAACAGCTAAAATATTTACATATATAAAACAGTTAAAACATTTGAATATATAAAAAAATTAGAACAACAACACATAGCAACATATAAAAAAATCAGTGACACAAGCATTGGATCAGGCTGTTAGCTTTAAATATTCTTACAGGGCACTCCTTTACATCTCCGCATGAATGTAAGGCCACATTTACACTTTACATTTAAAGTGCTATGATACCACTAACTGTCATGGCTTCCCTCAAAGAATCCTGGGAAGTGTAGTTTGCTAAAGGTGCTGAGAGTTGTTTCTTCTGAAGAGCTACAGTCTCCAGAGTGAAGGCTTGATGAAAGTAAATAATCTTGCTTGCCTAGTTATATTGGAAATTTGTTTTCAAAATAATCTTCCACTTAGGATAAAATCTTATGAGAGCATTTTGATGAATAGCAGCACTCCTGTGTTTCAACTTAAACACTGATTTGCTAAGAGAAGAATGTAGAAATATTTAATTAAAATGTCTCTTTAGTACTTTGTGCATGGCATCTGACCTTTTTTCTAGCCTATGGTATTTTAATTATCTATTCTTCTATAGTGATCTGCTACTTAATATCTCCTCTGCGTTCACATTGTCAATATAGTCTTACAGTTATAAACAATAAATTTGTATAGAATTTCTGTTGTTTTGCTGGTAATCTCATTGTTATGTGCTATTTTGTTGTGGGGAATAAAACTGTATTCCTTGCTCATTATGCTCTAAAAATATTTTAATACAAAATGCATGATCTTTTGAAATACATCTCATGCACTTCTCCCATGCTTCACACTGTTCATTTTGTAATTATGAATGTGTGTATATAATATAATTAAAGAGGATCGAGCACATTTTTTTAGTGGCATAAAATATGTTGATTGGTATCGGCTATTAATTTTTCATTTTCATGCTGCTCAGATTTGAAGTGTTTCTTGAAATGACTACTATATATTTCACTTTCTAACAAGAAAGAAAGAAAATATAGTCCTAACTGGCTGTGTGCTCTGTGGAGTTTCCCAACGGAGTTTTCCCTAGCCATTCTTGGAGATATGCCAGGGCTTGAATCTGGGAACGTTTTCATGAAAAACATGCTGCCGCCCTACATCTGTTTCTGCTTCTGGCTCAGTGACTTGTAGCTGAAAGTGAGAATTCCCTTGATTGAAAAGGATTGGGTTTACGGTGAAATCAAATGAATGGAAGTCCCGTCTTTGGTACTTGATCTGTGGTGGCTGTTTTACACAAGCAAGTCAATGCTTTATATTGCTGCCATGGATCAGGGGTGGGGAACCTCAGGCCCATTAGCTAAGTGCAGCCTGCCAAGCCCTCTGTCTGGCCCTTGAAACTTACCCCAGGCCACAATCCCTCTTCCCTGGCCATACTTGTCACTGGCTTTGCTTTGCTCCCTGAATAGTTTTGTCTGGCTAGAATGTCTCTTTGAACTCTGATAACATCCCTTGGGTGCCTGGATGAATGGCAGAGGGGTGTGTGTAAGTGTATGTAGACACTATAGCACAAAGGTAACATTTACATTCATTACTCCACTCGCTTTTGTCTCGGGTGCTGCCCTCCATTGGCATATGGCCCTCATAAGGTTGCCGAGGAAGGAATGCGGCCCTCTGACTGAACAAGGTTCCACACCCCTGCCGTGTAGTGATGAGCATGAAGAGATGAACTCATAACCAGTGAAAACATCAAATATGCCATTAAACTAAATTAGGTATTGTAATAATTCCATCACCAGGTAGTTGAATAGGGCTGAGAACTTTATGGGAGCCAAGATTGCGTGCCTGGGTGTAACTAACAGCTACAGAATTTAAACAAAGGAAAGTGAAGCAAAACTGAAGTTGATGGCTTTGTTCCTAAGGGGAAAAGTAAAAATGACTAACCTTGTAACTTGGGAACATTCCCAAATTCCCAAAGGACAGAAACAAATATATATTGCTATATAAAAGGTGCAATATCACTTGGGTTAACTTTCAAAATAAAAAAAATATTCCAGCTGAGTTCTTGGTAAGGAGAGAGAGAAATAAGTAATGAATATGCTGTGTCTTTCATAATTCCTTCAATAATTCCTTCTGCTACCTCTGGGTAACTACATAGTACTCCACCTTCTATTTACTGAACTTGCTATTTTATAAAGTCAAATTGTTCTGGGCATTCTTTCAGCCTACTGCAGAGAAAACAATCTCATGTGGAATGACAGTCTTCTTTTCTAGTCCAAGTTCATAGGGAAAGTATATCTAATCTTTTCAAAGGTGCTATTTTCATTGCTTTTCATATTTCAATTTATTTGCTAGTTTTGAAGGCGGTTAGGCTTTGAAAGTGAAACTGAAATGGCAGGGGTCAGCTTGAGAATGGGAAAGTCGAGACATTATTGCAAAGCATTCATGGATTGTTTAGATACCCTAAAAATTAACACAAAGGAAGGCTAGTGATGGGCAAACTCTTTTTGGCTCAGTTCGGAATTGGACTCAGCAAATCAAATAATCTTCAACCCACCACCACCTAAAAGCAAAACAAAACCAGGAAAAGTCCTATTGTGATTTTCAGAATTCATTGCTCTGGAGTATGATGGGATCTGAATACCTCCCCCCATTAGCTGTATGAGCTCCTGAACCCTCCTCTTTCTCTCCCCATATAACCTAATGGGATAAAGGTTGGGGGGATCTTGCTAGAAGCATCTCTGTGAAGTCTCCCTCCTTCTCTAGCGTCCTGAAAAATGCAATAGTAACATCCCAGGCACAAGGAGCCCTGGGAAATGTAAGTTTCCCAGGGCAGTCAAATCCTTAGTATGGATGTCATATTCCCTCAAACCTACATGTCCCTGGACTTCTTGTGCATAAGACATCACTATGGTGAAAAGGTAGTGTGCTTCATAATGCAGCCAAGAATTAGGAGGAGATGTTTGTATTCTAAGACAAGTAGAACTGCGAAACATGCGGGATCTCAGGGAGAAGTCTCAGCCTGACCTGGAAGCTTTTATAAGGTTTAGGAGTACTGCAGACCTGTTCTGTGGTATAGTGTTGTTACAACAGGACCTTGAGCTTCCTCATGAGCATAGCTCACTAGAAATCCAAGTTCCCAAAAGAGAGCAGCAGGATCTTTTGCTGGAGTTACCCACACGTCATGTATAATTTTACCCTTAACCCAATAACACATACACTGAAAGTAAAATAAAGAGTGGTTTTATTAAGAGAAGGAACAAGGGAAAATATTGCAGTATACAATTGCAGTTAACAATGAGCAGCTTTCTAACTATTATTCATTCATTCAACAACACTGGATAGACTAAAGCAAAGAGACTGACCCTATGAACGCTTTCACCTTAAGCTCACCCATACAGGAAGGGGAAAAAAGGAAAGAAAAAGGCCCAGATAGTTGCATATACCTTTCCTGGAGAGTTGCTGCAAGACTAAGACTGAGAGAGACCTTTTGTATCTAGCCCAATGAGCAAAAGCTCCACCCTTTGTAACCAGCGCCAGATTTGAAAGTTCTCACCCAAATCCATAGCTCTGAAATTGTCCCCAAAGATGCTAGCGTGTGTTGATAAGAAAAGCAGTTGTTGCAGCCCCCCAGAAGAGGAACTCTCCTCCAGAAGAGGAACCCTCCTACCCCTCTCAACCCCTCATGTTTTATAGCTTTTTCTAACTAAACTGACCCCAAAGTAAACCCAATGTAAATGTCTCCAGGAGGATGTGGACCCACTCATTTCCTGATAAATTCCCAGATAATAGGTGTGATCTCCTGCTGTAGATTCCTGATGATTCCCCAAGTTTAAGATTACCATAATCCTTGTGTAAAACAGTTTCTTTGTTTGACAGGAGTTTATCCTGTCTTCTCCAAAGGCTTAGAAATGCACAACACCTCCTAGTTTGAAAGGAGCTATTCTGTTTCCTCCTGATGGCCTAGATTATCATAAGCATTTCCTTTGTTTGAAAGGAGCGCCTATTCTTACTAGGTGACAAATCCAAATTTCCATGGGAGTCAGGAAGTCTATACCTTCAGGCATTGCAAGATATGTACTAAGAGGTCACAGAGGGGCTGTTTCCCAGGAATCTTTACTGTTGCAGGCCTTTCCAAACTTTGGTTCACTGAGATGAATCAAAGATTAAAAATTCCCAAAATTTGATTCCTCATAACAGTGTTGCCTGATCCCCCCTCCCTCTTAGTCAGAACTGGTTTGTGGCAAGCTAAGTTACTGTCTGAGATCCAATCTAGACTTGTGCATTGACAATTATTGGATTTTTCTCCCTCAACTGGACAAGAATTCTATGGTAAATATCCCAGTTGTGGACTGTTTCAACAGTGCCATGCAAGACTATCTCTGAGGCCTCAAACACATGATTGCTTCACTGATATGAATAAAATATCTTAATAAAATATTTCTTGTTTCAACTTCTGATTGATTCCTGAAACATATTTGCACAATCGTGGTATGAAATATTTATACAATTTATCACTGATGGCTGGATGTTTGTGGTAGAATCCTTGTCTGGTTGAAAAAATCGTAAAATAATTGCCATGCACAAGTCTAGAATGAATCTTACTGAGAGGCTGCACATGGCAATTTTTTTTAAAAAAAGTGGACAAGAGGATGCATTTAATTATCCAAAGATAAAGAAAAAGGCAAAGTTCTGTTTCAGTTGTACCAGTTTTACAGAAGACCATCACTTGCATCAGTATAGTAGCAGAGAGCATGGTGGGATGGTGGCACTCCAGGGGCGTCACAGGGGTGCAGAGGGTGCAGCCTGCACCCAGGTGTCACCATGAGAGGGGTGACACCCAGAGCCGCCCCACGCCATTGCCCGGCAAGGCTGCTCCAACTCCTCCTCGGAGGCGGACGGGCGGGCGAGACCGGGAGCAGCGTCGGCGGGGCGAGGGAGGTGCGCCGGTGTTCCCAGGCCTTCTCTGGCTGGGTGCCCCTCCGGCACGTGCCCTCCCAGGGGCATGGACAGGGTGGGTGGCCTTGAGGTCCGGAGGTCTGCACCCCCGCACTCCCGCTAGTGATGCCGCTGTGGCACTCAGCTGACTTCTTGACAGCTGCTGCTAACTGGGAAGTAGAGGGGGAAGGGCAAGGAGATTGGTGTGGGGGAAATGCAGCGGCAGAGCCAATCTGGCATTTCTGCTGGTCTGTTTGCACAATGCTGAACTCTCTGCTGCCTCAACCCTACCTTTGTTGTCTCAATGGAAGCACTAGCTCTGCATATCAGAAAGATGAATCTTCTTCACAGAACCAGGACCTTAACTTTTCCCCTTTTTAGCAAGTTGTAACTCAGCTCCCATCTGCACTATACATTTAAAGCAGTATCCTACCACTTTAAAAAGTCATGGCTCCTCTCAAAGAATCCTGGGAAGTGTAGTTTGTGAAGGCTGCTGAGAGTTGTGTGGAGAGTCCTATTCCTCTCATAGAGCTACAATTTGCAGGGTGGTTTAACAAGCAATCTGTCTTCCCAGGGAACTCTGAGAATTGTAGCTGTGTGAGGGAATAGGGGTCTCCCAACAAATCTCATCACCCTTGACAAATCATAGCTCACAGGATTCCTTGAGCTGTTGAAAGTGATATGATAGGTATGATGATAGCGCAAGGTAGCTTCCTTTGAGCTGCCAATGAGGTGTCTTAAATTCAGGGTTTGCCCAAGACATTTTGTTGCCAGAGGGTGGCCTCTCTCCTCAGTGAAGGTGCATAGTACTCAGGAGTAGAGACCTGCCCATGAGACACTCCTGCTGGTGGAAGGAGGAGACCACTTTTAGTAGTTTGGCCCCCCTTCAGTCCCCGGTCTCTCCTCCCACGCTGCTCCAGAGGGTTGGAAATAGCCTTTCCATGTGCAGGAGAAGTCTGGATTTTACCCTTTGCTTTTGAGTCCAAATTCAAAATAGGTGAATATATTACACAGCATGACTCTTTCATATAGATATAAAAATAGATATACAAAACAGAGGTTTTTATTGTAATACCAAAACGTTTCAGCTTCTGCCATCAGCTGCTAACATACAAATGATGTCACCAAGGTGGCAGTTATAGAGCTTTGAGGGTGGAATGCTCAGAGGGGCTTCATTTACAGAAGCTAAGTGATGCTGGTACTGTCCTCCAGGTTCGGGCCATGTGGTGCCAACGTGTCCAGAGAGTATATCCAAAAGTTCTCCAGAACCATTAGTCTTAAAGATAAGTGTTTTGTTTTTCACAGAACCACATTCTTTTGGTCTGTGACCATAATAAATTATTCATTCATTCATTCATTCATAGAACCACATTCATCTTCCTCTTGGGATGATTATGTTTACTATCCTCTCCTGACATTTTCCAATTGCTTGGTTTTTGTTCTTATTTGATTAATAAATCATTGCTGCTGCTGTTGTTTTTAATCTTTCCTGAGGCTCAAGGTAAATCATTTCCCTACCATTCATAGGCCTTTCTTTGCTACTGGTGGAACCTTTCCTCTCTATCTTTGAGAAATGGAAGGTACAGCTTTACTCTAGTTCCATGTATACCCACAGCAAGGGATTGACACCCTATGAAGGAATTGTCTTTAAAATGCTTCTCCATTTTTAATACTTGTCCTGTGCTTGGACCTCTGTCTGTCTAGCATCTTTCCCTCCGTTTTCAGGATTTCTTAAATGGTGTCCGTGAAGGTGATATAATACTGCATAGTCCATCCCTTCTCCCTCCATCGTCACCTTCCTCCATTGGGCCTGAAGTCTTGAAGGGGGATCGTAAGCATGTTCAGCTGAAGTGTGATTACAGTGTTCCTTACACTGGGAAACCTGATCCACAGAGTTCCCAATTATGGGATAGTTAACAGTATCCAGATGAACACATTAGCTCTCATCAGTCTAATATTACCAAGAAGGGTTGTGTTGCCATATGGGAGGGAATAGCAGGAATAAGCATACTGGCTCCACCCTACCTCATCACTGTTCTCATTGCTTTTCAATTTGTGGAGGATGATCTCTTAGGAACATAGAATGCTACTTCATACTAAGTCAGACCATTGGCCCGTTCAGCTTAGTATTGTCACACTGGCTCTCACTAGCTGTCCAGGATTTCAGTCAGGTTCTCCCCTAGCAGTCCCTGGAGATGTCGGGGATTGAACCTGGGACCTTCTGCATGCAAGGCAGATGCTCTACCACTGAGCTATGGCTCTTCCCCTTTTGAAGCAGGGCATCTCTTCTACTCATCAGAGCTTCCTGTGGATTTTAGAACTCTAAAAGAATCAGGATTCTAAACCATGTGGGAAAACCTCCACAAGTATAGAAAGGTCCCTGCTTCACAAGGTTGCCCTCCATGAGCTGGAGCATGACATGAATGGCAATGGGGGGGGAGTACAGCTAGTGTGCTCAGGCCCACTGCCCTTTCACATGTTACCTTAACCGTTATTTGTAAAGCCAATTTCCCTTCAGACCTTCCTGCTCAATGCAAGATGGTCAGGGATGGAGGTGTGGTCCCTCCAAAGATAAGCAAACAACGAGGGTGGTAAGCATCCAAGGACAAGCAGGAGAAAAAAGAGGGGGGAGACCCCAAGATGCTGGAAAAAAGGAATTCTTGAAATGAAAATCCAAATAGGCTTTATTAAAAAGAAAGCCCAACGCGTTTCGGCCACTCAGTGACTTGGCCTTCATCAGGGGATGAACAGGTCTAAAAAGTTTATCCATGGTCATTATTCAGTTGCACAGAATCAGTGCAGAAACTCCATGCACATTTGTGCATACATAATTGTTGAAGATAAACTTTTTAGACCTGTTCATCGCCTGACAACAACCTATTTGGATTTTCATTTCAAGAATTCATTTTTTCCAGCATCTTGGGGTCTCCCCCCTCTTTTTTCTCCTGCCTGTCCCTCCAAAGATACCATTTATGAACATCTGAATAGGACATCTATCTGTCTGTCGTTCAGCAGATGTATTAAATAAGAAATCATATCTTCCCTGCTTTGTATTGAAAGCATTTGCTGCTGTGAAAACACAACAAATGCACTGAATGAAGAACATATAGATTCATCGATATGGCTTGCTTCTTCGCTTTTATGAAGCAATTGCAATGTGAATTATGTTCTTTGACTTTGCATTTGGAGAATGGACCAGATGGCGAGGGCTTTGTTGGGAGTGAAAACAACCTTATTTGTGATGACATGAATTCCATAGGCAAAAAAACCCCTTTCCCAAGATCCCACTGGCAGAAAACCCATTTGCAAGGACAAAGGAGAAAGAGCCAACATGGGAGTGGAGCAAAAAGATCAGGTAAACATCTGGACAACAGGGGATGCTGGCAAGGGTGTTCCCACCACATCTTCTTCAGCATCCACAGAAACGTTTGTGCGCTTCACTGAGAGAGACAAAAAATATCATCTTGTCCTATTTGGAGTTCATTTAGGCAAATCCCAAAATATCTTTCAGCTCTAACCATCTAACTCTTGAGCATCAGATCTGATCTGAATTTGCATGTATATCCTCAAATGTATCCCTAATTGTGTACTGCTCTGAAATGTACTGTAGTGAAATGTTATATTCCCCCAAATAATGGTACATCCCATATCTTTATCTTTTTTCAAACATGGTAAATCTGTCGCTTTTGCTCTCTGATGTTATAATTTATAATGTTGTATTGTTTTGAAAGGTTGCTAGTGTCCTTAAGTGTTTTATGGAAAGGCAGGCTCCATACACTTTAAATAAATAAAGCGAATATATTTCCTTCATTTGTACATCCTCTTCCTATCAGTCTGATTAAGCAGTTGCTACTAAAATGCCTGTGATAAGTACAGGTGGGGTGTTGGTGTGGACCAAGGGGCTTAAACATTGTTTAGGGACCCTTGAGGAGCATAGTGCACAACTTCTCTGTAGATATCTACAGAGATTCATTAAATCCCATGCAAAGACCAATGAATGCAGGGATGCAGGACAGAATTTCCATTGTTCCTGAGTCCAATGCTTCCCTTTTCCCCACAGGAATAAATGTAAGCCATCCACATTTGGGGAGGTATAAGGAGGTACACTTGGGAACCCCAGTAGATTGGGAGCAAAACAGGTTGCTGTACCGCTGGGGATCCCAGACATTAAGAATGAAGGACATTCCTCTTTACATAAAGGTAAAGGTGTCCCCGCACTTATAGTGTGAGTCGTTTCCGACTCTTAGGGTGACTTCTTGACACGTTTACTAGGCAGACCGTATATATGGGGTGGGATTGCCAGTTCCTTCCCCAGCCTTTCTTTACCCCCCAGCACTATTCACACGATCCTATATACCTACAATGAACAGGCAGGGTTCTAAATACAACAATGTAAGACTGAACTAAAATCTCCCCTTAGTTTCTCAAAAATATTCGTTCAAAAAAAGGGGGGGATTTTCTGCTGCTTTCTCAGAGTACTTTGGGATCAAGGCCATGTGACATGACAGAATGGTTGTGGCTCAGTGGTAGAGTATATGCTTTGCGTCTAGAAGGTCCAGGTTGCATCCCAAGTATGTCCAGGTAGGACTGGGAACAACTCCTTCCTGAAACTCTGGAGAGCTGTGCCAACCAATGAGATCAAACTAGATGGGCTAATGGTCTGACTTGGTATAAGGCAGATTCCTATGCTCCTATAACATGGCATCCAGGAAATGTGGCCCGAGAGAAGCTGCAGAGATATCCTCACACTGCTTTTTTTTAAAAAAAGTTAGAAAAGCAAGAAAAAAAGGGAAACCTTGGCCGCCTCATAAAATTAAGTAAAATTAGTGAGAAACCCCTTCCCAAAATTTCAGAGAAATGTCTTCCTTCCCCCATTGGGATTTTTTTTTGGGTTTCATTGTATATCCAATGAGGTTGTTGAAATGTTTGGCACAGGTCTATTGTGTTCCCCCCTACAGCAGACTCTACACAAGTATGTTTGCACATCTGAAATGTGCATATGTGCACACAAACTATGCAAAAACATGTACACATAGTCAGGGACAGGATTCAATGTGATATGTACTATTCATGTACAGTGGACGACAGGACTTTCTTCCTTAATTCCACTTTCCCCCATATGTGATGTTCATAGGATCAAATGCTAAACTCTAGTGTTTTGAGAGAGTGGGAAAGAATGTTTGGAGCTGGCTTTTTATGTATCTTTTATTCTATATAGATATACTTGTATTTTAGATACTTTAGTTGAAACTTGTATTCTATGTTCCTCTTCCCCCTTTGTTTATGGCTTAAATGTAAATGTACTGCCTTCAAGTCGATTCCGACTTATGGCGACCCTATGAATAGGGTTTTCATGAGGCTGGGAGGCAGTGACTGGCCCAAGGTCACCCAGTGAGCTTCATGGCTATGGTCTCCCAGGTCGTAGTCCAACACCTTAACCACTACGCCACACTGGCTTAGGTTCCTGATAATAGAGGTGGACAAGAATTTCAATTCAGTTCACATTTCAAGCTGAATTTATCAAATTTGCATTTTCTGAAACAATATGAGAACCGAAACACAGCCATCCTTGGAAAGTCTCATTTAATTTCGTGATGCAGTTCACAAACCAAACATTATTTACAAAAATGCATACCTTAGGGGAAGGTGTCAGTAAAAAGGAATATATGAGTGAAAATAACATGCAAAACAACTTTATACGACGAGAAATGGCTTGGAAAAAATGTGTGCGTTAGTCAAAACTCTCTACAAAAATGTGTCTATTAGGAGAAATTCGTACTAAAATGCTGGAGAATTTTCATGAGGATTATTATTTATTTATTTTAGAAAAAAAGCAAATTACTGCAGAAATGTGGAGAACTGAATTTAAATTTGGAAAAATGTGAAACGGAGAGAACAGACAGGTCTTTCCATCCCTACCTGATCAGTGCTGGAGGAATGTTTGGATACTAAGACTGCAATTCAAAAGTGCCACTGCCACTATTGAGGCTCTGGGGAACTGAGGAGCCACCTGATGCATCTGCAGCCTGGCCACTCAGGGCGACAGTGGCGACCACAGGGGAAACGCAGATTGGGCCCAATCCCTGGGCCATCTTCAGGCCAGCACAGCACCTAGTCCCAAATCAGGACCGATGCTGGACAGCATTGGCTATAAGAGCACCTTGAGATCCAGTGGATCCCAGACTGGCTCAGCTCTGCCTCCACCCTTGGAATACACCATTTCAGGGCTATTTGCTGGGTTTGGGGTGGAAGGGGGAGGTCTGTGCCGGTGGAGTGCATCAACTGCAGCTGACAGGAGAATGGCTGAGTCAGCAGAAGTGAGCAGAGGGATGCCTCCACTCAATCCAAAGCCCTCATCGTGTGGCATAACAGGGGTTTGGATTGCAGCCTAATGCTGTGGTGGAGTAGGAACTTCAACCTGTGACCAATATGGGGGCTCATTCATCATTGGGAGCATCACTAATATTTTTAACAGATCTCATGCTTATGGAGAAAACCCCCTACTGTTATTTTATATTTATCGATGAATTTTAATATAGCCACATTCTGGAAACAATTAATGACGATCTCGTGCTGCACGCCAGCAGTTAGAGAAGCATTTCTCATATCGGCACACTCATAAATCTGACTTGGACTGAGATGTTGCCTCAGTGTCCTGAATACACAAGCGACTGAGCTATTTTTATACAAATGTGTCCAGGCTATTTGTTTGCTTGCTATTTCTAATCAAATCTAGTGCAAGTCAAACCATTAATAGAAGTTCAGAAATATTTCTATCACAAAAAATGTTGCCATCAAATATCTACTCTAGTAATAATACTTAGTATTTATCAAAGCAATCCTATACATATCTGTTCAGGAGTAGGGATAGATGAATGGGACACTTCTGGTTTCTCTCAGTTTTTCATTTTTCCAGTCTTCAGCATGCCATATTTCTGCATCAGTTTGAAATTTTCTTTTTTTAAAAAGTGCTCATGAATGTTTTTAGCATTTTAGTCTGTCATTCTCCTAATATACATATTTTCCCCAAGAATTTCTCCCTAATGCATTTCTGTATACTATTTTCACTGATACATACATTTTAATGCACATTGCCCTAATACATGCATTTTTGCACCCATTTGTTTTGGATGGACAACTGCATCTCAAAATTCAGAGAAGTACAAATTTCAAAGGATAACTGTGTTTTGGTCTCAGTATTGTTTTGGGAAGAGCAACCAAACTGAATTTCTCCCTCATTTCTTGCTCAGAAGTAAGCCTCATTGAGTTCAGTGGGGCTTCCTTCCAGGTAAATGGGTGCAGGGTTGCTGCCTGTATTACTCCCAGTAGCATATGCATTGGGTGATGCATATTCAAATGCATATTCCCACCCACAATTTGTGTAACATGCTGGACTAGTGCATATATGGGCAACACATAGGCAAGATTTCCCCCTCCAATATGAGACGTAAATAATCAAAACAACATTCATTTGAGTCTATAGCTGGCACTTTCCTGGACAATCTCTGTGCATGGACATATAGCTCCCCACCCCTTATCCTATTATTCACATGCTCAGAGCTTGGAAAAGTTACTTTTTGAACTACAGCTCCCATCAGCCCAATCCAGTGGCCATGCTGGCTGGGGCTGATGGGAGTTGTAGTTCAAAAAAGTAACTTTTCCAAGCTCTGCACATGCTCACTCATCAAGCTAGCAAAATGGAATGGAAAGTTTGGCACAACTGGCAATAATGAGCATGCTTTTGCTTATGTAAAATGTCAACATACATGCACTGGCCCACAGTTACAATGTAATAGTTTGAAGAACTGCCTTTGTGTGGGGGGGAACGGCATCATCACATGCACAAAAATCTTGCACATTAAGCAAGGAGATCCAAGACTCTCCACAGACTTTCTGTAGGTGTCAAGTGGCATGCCAAGACAGTGAGGAAATAAAAGCATTGGTCTTGCACATGCCTTTTGCAAAAATGCTCATCCTTATGTAGAGGGAGAAGAACACACCATCATCATTCTTGGTAGGTGAGAGAAGGAAGATTTTACACTCAAAAGCACACATTTCCAAGTTCCAGGTTGTTCAAGCTTCAGCAGGGTGAACATTAGAAAGAAATGTCTCTGTAAAGAAAGATGGCTGTCTTTTATCTTTTGTAGAAGTCTTGGACCATGCTGGGACAGAAAGAAGTAAGTGATGTGTGGCAAAACTCCATGGGGTATCTTTCAAACAATGACCAAGGAAGAAATTCAAGCTGTGAGAAAACAAAGTTTGTTTTTCTCCTGAAGAAATTGCTACAACAAACCCTGGCACTGGACTCTCTGTTGCTCTTGTGGGCAGGTGGCGGGGAACGAGGAGGGGGAGTAAGCAAATGTTTTATGATTGACAGAGAGCCCTGTGGAAGATCATTGTAAAGGCGGTACACACAATTGTCTATAATTTGCAGAAGATGAAAGCACAGCCAACCAAAAAGAGATCTAAACAATAGAAGCCAAAGCCAGCAAAGAGAGAGAGAGAGAAGGGTGTCACTGAAAACATACAAAACACTGTACAGAATACAGAATAATGGAAGTGCCTTATCACAGGGAAGCTAATATAGTCATCTGATAGGTGAAACTCAGTGGCAAGGGATTGTGTCCAGTATGACCGTTCTGCTCACCCAGCAGGCTTCTGCTTGCACAATAGATGGCTGTGTTTTTGTTTGTCATACTGTTTAGGAAAGTGCAAGTTTGACAGATTCGGCTTCATATGTGAGCTGAATCGAATTTCTCCCCCATCCCTAGCATATGCACATGTGTGAAGAGACCCTGAGTAGAACATCAGTGGCTATCATGATTTTCAGATCAGATATGGAAAGATGCCTTAAGGGGCTACAGGTCATTGAGATCTATCACACATGGATTGTTGGCAACAAGGTGTGTTTTTTTTTACTTGTCAGATTTTCACTGGAAAGGTACATCTGGATTAAACAGTGAGAAGACAGGGGTTGGCATTTTGATGTCAAAAATGTATTGCACCCATCCCACAATAAACACCCATTTGGAAGCACCCTCTGGTCATACTGTCAAATTCAGCATTCCGTATACGGAGTGGCAGCAACTCGCCAGAGTTTCAGATAGGAATCTTTCCCAGCTTGACCTGAAGATGCCAGGGACTGAACAGGGGACTGTTTCTTACTTTTCTTACTCCCTGTGGTTGGCAGTGTATCCAGCTAGAGCTGATGCAAGCAAGTGCAGCAGAATGCACTGCCATCAAGCATTTACTTGAGCGAGTAGTTGGCAAAAAATACATTCTGGTGTACAGTGAGAAAAATCTCTGTACAATAAGTCAATATGTTACGCTGTAAATATGTGCTCATTAATGGTATTCATTTATAACATTTCCTCGAGCAATAGATTGCTTTCGAGAAATGGGAGGTATTCCTAAGGTACGAGTGATAAGAATTAATGGACTGTTTTAATGCTTTCATTCATTTCAGTGACTAGACAATTTAGCAATGAAAGAGGCAAAAATGTCCCCTGGTTGCCATTATATATTATACTGGTGCAATTAATGGCAAAACTGATAGAAGGCTAAGGCTTTGTTCATTCTCTTTTCCAGTGAAGTTGGATGAGGCAGAAAAAGTGCTGGTCTAGTGCTTTTGGGAGCAATAACTGACTGGATAAGGGTCAATACACTGATACTCAGATCACATCCATACCATACATTTAAAGCATGCTTATACCTCTAACACTCATGGCTTCCCCAAAGAATCCTGGGAAATGTAGTTTGTTAAGGGTGCAGACCTCACAGAGGTACAATACCCAGCACATGTAACAAACTACAGTACCCAAGATTCCCCATGATTATTAAAGTGGTATAAGTGCCCTTTAAATGTATGGTGTGGATGTGACTTCATTCTTGAGAAATTGGAGATGCTGTTGGTCAGCAGTTTGCCTGCCCAAGGAGGTGGCATTCTGCCATCTCTGGATGGGATTTTGCTCTCCCTAGAGGATTGAGTGTGCTCTCTGGGAGTGCTACTAGATTAATCCTTGTCCCTTGTGACTGAAGTAGCCTTGGTGGCACGAAGGACCTTCTATCAATTGCTGCTGATATGCTGTTGGTGCAAGGATTAAGTGGGATATCTTCCACATACCTTGCCTGGGGTTCATTGGAATAGGATGCAAATGTGATAACTGAGTAAAGGAATGTTTCCAAATCCTTATGTATGTGTGCCTTACCCTGGACAGTCTAGGCTAGGGATCAATTTCAGTTCCTCTCAGTTTCTGATTTTTCAAATCTTAAGTTCAGTTTTCCACATTTCATATCAGTTTGTGTGTGTTTTTTAAAAAGTCCTTGTGAAAATTCATCAGCATTTTAAGCATGAATTTCTCCTAATTTGCACATTTTTGTATGCAATTTCTCCTAATATACATGTGCAGTAGGGCCCCGCTTTACAGCATTCCGCTTTACGGCATTCCGCTTTACGGTGTTCCGCTGATGCAGTGACTTTCAATTAGGGGAAATTCCCCGTTTTAAAGCTGATTTTGCCATTTTTTTTGCATTTTGCGGCATTTTTGTGGCATTTTTGCACGACGCGACCCATTACAGTCAATGGGTTCCGCTTTACGGCAATTTCTGCTTTACGGTGGGGGCCTGGTCCCTAACCCACCGTATAACCGGGGCCCTACTGTATTTGCAATGGAATTTACCCAGTGGGTGCTGGTCTATTAGGGCTAATGGGACTTAGCCCTACCAAGTGAAATGCCTAGCATTTTAAAAAAAGTTTCCCCAAAAATCTCAAAGCCACGTTGTTTCCAGTCCCATAAGCCATTTCAACATAGAGACAGTTTTGGATACTTTTCTGTTAATCTCCTGTACTTTGGCCAATCAACACTCTTCACCACCCAGGCACTCAAAACCTCAAAGTATTGCTATAGCCAGGGGCTCCCACCCATCTGACTACAAGCAGAAAAAAACCCCTAGCTGCTCAGTTTCCCCCTCCCTCCTGTTATCATTATCTCACTCCTTTTAATGTATCTAACCTTAACTGGGGTTCTTTTTTGATAGCCCAGGAAGCTGTTCTGATCATGCTCCAGTCTCCAGAGCTATTTCCTGCTGTACTACATCTCCAAACTATTTGAAGCACACTCTTTGTAGGCAGGTAGGAGAAGGATATGGCTGTTAGTTGAGCAGCTTTTGTTTTTTTACAATTGGAATGAGAGAGGAGAGACCCCATACACACAGTGTAAGTCTCCCTCTGTGGTGAATATTTCCAGGTATGAAGTTTTCCATTTTTTTACTATTTGCATTTTTGTAAATGAGGGATAAGAGGATTGAGAGGCAAAATGGTAAACTGTGGATAGCTTGCGTGTGTATTGCAACTTGCAACAGCTTGTGTTGCTGCCTATCTTGTGCCAGGAGGTTAATGTAGTCCCCCGATTGTAAATATAGTGGCACACACACACCATCACTGCTGTGGTGCTGCTACATGCCGTGAGCTTGGGAAATGAGGACAGGCCTATTCAGCCTAAAAGGAAGAATCTGTTGTTTGTGCAGACTGGGGCTCCATTGCTGCTGAGTCCAGGATCCACCAGGCCATAGGCCAAAAGGACAGTCTAGTCTGTCCCGCTCTGGTGAGGTGGGTGGGTGAAAAAAAGCTGGTTTAGAGGAAAAATCTCCTTTCTTTTGAGACCACCCTTGTATATTGCAACCTGGTATTTTAATAAAGACATTTCCCTCCTGAGTTGTGGTGTGAACATTCACAGTTTGTAATTGAAGATGTAGGTGAGACTTGCTTAGCTACTCTAAGAGCTGTAAACTGCAGTTATTTACCATGATGTGAGAATTGTCTATAAATCGTTCCTTGAGGAATAACCTTCACATTTTCTGAGGGGAAACTCTGGACTACTTCACAAGGTCATAGGCATCACATCTGGGGATTAATATTTTCGGGAATTGCACTTCTCTAACAATAAATGTATTTACACAAGTGTAGTGTCGTGTGAATGTTGCAGCCCCTCTGGATCTTGCTTAGAAGCCACGAGAATGCCATGTTAAATTGATAATGTGAAACTTCAGACATTAGAGATCTATTACTATAACGCAATGTATTTGATGTTACTTTTAGGTAACTTATTTGAGAGTTCTGGGTATCTTGTGTGTGACCTATGGAAATCCTAAGGAATCCTGGTTTGGCTGGCTGCTGTTGTTGTCGTCAGTGGTCTTGAAGCAGGATGTAAATAGGATGCTGGCAATATCTGATTTCTATGCACACTTACATAGGCTTCAATTAAACTGGGCAACTTACTTCTGAGTAAGCATCCATAGGATTATGCTGAATGGCTGATCCCTTGCTGGGAAACACTGCTCAATTGATGGAAACATGAGTGGGAGAGCACTTATGTCCTGCTCTTAGGTTTAGCAAGGAGAATGAGATGAGAGATGAGAAAAGAAAAAATAAAGGGAAGATACAAGTCCTGGAGATTGGAACAAATGTGGAATTGGAAAAAGATCTGGAGTTTATGGATTTTAGAAATAAAATCTACTGTTTGGAATTTAACGTTATCTCTGAAGAAATTAATGAAGATATTAGAGATAAAGTTATCAATGGCTTGGATAATCTTCCGGACTGGAATGATGTGATGGAGCTTGATATAGAGAAAATCTATGGAATTAACTGCAGCCATGTGACAATGGAAAAACTCTTAAGAGATGAGCCAGTGCATTTTCTAAAAAAGAAGAACACAGATATGAATTTACAACAGTATTTCAGCAACTTATTCAGAATGGATGGCAAGAAAATATTTGGGATAGAGGAAATTCCCATCAGACTCTTATTATATGACTATGGCTACAACAGCAAGATTATTATGGAATACTGATAATGGAAGATTGGACACTGAAATTACTGGACTTAACAGGACTATTGAAGATGGAAGATGGAACTAATAGGGATAATGGAATAATGGCTATTGAAATTATTGGACCTAACAGATTCTGATGAGATGGATTAATCGAAATGTTTATTTGGACTATGGTTATGACAATAAGATTATTATAATTATTAACGAGATGGATTAATTGACATGTTTATTTGGAGAAAAATTGATAGATATATTTCTTAAAGAATTGAAACCTCTCTTTGACTTTTTGTGGAAAGAATAAAGTAATGTTTATGAGATTTGATGATTAATTAAGATAACTACTGGAGGAAAGTGATTTTATAATATGATTTAAGAGACAGGATTGTTATATATTGTAGACCTATAACTGATTTGATATGTGACAAATGGGAAGTCAACATTTTATTTTTTTTTGTTTAATCATTTTTGTTTTGTTTTGTTTTTTGTCTTTGAATGTTTTATGATTTTGTTTTCTATGTTTTATGAAAATTTGAATAAAAATTATTGTAAAAAAAAAAAAGACAATAGGCAGACACCTTCATTGTACTCTTTTCGGCACCTGCTAAAAACCTTTTTGTTTAGGCAAGCCTACCCAAGCAGGTAGAAGCTATTGGGTTTTTTTATCTGTTTTTAACTCATTGTTGGTTTTATTATTTTCAGTGTTTTTAAATACCTGTCTTTAACTGTTTTTGCCAATAATTTTATTGTTTCAATGCCTTCTGTAAACCACGTTGAGGTTTATTACAA